>NC_140492.1:9165759-9670759 GCF_964271855.1 Acomys minous | reverse complement strand
GCTTGGCTGATTTTAATATGTTCCCTGTCAGGGCAGACAGCCTAATGTGCAAGTAAAATGCAAATTCATTTTATTTACATGCCTAAATCTTCAAATGAATAATTCTAAAATACAGAACCTCAGAAGTTCCAATAGGTAGATAAGTTGAATTAGAGACCTGAGGATAGCAGTTGGATGGCCAAACATTCTGTCCCATGGTGGAAACATAGGAACCCAGGCATCATTTATGTTAGGGCATAATAGCCTAGGAGCCCACACTCACCTTTTTTCAGTGTCTGGATTTGTACACAGTGCACTTACCATGAATATATTGTCCTAGTGCTGCTTGCAGTTAGGGAGAAGGAATAATTTCCAACAATTTACTATGCAGCAACAATGACTCCCAGCTATGTGGACATCATACAGGTAGGACTTATTTGGAAAAAATGAATACTATATAATTTGCCAGCTTTGGATCAATGTATCTTCATTCTCTACCCATGTTAGAAAAACTCTACTATTCTTTAACTTTTTATGAGTTTCACCTCATGCACCCCAGCCCAGCTCATCTCTCTGTCCTGTCGTATCTGCCCTTTGTTCTTGCAACCTCCCCTGAAAATAACACACACACACACACACACACACACACACACACACACACACACACATGAGTGTGGAAAAACATCTCATCATGGAAGCTGTAGTACATCACAGTGTGTACCAGAGCGTACCCCTCTGTGCACACATCTCCACTTGCAAATGTTCATTTCAATAAGTCATTGATCTGGTTCCAGATCTCTGGCTTCTGTGACACGATCAATATTGGATTCTCATCGGGACATCCTGTTGCTGCCCTGTGTCTTGGAGATCCTGCTGCCATGGATCAGCAGAACAGTCCCTTTCACACATCTCCAAAATTGTACATAGTATTGATTTGGGGGGGGGGCAACTCAGAGCCCTGGATCTGGGCCTGGGTATTATCTGACATGGTCAGCATGCCAGTCCTCCATTTTCTGCAACCACCAGGACCATCACTCCAGCATGGCTACAGCTAAGCCACCCAATGCTGCCATCGTCAGTAGGCAAGGGCAGCTCTCTTGCTCTCATGTCCTTGGGAAGGCTCACCCACACTCATGCCTTTAAGGCCAGCTCCACTGTGCTGCCCAATCAAAGCAAAGGGCCCACGTTCCCAAGTGCTGCAGCTTAGGGGGGCTTGGACCAATTAACCTGCTCTCATAGCATCAATTTGGCTCACCTGTACCTTCCTAATTAGGGCCAGCTCCACTGTGTTGCCCAGGAGAGGTGCACAGCCTGAGTGCTACAGCCAGTGAGACAAGGCTAGCTTTCCCCGGCTCTCATGCCCTCGGGGAGGGCATCACCCGGCACTCACACCATCTCATCATACACAAATGTTGAGGCCAGCTCTCCCTCCATTTTGGCCTCAGGGGGCACCTCACCCACACCTCTGCTACCAGAGTCAAATCATTGTGCTGCCTGATCAAGACACAGGGCCTGCACTCCCAAGTGCTTTCACCGATGAGAGGTGGGGCCAGCTCTCCAGAATGCTGCTGCAAATGAGGAGCAGGGCCAGTTCTGCACAGCAGCTGGACACCCCGAGGTCCCAAGCTGGTGTCTGTGGCCCACCTATGATGGTAGTCTGCATGTTTCTGCCTGTCTCCCTTCTCCCTCACTGTGTTTTATGATGGTAGTCAGGGATCTGTGTGTCTATGACCATGCCTACGCCATGGGGCAAGAGGGCAGGTCTGAGGACGTATTTCCCAGCCTGCACTGCATGGCATGGTGGAACACAGGCCTCTATATGTCTTCCTGCTCCCTCACTGCACTGCCATAATTTGAATTGAGTTTTATGTGTCCTTGGTGTGGGGACAAGGACCTGTGGGAGCGAGGGACCTGACCAGGAGTGAGAATGAGTTCAAGATGTGTTCAAACCCTGGACATCTCATCCTGAGATCAGCAGGAGCAGGACTGATCCACCTTGTCTCAGGCCTGCATGTACAGATGCACATAGCCCTGTGCCCCAGCCCTGCCCCCCTCGTGAAAGCCCCTACCCAACCCCCAAACTTTTAAGTAGCCTTTGTTCCCCCCAATTAAATGAGCTATCTCACTGGAGCTGTGTCCCAAGAGTCTGTTCTCCTTGCATTCACAGCTGCCTAAGGTCTTTTTTTTTTTTTTTTTTAACCTGCAGCCCTTGGTTGCAGCCGTGGGCCAATTGTGCTGTAACAGGCAGGGAATGGAGTATGAATGTCACCTAGGCATAACACAGCTTTGACTGCGAAGCCAGACATCAAACTCAAATGAACAAAAGCCTGCCATCTACTCTGACTCACACAAGAAGACCACCACCAACAAGGTTCCTTTAAAAATTTTTTATTAATTTATTCTTGTTACATCTCAATGGTTATCCCATCCCTTGTATCCTCCCATTCTTCCCTCCCTCCCATTTTCCCTTTGTTCCCCTCCCCTATGACTGTTCCTGAGGGGGACTTCCTCCCCCTGTATATGCTGATAGGGTATCAAGTCTCTTCTTGGTAACCTGCTATCCTTCCTCTGAGTGCCACCAGGTCTCCCCCATTTCTTTATCCATTGCCAGAGAGAACTTTAATATTCTTCAGGCTAAGAGTCTAACAATGGCGATTATTCATTTGGCGTGTAGGAAATTATGACTAATTAAAGGTGTGACTCCTGGTAAGTAACCTGAGTTCTATACTCAATTTGATTAGGAGTATCTTTTTTTTTTTTTCCTCCACTGAGCTTTCTCTGGTTAAAGAAATAATTTTGTTGTATATGCTTGGTTACAACTATTCTAATATGGCATTAATGGTAAGCCCTGTTTGAAAATGAATGACAAAAAGATGGCTGCGGGAGTGAGGAGGGCGCAACTCTGTAAAGCACACATAACCCATATTAAACTCTCCCCAAGGTGGTGCTGCTGGTAGCTAACCACCTAGAAATGTGGCTAGAGATTTGGAAGGTGGTAAAATTATTGTAAATGTTCAATGGTGCAAACTCTTTTCTATTAAAAGCCTAAACAAGAAAAAGAAGAAGGAGGAGGAGGAGGAGGAGGAGGAGGAGGAGGAGGAGGAGGAGGAGAAGGAGAAGAAGAAGAAGAAGAAGAAGAAGAAGAAGAAGAAGAAGAAGAAGAAGAAGAAGAAGAAGAAGAAGAAGAAGAAGAAACTTACAAAATCAGAACGTGCTTCTGGGTCTGTCTGCATATATTCCATGACTCAATTCAACCTTTGGTATATAGTTTGGTTTTGTTCTTTGAGATTGATTCTTGCTATGCAACCCAGGCCAGGCTGGTGATAAACTGGTGAAACTTCCTCTCCTGTATTTCTTTTTTATTATTAATTTATTTGTTTACTTTACATCCTGGTCATAGCCCCATTCCTTCTTACCTGCCAGTCCCTCCCCCCTTCCCCTATTTCTCAGAAAACGGGAGCCCCACTTCCAATACACCCAACCTCATCACGTTGCAACAGGACTGAGCATGTCCTCTTTCCCTGTGGCCTGGCAAGGCAGTCCCACCAGGGTGACATGATCAAAAAGCTCACAACAGAGGCCATGTCAGAGACAGCCCATACTTAGGGGCTTTCTCTGCCCTTGTATTTCTAATAATAGAACAAGAAGTTAAGAGCAACTTTGCTCACCCCATCTATATACTGCAGGTGAGTATGTGTGTGAGATAGTGTGTGCTTATTCATGTAGCAGGGATGCACAAATATGTGGAGACCAAAGGACAACTTCTAAAATATTTCTTCCTCAGGAGCTTGGTTTACATACTCTTTATTTGTTTGTTTTTTATGAGTGATAGAGTCTGTAAGGATGACATAGGTCTCATCTACTAGGTTAGGCTAGATGACTAGCAAGCCTCAGGGAGCCTCTCATCTCCATCTTCCCAAAATTATGATTAAAAGCCTACTCTATCACGTCAAACTGGACACTGGGTGCTGGAAATCACACTCAGAATGCACGGAATGCTTTATATTGACTGAGCCATCTTTTCAGCCCTATCACTTCTACATCTTAAATCACATAAATGAAGCTAACACATAATACCATGTATACAATTTAAATAAGTTCTTTTTTTTCCTTTTTTTATTAATTTATTCTTGTTACATCTCAATGGTTATCCCATCCCTTGTATCCTCCCATTCTTCCCTCCCTCCCATTTTCCCCTTATTCCCCTCCCCTATGACTGTTCCTGAGGGGGATTACTTCCCCCTGTATATGCTCATAGGGTATCAAGTCTCTTCTTGGTAACCTGCTGTCCTTCCTCTGAGTGCCACCAGATCTCCCCCTCCAGACCACCAGAGAACTCCTACAGCTGATAAACACTTTCAGCAAATTGGCTGGATACAAAATTAACTCAAAAAAGTCTGTAGCCTTCCTATACACAAATGACAAGCTTGCAGAGGAAGAAATTAGGAAAACCACACCCTTCACATTAGCCACAAGCAATATAAAATATTTAGGAGTTACTCTAAGCAAGTGAAGGACTTGTTTGAAAAAAATTTCAAAACTCTGAAGAAAGAGATTGAAGATGACATGAGAAGATGGAATGATCTTCCTTGGTCATGGATCAGGAGAATTAACATAGTAAAAATGGCCATCCTACCAAAAGCAATCTACAGATTAAATAAGTTCTTATCAATATAATATTTATCACTTAAGTCTTTATCATTAAAGAAAGCATCTATCATTAAAATAGGAAAGAAATGGGGATGAAAATGTTACATATATGCCTGGAGACATGGCTCTGTGAATAAAAAAAAAGTGCTTGCATGCTTGCTTTGAAGCTTAGCTTCTAGTACAAGTATCTGTGTAAAAAGCCAGGCACAGCTGTACAACCCTTGTAACACCAGTGCTGTAGGGCACTGACCAACAAAACCCAAGAACTCAATGGCTGGTCAGCCTAGCTGAATTGACAAACTCCTTGTTTATTGAGAAATAATGGCTCAAGACAATATGGCAGAGGGCAGCAGAGGAAATACACGCACTTATGCACACACACACACACATACACACATGCAAACATGCATACACACACATACACACACATGCAAACAAACACACACACACACACACATACATGGGGCAGGGAGAGAGAGAGAGAGAGAGAGAGAGAGAGAGAGAGAGAGAGAGAGAGAGAGAGAGAGAGAGAGGAGACTCAAATGAGGCTACTAAAGCAAAAACCACATCATTCTTCCAAAATAAATTTGCCACTCCCAAGAATGTACTGGGTTTGATGGTTTATTCTTCCTTTTTTCTAGTGTGCCAATAGGCCATAGACTATCACCCTAATGTTGGTGAAGCTAAAGCAGTTTTCAAATTTGGCTTATATGCTAGATAATATGAACAATCAATCACACCTCTTCACCTTCTAACATGTATAGGGCATGATAGTGAAGTCCCTGGAATCAGTTTTATAGTCAAGACATTAACCCCTGTGGTCAGTTGCCCAGCAGGAAGAGTGAGCAGTTCCAAGCACAGAGTCAGCTATTAGTCACTTCTTCTTATGATCACCAGTGTGAGACCAGCTTCCCCTTCAATTACACGACTAGAACTATTTTGCTGATAAAGTACGAAAAAGAGAATGGGTGTGGAGGCAACTCTAGAAATTTCTCCCTTTGCAAAATCCCCTGAAATGAGAACAACTCATTATTTTAAATATGTATTCTGATTAAAAATTGATTTTAACTAAGAATTGCAATATTATCTGGCTTTAAAAAAAACTTGGGGAAATTGATATTGAATGTCTCAACTTCACTGTCTGGAAAGAAGAGAAAAACAAAACAACAAAACAAAAACTACATAATTTTTTCTGTTTTTTTTCTCTTGGAAAATCACAAAAGACTGGACCATACTTAAAAGACTTTGCAATGTAGAAAACTAAATCTGATGAACTTGGCTAGTGAGTCATTAGGACTGTAAGTTAAAATTTACATCGAATACTATGTAATATCACTAAGCAATTAATATTGGAAAGTAGGCCTAGTCATGTGAGACTGGGGCAGGAGAGTTTTATGATTCCATCCTAAAACAACACAAAAAGTTATAAGAATCTACACAATTTATAACGCGAGGTAATATGGGAGAAGGTAAAGGAGTCAGTAGGTTGTATTTTGACCTTTGACCTTTGGTGTTAGAGATGTTGTAAGTCAGTGGGAATTATGTCCTCTCACCACAACTAACAGAATTTTATCTCTGGAAATGTCCCCTATAAACCATATGACACAGCTACTTTTATTCTCAACCTACAGTTACCTTTCTTTAAAATTTTAATTTTGGAATTATTACATTATGCACACTCAGGAAGTTGCAAAACTAGTACATGGAATATTTTTCAATCCTGCACCCAGGTTTCACAATTGTTAACATATTTCTTAACCTCTACAATATCAAAATCAGGGAGTTGAGAATTTGAAAGACATTATTGCCTGACACTTAGAACTCACTGTGTTTTCTAAGTATAAACATGTATGCCTTTGCGTATGTTCACACATATATGAATGTGTATAGTTTATTCCCTGTGTAGCTTCGTGTAGGTCCAATCACCATAATGCCTAGAGAACTAGTTCCATTCCTGCTCAACTTGTCAATAGAAAAATTTAAAAACAGATATGTCCAAATCATTTACAAAATGTTATAGTGAGTGGCTTAAACTCCAGGTGATTATTTCTCAAAGATTTGAAGACAAGAATGTCAATACTAAGGTCAGGGGTCCATTTGGTTTCTGTGAGGGACCACTGCCTGACTTGCAGTCTACAGCCTATCACTTCACAGGACAGGAAGAGCTCTAATCCCCTCCCCTTTTCTGAAGAGTCTAATCATATCTTCCTGGTTCAACTTTAACCATGTCATCTCACCTTAATTGCTTTCCCTAAACAGGCTCTTACTAAATAGCATCACATGAGAATTGAAACGTAAGAAATTTTGAGATATACAAATAACCATTCTATAATAGTTATGGTTAAAAAACTAAGATATACATTTTTCATGTTTATTACTGTGGAATATTACTTAACTTTGTCAATTATGAACTTTGGGCGGGGCTGGGTAGAATGCTTACCATTCATGAGGCCAAGAGTTCAGTCCTTAACAGCACACTCACAGCTAACTGATTAATAAAAACATGGACAGACACAGTTTAACAGATATTGAACCCCTCCCATCCCTTGGCATTTGAGGTATATGATAAGATAAATACCAAAAAATTGTCATATCTCTGTATAATAATGTCCCTTTCCCCTTAAGGCCCAAGCAGAAAAGCATGGAATCTGAATGTTTCCTAGGGAACTTTATACTATGGAAAGTAACTCACATACAGAATTGAAAATTGTAGAACTCTTAGATGCAGAGTAGAGTAGTGGGCTTCAGGGCTTGGAGGAGTCAGGAAGCTGTGGGCCAATGTATCTAAACTAGCAATTATATGGCAGATACATTTTCTGACCTATTGTAGAGGATGTAGTTGTAGCTAACACTCCATTGCTACACTTAAATTCTCCCAGAGAAATTGGTATGCATTCACTACAATAGACAAATAAATGTATATTTTAGTGAAAATTATGAGATTATAGATTTCCTTTTTAAAAACATTTATATATATATTTAGATTATTACACACATATACAATAAACTACCTATAGCAAGAAGAACCATGACACAATCAGGAATTATATAAATTCTTAGTGTCTTGGCTATTTGTATTTGGCAGCCTTGAAGAAAACATCTTTCCTATGTTGGTGCAGCTAAAATTCTGATTGTACATCAATCTCCATCACATTTTGTCATTATCAACTTAAAACATCTATCTAGACCTAAAAACATCTTAACCCCTAAACAAGTTAATTAGTTTGACTGTGAAGATTGTTTCATACAGTTAGTGCTTCTGTATCCATACTGAAAGGTTCTGGGACACGGACAGTAACCCACCTTCACATATAAAATAAAGTCTTCATATAAAATATCACATTGTTTGAATGTTTCCCTTACCCAAAAGCCTTTATGCTTTAAATCATCTCATAATAATTACAATATTGAGAACATTGATATTGGTGCAGAATTAGTTTTTATTACTTCATTTACTTTCTAATTTATAATGTAATTATGTCTTTCCCTTTCTTCCCTCCATACCTCCAAATGTATCCATGATTGCTTTATTTCAAATCCATGAATAGTTATTAATAGTTATTACATGCATACATGTGTATGTATATGTGCATAGGTTTATATATATATGTGTGTGTGTGTGTGTGTGTGAATATAAATGTAGAAATATATTCCTAAATACAAGCCACTGGGTCTGTATAATATTACTTATATGTTTGTTTGCTGGGCAGCAGAATATAAGCATTTTTCCATGCATTTCAATCCATACCCGAATGAAACTATGAAATGGACCCTGGGTGACACAAGAAATAGACATATTTTCACAGTATATCCTCAATGCACACACAGATATAGTATATTACATTGTATTGTTTATATATCTACAATTATAACTATTATGCTTTAGAAAGCTTGACTAAACTCTCCCCAAATAGCCTATTCAAAAAATCTAATTAAAAAATCCTATGAAGGATTTACCTTCGAAATAATAGGTAACAAAATGTAAAACAAATTTTATTTTTAAATTTATCAGCAGGCAGTTATTTATCCTACCATATGTAATATCTTAGAATAGTTCCTTTGATGAAGGGAAAGGAAATGACCATATCTCCCAATATGTTGACTGCATAGGGAGAATTTACTATTAGAGCCAGGAAATTTTGTTCTGAAATCTAATGATCTGTGTAGCAATTTGGCATGTAATACAAATGTAGGCACTATAACTGGCAAAGCCTACAAATAATTTTCAGGAGAAATCATGTTAGGTAATAAAAGCAGAACCAATACAGAGAAAATTACAACCTTTATGGATTGAAAGTGTCCCCCACAAAGTGGTATGTCGAGGTCTTCATTAGTCCTCTGGTGCTGTGAAAACCCATGTCTACAGTAGGCTTTCGTAGCCAGGGAAAGGTGGTGGCATGAGACTACAGCTAAAAAAATAGACATTCTGAGTAGAGTCTTCAACATCTAGGAATCATCTCTGCTTTCTTCTTATAGTGTAACTCACTTATATGGCTTGGGTGTTCTAAAGACAAATTTATGTTTTAAAACAAATTTACTGATTTTTTTTCTAAAAGTTAAAACTCACAGAAACTCTAGGCTTTGTGTTAGTGACCAGAATTAATAAACACACTCTGATATTATCTGAAGGCCTTCAGTTGTTGTGGGTTCTAAATCTAAAGAAAAAGTAACAGAGGAAAATATTTTCACCAACCCTACATCCAACAGAGGGATAATATCATATATATATTTCAAGAAATTAAACACCAACAAACAAAATTATCCAATTAAAAAATTGGGTGCAGATCTAAATAAAGAATTTCAACAGAGGAATTTCAAATGGCTGAGAAGCACTTAAAGAAATGTTCAATGCCCTTAGCCATGAGGGAAAAGCAAATCTAAACAACTCAGAGATTCCATCTTACACCTATCAAATGGCTAAGATAAAAAACTCAAGTGACAACACATGCTGGCAAGGATGTGGAATAGGGGGAACACTCCTCCATTGCTGATGGGAGTGTAAACTTGTACAACCACTTTGGAAAGAAATCTGGTGCTTTCTCAGAAAATTGGGAACAGCTCTATCTCAAGACACAGCTATACCACTCCTGGGCATAAAAGATGCTCCACCGTACAACAAGGACATTTTTTTCAACTATGTTCATAGTGGCACTATTCATAATAGCCAGAAACTGGAAACAATCCAGATGTTCCTCAACTGAAGAATGGATGAAGAAACTGTGGAATATCTACACAATGGAATAATACTCAGCAATCAAAAACAAGGAGGACATCATGAAATTTTCAGGCAAATGGATGGAACTAGAAAAGGTTATCCTGAGTGAAGTAACCCAGACCCAGAAGGACACTCATGGTATATACTCACTTATAAGCAGATATCTGCCATATAATACAGGATAACAGTATTGCAATCTACAGACCTAGAAAAGCTAAATAACAAGGAAGACCCTATGGAAGATGCTTAATTTTCATTCATAAGGGCAAATAGACTGGACACTGAAAGCTATTGAAGAGAGGTAACAGGATGGGAACCTACCATAGAGGTCCTCTGAAAGAATCCACCAAGCACAGGATCTAAGCAGCTGCTGAGACACCACAGCCAAAATTTTGGCAGAGGCCAGGGAGTCTTATGGAAGAGTGGGTGGATAGAAGGACCAGGAAGGGACAGAAGCTCCACAAGACAACAACAGAGCCATCAGATCTGGGCCCACTGATGCACCAAACAAGAACTATGCATTGAGAGGATCTAAGCCTCCTGCTCAGATGTAGCCTATAGGCTGCTCAAATCTCCATAGGGGTCCCCTAGTAAGGAGATCAGGGCCTGTGCCTGCCATGGACTCTGTTGCCTGCTCTTTGATCACTTCCACCTGGCCACAGAGGAAAAGGATGAAGGCAGTTCTGATGAGGCTTGGTAGGCTGGGGTCAGTTGATAGGGGAGAAAAGCTCCCTCTCTGTGAAGACTAGGGGAGAGGAATAAGGAAGAAGAAGGAAGGAGGGTGAGACCAGGAGGAGATGAAGGAGTGAGCTAAAATTGGGATGTAAAGTGAATAAAATTTTCAAAAAACAAAAAAAAAAAAAAAAAAAAAAACAAAACAAAAAACAAAACCCAAAACCTTAATTGCCTTCTCTTCAGAACTCACACTTCCAAGCAACAAAGGGAAAGTGAAAACAATTCCAAAATTAGCAGCCACTGTTGCATCATTGGGGCTGTGCTCTTGAAGAACATATTAGTAGCCCAGCTCCTCCCTCCTTCCTTCCCTCCCTCCCTCCCTCTCTCCCTCTCTCTCTCCCTCCCTCCCTTCTTTCTTCCCTCCCTCTCTGCTTCCTGTGGCTTTACAGGTCAGGCGCAGTTCTTGATGTGCTTTTGACAGTGAAAGCAGAAGTCAAAACTTGGCAGACATTTCACAGCTCTGTCTGTTGGGTTGGGAAATCACACCTTGTTGCATCTGGCTGTTGAGATTTCACAGTTTAATATAAAAGAATGTGTAATATTCTGCCCACGAAGCAAACATGATGTCCTCTAAGTAACTGTGCTCACTCTCGTGTGGTGACTGCTTAGGCCAGCTCTTTTCACACCCATGCTTCACAGCAAGAGAAAAGGAGAAAATGTGTTTTTCTCTCTAGACAAGAAATAACTTTTTAAAGACAAAAACATTGGTTCTACTGACTATCCAGCAGGGTTTTCACAAAAGAACTTCACGCAAAGTTAAAAGTCAAAACATATGAAAGAGGCTGAGGCCACAACAAAGAGATCTCACATTGCTTGGCATATTAAGAGAATTAGTTTCGAAGTAAGAGTGGATGACTTAATGGGTTTAAAGACATGTCTATATCCATTGCGTTCTTGTTACCATCATCCAACTCACCACTGATCCAACTGCAGTCTAGAGCAGAGAGAACACAGGATGTAAAAATGAGAAAGAGAGGAGGGGCAGAGAGAGAGAGAGAGAGAGAGAGAGAGAGAGAGAGAGAGAGAGAGAGAGAGAGAGAGAGAGAAGAAGAAGAAGAAGAAGAAGAAGAAGGAGGAGGAGGAGGAGGAGGAGGAGGAGGAGGAGGAGGGAGGGAGGGAGGGAGAAGGAGACAGAGACAGAAACAGAGAGACAGAGAGACAGAGAGAGATTTGTAATGGCACTGAAGAAATAAATTAGTAAAAAGCTTTGCACATTAGAGGAGAAATAATGCTAAGGAGAGTTACTATGTAGCTATTAGGTAGGGATTGGATGACTCAAAAATATCATCATTTTGTCTGATGCCTGAGATCCAAGTCTTCACATTGTATGTTACAACATCACAAGCTGGGCAGGTGGTTTAATGGCAGCGTGTTCAGCTTGCATGTGGCAAGATCCCTAGTTTAATGCCCAGAACAAGGTGTGGTGCTGCATAATCTGCTATATGTAATCTTGGCAATGTTAAAATATTCTTGAGCTATATAGAGAAACCCTACCTGAAAAATGCCTAAGAATTTTGTTCTAATGGATGCATTTCTTTCTCTGCTTTGTTTTATTTCAGTTTATAATTTTAGAGCAACATTACCCTAGAGTGTGGAAACTCTCTACGTCATTAAATCATCTGTGTTAGCTGTAACCCTTTCATTTTCTTCTAGTGTCATACTGTCTATCTAAAAATATTGCATAGGAGTCCTCAGAGTATATAGCCTTGTCTTTATCCTAGATTTAATTAGTGGGAGAGTGGTTGGCATTTTCTCCATGTAATATGACATTGACTATGGTTTTGTTATATATAACCTTTATTGTGTCGAGGTATGTTATTTTTACCCCTATGATTTCTAGAACTTTTTATCACAGAGTAATGTTAGTATTGTCAAAGAACTCCTCTGAACCCATTGAAATGATCACATAATTTGTATCTTTGAGTATATTTTTACATTGTATTACATTTTTAAAAAAATTATGGATATTGAACAATTTAACTTGCAAGCAGGTTTTGAGGATTTGGGGGCATTTGTGTTTATCAGGGATAAAGGCACAAAGTTTTCTTTGGCTTTTGCATCTTTTTCTGGTTGGTATCATAGAGTAACACTAGCTTTGTAGAAGAAATTTGGAGACCTTCTTCCAATATTATATATTTACTCTAGATGTGTTGGCTGTAGTTCTTTAAATATGTGGTAAACTTTGTTGTGAATCTTTCCAAAACTGTGTTTTTATAATTAGAAGTTTTAAAAATGAGCATATACAGGGGGAGGAAATCCCCCTCAGGAGCAGTCATAGGGGAGGGGAATAAGGGGAAAATAGGAGGGAAGAACGGGAGGATACAAGGAATAGGATAGCTATTGAGATGTAACAAGAATAAACTAATAAAAAAAGTGGTACTGCTTCATTTTTTTCTGGTTATAGATGGTTTAAAATTATTAATCCCATTTTCATTTAACTTTGATGGGTCAGTTATGTCTAGAAATTTGCTGATTTCTTTTAGGTTTGTCAGTTTATTGGGATGTGGATTTTTAAATGGATTCATTGCTCTCCAAGCTTCTCTGATGTAGCTGTGACAGCTCCCATCATCTGTCCCTTTATTAATCTCCTCCTTCAGTACTCCTCTCTTTCTCCTGATTATTATTAGTCTTGAGCAGTGCTCGTGATAGTCACTAGAATTAGCTTGATACCTTTCTTGATGAGCACTGGAAACTTCTAGTCTTGAGGACTTTCTCACTGATGATCTAACGTGACACATTTGAGTTTGTTTTCTAAAATGGCTCCTTATTCTGCATTTTACTCATTACACATTATTTAAAGAGGGTGATTTAGCTATATTCACTGCTAATGGAAATTATTTATACTGTGTAAATCTTTGTTTTCATTAGATAAGTTTGAAATGCACATTTAAATAAAAGTCAATGAGTAGCTGCATTTGATAGCAAATTGTATTAAGCATAATTCTTTGACTCTGACAATTTCTTATTTTATTCTTTTAATTATTTTAAAAGAAAGGAAGAGTTTAACCCATAAATCTCAAACACATGAACAATGAGTTAAGGGAACAGGGGAAATAGAGAATCCTGCCAACCTGGCCTTCCCTTTTGGTCCCTGTTTTCTGTCTGTCATATATTTCTGAGCCAGAAGGCCTAACTCCCACAATTCCATGCTTATTATGTTGTTGTCTTACCATAAAAAAATTTGCTCTCTTTTCTATAATCCATATAGAAGAGGTTAAGGAAATGATATTATGGAAGACAAATCAGTAAAATCTTACATGATAGTCAATGATTGTTATTGATAATTACAATTCCCCCAGTTGAGTGATGTTACTAAGTATGGCATGGGAACCTTTTACCTTCATTTTCCTATCATGCTTACCTTCTGAAAAAAAAATTGTCTAAGCTAGAAGGATCAGTAGAGTGTGGTACACAGATGTCAGGAGTGTGCTACAGTGATTTATTTTTATCCTCATTGATGAGGCCATGTGGATCCCAGAGAGATATAAGCAGATTTGAAACTTTAGACTATCAAAAGTAATCCATTATGATTTCTTACTCAATCAAAAATAGAGTGAATTATTCATCTGTGTTCTGAGGGACTTAATAATCCAAAAAAAGAACTTAAGTAATAATGGTTCTATATACATAATTTCTAAATATGCCATATCTGGGAGTTTCATACTCATGAGATCTTATAATCATCGATTTTAAAATATGTGAAAATGCATTATTATCATGTGTGTGTCTGTGTGTGTGTGTGTGAGTGTGTGTGTGTGTGTGTGTGTGTGTGTGTGTGTGTGTGTGTGAATTTTTCTGGTCTAAATTTCTTCAAGTATACTGCCTTTAGTTAACTGGGGGTTATGAACAGCATATGTGTGATTTAAAGTTAATGGGAAAATGTATATATGTTAAATGAGAACACAATACACTTTTATTCAAAGAATATCATAATATGTGTATTTTTATACCTGTGGGAGCCCTTCTTTTATAGATACTGAAGGAAAGCTGTTTTGTTTTAAAAGAAAATACTAAATTGTTCTATTTTACCAATAAAGACTCAAGAGCCAGATGCTAGGGTGAAAACCCTGTTAGCCCAGAGAGGCAGAAAGCACCCTGTTGAACCTTCCTTCTCAGCTCACTTCCCCCCGCCCCAAAAAAGCCAAAAAAGTTCTCTAGCTCAGCTGACAGCCCAGGAGGAAAAATCCAAAAAAATCCAAGGCTAACGGCTTGCTAATCCAAACCCCAAAAAGCCAAAGGCCAAGGAGCTGAGGAGCTCACTATCTAAAGAGCTAAATGCCAAAGAGCTAAGAGGTAAAGATCACCCCTTGAGTCGAGATTTGGTGGGTCTGTTGGTCTCCTTGTGGAGCTCCTGTCCCTTCTGGGTCCTTCTATCCCCCTGCTCTTCCATAGGATTCTCAGTGTTCTGCCCAGAGTTTGTCTGTGAGTCTTAGCATCTGTTCTGATGCCTTGCTGAGTGGAATCTCTCAGAGGACATCTATCTTGGGCTGGTATCTACTTATAGGTGAATATATGTGATGCACATCTTTCTGAGTCTCGGTTATCTCACTCAGAATGATCATTTCTAGTTCATTTGCATGCAAATTTCATGATTTCCTTGTTTCTAATAACTGAGTAGTATTCCACTGTGTAAATGTACCACAATTTCTTTATTTCTGTTTGGTGGGGAAATCTTGCAGGGCCACAGGGCTCATCTTAATGAGTCCTGACAGGCTAAGGTCAGATCTTAAAAGAGGAGGTCCCCCTCTATCAGAGGAGTAGGGGAGGGGAATGGAGGGAAGAGGTGGGGGAAAAGGAAGAGAAGGTGGGAATGGGAGGATAAAAGCAAGGGGGTAACAATCAGGATATAATGTTAATAAATTATAAGAATAAAAATTATTTAAAAGAGCCAAAAGCTAAAGAGCTAAGAGCTGAAGAGGTACAAGCTAAAAAGTTCTCTCTACTTCTGCAAGCTGACTTAAACACCCCTCAACTCAAAGCTCCTCCTATTCTTTAATCCCTGCCAGCTGCTTTCTTGCTCCACCTCTAAATCTAGGGTTAACTTTATTAAATCCTGTGTATAGAAAGCTCTTGCATTAAAGGTGTGTGCTAAGGCTGGTTAAACTATACCGTATTCACCTGTTTACAGTAAACAGAAAGTTCTTGGGTTAAAGGGATGTGTTAGAGCTCATCCACGCTAAACAAAAGCCAAGTGTTTAGAGTTCACAGTCTCCGGAATCAAAATTAAATCAAGTATCCTGCAACACAGATGCATAGATTTATCTGCTCTAAGACAAAATATGCCTCCCTACAATTCTTCACTAGTTAGTTTTCATCATTATGTCTTTCTTGTCTTTGTCTCTTTATCTCTCACATGCTGGAAAGCTAATGTTTCTCATGTATTTAAAGATAAACATAATTACTTCTACTGTTGTACATGTTTTCTCTTATCATGTCAATACATCATTTTTTAAATCTAATTTAAGTTTTTTTTTTATGCCTTTACCATCTAGTTCATAGCTTCTTGGGGAATTCTAACTCAATCTTGTCTATACCATGTAACCTAAAAGCCAACTATGATTATTAGCATAATGTTCTCTCATTGAAAATATGAGTTGGCCATGCATACTCTCTGACCTTACAGTATTTCCATCCCCTATTTCACAGGTAGGAGGACTTTTGCCTTGTCTTACTATATCCTGTTTTGTTATATTGGGCTATTGTCTCTTGGAGCCTACTCTTTTCAGAATAGGAAATGGAGAAGGAGTGTATATGAGAAAAAAGAATGGGTGGGGGGGGGCAAGCTGGAAAGAGTGGAGGGAGCAAAACTGGTCAGAATGTATTGTAGAGGGGAAAGAAGCTATTTTCAATAAAACAAACAAATAAAAAAAGAAAATATGAGTTGGCTGACTTTTTTTGGACGTATTTTCAATGATTCTCCTGAAAATTCCAGAAGGCTTTCACCCATCAGCCTATGCCAATGGAAAGTTCTACGAATAAATCTCTATGTACCAATGCTGATACAATGTCATAGGTAAGTTGATTGCCTGGTGAAAGCAGTCCAAAAGCACCTAGTCTCAAAGATAACTCACAAATCAAACCATGAGAGTCAACAAAGAATCAGGAGATCATATTAGATGCGTGGATAAATGATTTTATTAGGTCAAATATAACTGAATTGCCACATACCGTCCAAGAATTTGTGAACAGGTAATAAATCACTTCAAACGACATTTGAATTTGTATTTTTGTTATCAAATAATTTCTTAGTTGGATAGACCAAACCTTGCTAGGGAAAGGATTCAGAGAGAGAGAGAGAGAGAGAGAGAGAGAGAGAGAGAGAGAGAGAGAGAGAGAGAGAGAGAGAGAGAGAGAGAGAGAGAGATCTTAGTTAGCCTTATTGGAAAAGCCTATGATAGTAGCACTAAATTAACTCAATTCACTTATAATCAGGAAGTTCAGCAACTTGATCTCCAGAAGGCTGATCCACAAGTGGGTCTGTGATAAGAAGACTGGAAGTTTCTAGACGTCACATAGGTTGGGTAGCAGAATCCAGATCCATAACCAAAGGAAGGGTAGCCACGGACTCCGTAACTCACAGGTCTAAAGCCACTAGAGCCACAGCCTGAAGTGTAGAAGCTCCTTGACCCGAAGCCCAGGGAATGGCAGCTGCTGGACCCAAAGCCCTGAGAGCCAGCATACGTGGTCCTGCAGGGGCTGCAAAAGCTGGAGATCCTGGGGCGATAGCAAGGCTGATGGCAGGAGCTGTGTACCACATGGGAAGCCTGGCATCTGATGGGCTGGAAGCAGTTCTGATGGTAGCCGCTGTGGAGAGCAGAGCCCAGATGGTAGGTTCTGGGAGAGCAGAAGTTAGTGCTCTGGACTAGGTGAGTTAGGTAGGAAGAACCACAGGAGGAGTAGGGGTAGCGTAGTTGACCTCCATAGGATCTAGAGGAGAAGCTTCCAGAACAGCAGCTGTAGGACATGTTGAGAAGAGATGTGAGATCAGCTAGGTGTCGAGGTGTGGATGAGATGATGCTGTGAGTTTGAGTGTCATGATCCAGACTTCAAGTTATATATGCTCTTACATTGGGTGTGTCTACATTCCACTGGATCCATTCACCTCCCTCACCCTTCACAGGAAAATATTTTCCTTGGTTATGCAGTTTAATTTTCACACATTCATATATTAATTGCACTTTAATCACTGTGGCACGTAGTAAAAAGAGATTCATAGTTTATTTGCCCTGGCGCTCGCTGTGGTTTGATATTCAAGGTTACAGTTGATCTCAGCATCTGCTGAGACTGTCCTAATGGAAGAATTACATAAACCCTTTCTTCATTTCCTTGACACGGAAAGTACTCAGTGGTTACTACTCAAAATAATTTGTACCTTCTAGTTTTCACAAGCACACTGTAGTGAAACCTTCAAATACTGTATTTAGGGATTTTTTAAAAAATATGAGCCATTAGATAGGCCTCCCTCTACCATGTTGAGCTGATTATTAAGAACTTTGCTGTGGCATTTCTATCAATGATTTCCTCAGTACAGACCTTTCTTATACCATGTTCAATAAATAAGGAACAATAAATACCACCCTTTGAGTGGAACTTTAAAGAGAAATGTTGCCATAGACTTTCTGAAGAAGCTGTTTTGTAGTGTACAGCCTTCGTCTATGCCTGTCTGTCTGTCTATAGTCTGTGTGTGTGTGTGTGTGAGAGAGAGAGAGAGAGAGAGAGAGACAGAGACAGAGACAGAGAGACAGACAGAGACAGAGACACAGAGACAGAGACAGAGACAGAGACAGAGACAGAGACAAAGACAGAGAGACAGAAACTATTAATTTGTTTTATTTTCTTGTTTTCATAAAATATTCTTGAATGACATCATTTATGTATACTTAAAATGTAATTTTAAGGAATGCTTTTTTTCTTTATTTTATTTTATTAATTTATTTATATTACGTCTCAATGGTTATCCCATTCCTCCCTCCATCCCATTTTCCCCTTACTCCCCTCCCCTATAATTGTGACTGAGGGAGACTTCCTCCCCCTGTATATGCTCGTAGGGGAGGGTATCAAGTCTCTTCTTGGTAGCCTGCTATCCTTCCTCTGAATGCTTTTTTCTAAAAAGAATGACTGAGAGCCAAGTAGATAGTGAAGCAAAAACTGAGCAGCCATGCTGCTGAGGAGCTTAAATTTCTTCTGCCTCCTCGCATCTCAGCATGGCAGAAGACTTATGCCTCTCCTGTGCTGCCTTAGGCAGAGGAAACTTCAAACTCTTCTGCAAATTCAGTTCTAATCTTTCTTAAAAAGTAATCTGTTATTCTGTTTATACTAATATGTAAAAGTCTGATGAACCCTAGTTACCTTTTCTGGTAATATTTACACTGAATAGTGTTCAGCAGGGGAATTCCATGCCTTGGTGGTTTGTATACATTTCAAAAATAGTTTATTTTCTAGGTATAGATAGGAAATAGCTAGAAAATTGATAGTCATATTAATGGGGACACATGCTTCTTACTTGCTTTGTTCCCATTTCTCATGCTCTGAGACTGACACTTTATGGGGCTTACCTAAGGGACATGGCATTCTCAACTGCCATAGTATAGAAGGCTTCACAAATGCCTAAGAATTAGCTGGCTTTATGCATTTTACAGAGCACTTACTTACTTTGTTTTATGATTACCTGTCCCATTCAGAGTCCAAAGGGTGGCATGTGTCACACAAAGTGACCTTGTGCACTGCTCAGGCCGCCATTCTGAGTCACCTAAGTAGACACGCTCTGCTTTATGAATGGACACCTACTGAATTCCCTAAAGTAGTCCATGCCATTCTCAGCACGTGGCACTCCTCCTGATGCCAGCTCTGAGCTCCTTCTGATCTAGAAGTATCTTTCTATTCCTATTAGAACTTAATTCTAAGAGATACAGAGGGGTAGAAGAAAGGAGGGGGAGAAAGGGAGAGAGAGAGACAGAGACAGAGAGACAGAGAGACAAACAGAGGAAGAGAGAAACAGAAACAGATACACAGAGACAGAGAGACAAACAGAGAGAGAGAGAGAAACAGAAACAGATACACAGAGACAGAGAGACAAACAGAGAGAGAGAGAGAGAGAGAGAGAGAGAGAGAGAGAGAGAGAGAGAGAGAGAGAGAGAGAGAGACAGAGACAGAGACAGAGACAGAGACAGAGACAGAGACAGAGAGAGATCTTAATATCTCAAAGTTTCCGCTTTCTAAGCCAAGTACCGATATTGGAGAATAAACACTAGAATTACTTGACCATAAATAAATTCTAATTAACTCTGCCTCCACTCATTTGTAATTACATTATTATTTTTCATTAGCATTATATGTTCACTTTGTGGAAATGCTAATAAACAACTTATAAATGCTAATAAATATGTCCTTCTGAATGAAAGAAAGGTCAGAACTAAGTAAAGCAGCTTTAATAGCTCCAAAACAGGTCCTGGGAACACTAAGGTACTACACACTTCTGCAAGATACTATACACTCAAGCAAGATATTTAAGAAGAAAAAAACTCTATAAATAGGTGAGGGGGAAAATGCTACATCTGGATAGCATTAATTTTGAACTTAGTGATCGATCTATAATCTATGTATTATCTATCTATCATTTACCTATGTGCCTCTCTCTCTCTCTCTCTCTCTCTCTCTATCTATCTATCTATCTATCTGTCTATCTATTTACCTATGTGCCTGTGGACATAGTGTTGGGAGAGGGTCTTGGGCAAGGAGATCTAGGGAAATGAAGGGGAAATGGAATATATATGAAAACACATTGTACACAATGTGAAATTCTAAAAGAATAAAGAGCAATATTAAAATGATTTGTTTCTCTCTTTTCAGCTGTGTTTACCAGTTTTTTCTTACCCTTCATCAATTTTTGAGAAACACCAGTATAATTCATTAAAACAAAACAAAACAAAAATAACACCCACCACAGTGCTGCTAGCCAAAAGTCGCCTGCCATTTGAACTACTTGCAAAATTGTTGTTTTTCAGATTATTACACATGCCACTTAGCCTTCAAACCAACAATTTCTTATTGCAGTATTTTTAGAAATTAAAGAAAAACTTTCAAATTCAACAAAATTCTGCAATAGCAAAAAAAAAAAAAAAAAAAAAAAAGAATATTTGTGCTCAAACCACTGCATAGTTCCCTCTGTGTTCACTTTTACATCCTCAAAATTGACTCCTTGAAGCCTGAGGAGCATCTTGTGTCCAGGTTGACCAGTTCTTCCTTATGGCAAACCTGGTTCCTTACTGTACTTTGACCTTGCTCACCACCTGCAGTTTATGTGTTGAGCCTGGTGACAGCAATGAGCCAAGGGACTCCTGACTGGCAGAAGGCTTGACTCAGGGTCTCAGGCCCTGCCTTGTGCCTCCTCCCCTGTCCAGCCTTGGTTTTCTCCAACAACCTCTCAAATTCTCCTTGGCACCCACAACTTCTCTCTGCAATAGCTGTATTTGCTCCAAGCAGGTTCAGTCCATGTGCTCAGTCCCAGGTCATT
Source organism: Acomys minous (assembly GCF_964271855.1). Taxonomy (NCBI): domain Eukaryota; kingdom Metazoa; phylum Chordata; class Mammalia; order Rodentia; family Muridae; genus Acomys; species Acomys minous. Next base: position 9,649,667 of record NC_140492.1, on the reverse strand, counting down.
TATGAAGTGTCTGATGTAAAATTGTAACCGGCCTCCAAGATGCCCTGAGTGTAAATCTGCTGCTAAGAGCCGACACTTGCACCAAGGAAGTGACTTGAAGAAACCCAAGTGTCTACATAAAGTTCCATGGAGTGACACGGCAAAGTCTAGAGAAATTTTATGGAAATTATTTCCTTAAAACTTCAGCATTTTGTCTCAATTGCATCCTCTTGTCTCTCTTAAAATAAGCATTAGAGAAAGTAGTCCTATATGGGACAACTTTAGTCTGATTCTTTCATAGTTGTCTAAAGGAATACTAATAATACTAATAACAATAATAATACATTTTATTTTAAATGGGGTTTTTAGGAAATTACAAACAAATATAGACTCATACAGTTTATATTGATATTATTATTTTTATAATAATGTTGCCATATTTAGCATGGTTATGTAACATTCATTTCATATTGAAATTTTTTATAAACATACTTGAAATATGACCACCTGTATTTTAAATTCATTTGTCATCTTTACACTCATATATTTAAGAATAAGCTGTAACCACTTACCTTTCATTATTACTCATAGACTACTTAATGCCTGTGACTAATCCTACAATATGCACACTGTTTTATTGTTATTTTATAGTTGAAGAAGCCAGGACACAAATAGGTTGGGCAAATTTCCCAAGGTCACTGATGTAGTTAGTAGCAGAGATGGAATTTGCACTCAGTTACTGGTATGCTGACTGTGCAAAATCTGCTTTGATGCCTTACAGGCAGCCAGCTCCTTCCTGCTTCTACTAAATAGGGCTTTCCCACATAAAACACCATGTTCTTTGCGTGTATTGCATGTATCTATCTTCTAGCTTTCACTGTTATAGACTGTGCTTGTACATGGGTGCCTGTACACACATCAAGGTGAGATCTGTGTATTTGTGATTACAAATAGTTTGTTGTAGTTGACAGAGGCTGTTAGCCCACGGACTCAGGCTGGCTGATATGAACTCTGACCATATCCCACACTAGTGAGACTTTGTTCTCTTACTTTTATGCATTTTCTGCAATCTCACCCCTTTTATTGTTTCTCTTTTTTTGAAAAAAAAATGTGTTTCTTTTTTAACATATACATTTATTTATTTTTTAAATATATTTTATTAATTTATTCATATTACATCTTAATTGTTTCCCATCCCTTGTATCCTCCCATTCCTCCTTCCCTCCCTTTCTCTCCTTACTCCCCTCCCCTATGACTGTGACTGAGGAGGACTTCCTCTCCCTGTATATGCTCATAGGGTATTCAGTCTCTTCTTGGTAGCCTGCTATCCTTCCTCTGAGTGCCACCAGGCCTCCCCATCCAAGGGATGTTTATTATTACACCTGAGTAAAGTAAACTACATACAGCAGGAAGAACCACAAGACAATCAGGAATTATATAGATGTTACATTCATAGTGATTTGGCCATTTGTATTTGGCAAACTTGAAGTAAACATCTTTCCTATCTTGCTGGGTCTAAATTTCTAAATGAAGATCAGTATCTATTATATCTCATCTCTACTAACTTAAAACATCTATCTTGATATAAAAACATCTTAACCCCTAACCAACTAAACTTAATTGAAAGACTAGACTCTCTTGTCTTCAAACCCATCAGAGACTTGAGAAGGAATAAAATTTCATTACCTGATGAACCCGGAGTGCCGGATAGCATGTTTCAAAATGAATATTAAAAAATGACTGAGACAGTTTCCTGCCTGAACAGTCACCCAACACTCTCTATAACATTGGATCATCTTCTTCAGCCTTCTGGCCCAATATATCTGACAGACATATTGCGAATCAGTAACTAGTACCCTCTCTTGGCAGAGTTCAGCCATCGACTCTGCCTGCATCTCCACTGACCATTTTTAGGCAGAATTCTGTCTGTGGCAGAAACGAGGACATTTTCCCCAGTGCCTGGTTTGCCTATTTGAAGCCAACTCCATAAGGAGGTTCTTTGATGTTCATCTTCTTCTTTAAGGCAGGTTGGGTGTTGCCAGGAGTTAACTTGTCTTATACACTTCATCTTTAAAAATATTTTTATTTTTGTTTTGGGCATGAGTGCCAGCATATATGTATGTGCATTATTTATATGCCCAGTGCTCTTGGAGGACAGGAAAGGGTGCCACATACCCTGAAACTGGAGTGATGAAATTTTGTAAGTGACCATGTGGATTCAGGGAACAGTATCCAGGTCTTTGCAAGGCAGAGTTATTTGTGTCTTCTTTGTTTTATGACTTTGTCTCTCCTATGTGTACTTTTTCAGTCAGGGTTTTAACTCTTATGTTTAGACACCTTTATTTAGATATAATTCCCATGTAATAAAACAATAACCTCTCTCTCTCTCTCTCTCTCTCTCTCTCTCTCTCTCTCTCTCTCTCTCTCTCTCTCTCTCTCTCTGTGTGTGTGTGTGTGTGTGTGTGTGTGTGTGTGTGTATGTTCCTTTAGTGCATGTGGACATGCATGCCTGTAGATTCCAGAGGTTGGCTCTTCTCAGATGTCTTCTGTAATCACTCTTCTTGTTCTGAGGCAATCACCAAACCTTGGGCTTATTAATTCAGCTGGAAGGGCTGTCTCAGAGCCTTCCTCCTAGTCATCTTGTCTCAGCCTCCCAAGCCTTTGGATTAGAGGTGCATAGCACCACAGCTGGCCTTTTACATAGACTCTGATAAATAAGCATTGGCCCTCTCAGTTGTATGATAATTTGCTGCTCTAACACTGTGTTCATACAAGCAGATGTCATTATATAACCAAGAACAAACTGAGATAGACTATTTCCTTTACTGACGTATGTTCTCAGGCTCCTTTGTGCCTATAGTTTCATATACCTGGAATTATAGATCATGAACATATTTTGGCTTGGATCTTGCAAATAGCAGTATGATTTTGAGATCCATCTTCATGTTTCATGCTTCACTACTTCGTTTTTTGTATTCCTGTAATTTAATTAGATATATGTTATGTGATGTAGATACACACTATGACATTATCTCCTGATTTGAGTTATTATGAATACTATGGAATACTACTCAGCTATTAAAAACAAGGAATTCCCGAAATTTGTGGACAAATGGATTGAGCTAGAAATGATCATAATGAGTGAGTTAACCCAGAAGCAGAAAGACACAAATGGTATATACTCACTTATATCTGCATATTAGCCCAAGGGGCATGTCCCAGGAAAGCCTTCACTTACCAGGAAACTGGGACAGAGGGGAGGACATCCTATTGGGACTCTAGATGAGAGAAGCATGGGAGAATTACAAAGTAGAAGGATCCAGAGGGTCCTAGAAACCTACAAGAAGAACATTATGATAGGCAGATTTGGGCCCAGGGGTCCCGCTCAAACTAAGGCACCAGCCAAGGACAATACAGGCAGTAAACCTTAAACCCCTACCCAGATCTAGCCAATGGACAGAATACTCTCCACAGTTGAGTGGAGAGTGGGGTATGACTTTCACACGAACTCTGGTGCCTCATATTTAACCATGTCCCCTGGAGGGGGAGACCTGGTGGCACTCAGAGGAAGGACAGCAGGTTACCAAGAAGAGACTTGATAACCTATGAGCATTTACAGGGGGAGGAAATCCCCCTCAGGAACAGTCATAGGGGAGGGGAATAAGGGGAAAATGGGAGGGAGGGAAGAATGGGAGGATACAAGGGATGGGATAACCATTGAGATGTAGCAAGAATAAATTAATAAAAAATTTAAAAAACCAAATGATTCAAACAGTTACATATCGGTAGTTCTGTGGACATATACTTTCACTTATCTTAGGTAAACAGCTAGATACAAGATCACTGACTCATAAAATAGCCTTATATTTAACACTGTAAGACAATGAGGCACTCTTCTCCACAGGAATGTAACAATTCACATTCTCAATGACAATGTCTCAAAGGTCCTGTTGTTCTGAGTCCTCAATGATTTGTTCGGCTATATAATTATCATAATAATTCAATTATTGTTTGGTTTACTTTAAGTTGGCATGTGATGGCACACTACTGTGGTTTTGGTTTGCATTTGTGCGGAGACTAATGAGAACGGGTATTTTTCTCGTGTTATTTCTCTCTCACATCTGTTATTTATTTATATCTGTTGTCTCTATTGTGTGCTTGCCCTTGCGTTATATCAGTTCTTATACAAGCAAGGTTCCATTTACTTTGGGTTTTTCCAATACATTCTTCCAACTGTGTCTCATATCATTATTTCCTCTCTTTACAAAATGTATTGTATGTACTCACTTTACTGTACAATGTTACACAAGGATTTTTATACAATAACATAAGCTGAACATATTTCCCCCATCACCCCCATATTTCATTTTCCCATCTCTTCCCCTCCTGTAAGCCATTTTACTTCTGAAGACAGTTTTGTCTACTTTCATGTCATGCGTACAGTCATGACTTTATGTATCTCCATACAATCTACAATATACAAGTGTAAAATCAAGTACTACTTGTCTTTTAGAGGTGACTGAAATTCACCTAATGGGATTATCTCTAGTTGCTTCCATTTCTTCAAAAGACATAACTTTGTTTTTCTTTAAGGCTAAAAAGAAAAAACCAACTGGAGAGAGAGAGAGAGAGAGAGAAAGAGAGAGAGAGAGAGAGAGAGAGAGAGAGAGAGAGAGAGAGAGAGAGAGAGGGAGAGAGAGAGAGGGAGGGAGGGAGAAATGGACAGAGACAAAGAAACAGAGATACAGAGACAGAAAGAGCATGTGTATGTATGAGTTCATTTTAAGGTCTTAGCAATGTATCTGTAGAGATTCCAAATATGAAATTTGCAAAGCAGGCCAGCCCAGTATGCTAGGAACAGAAAGGAAAACTGGAAACCAGGTTTCTATGTTGCAGTACTGATAATCCCTGCTTCCTTGGGAAACTTAATATTACTTTTAAGGTTTTAAACTGAAGTTAGTGAAATAGATCAGTGGATAAAAAACCTTGCTGTAAAAGCAAGAAGGCAGGGGTTGAAATCCCCAGGATGCATGTGAAAGATGAGCCTGTAATCCTGAGGGTGGGTGACAGAGCTAAGCAGATCTCAGATGTTCCTTTTCTATCTGGCCTAGCTAAACCATATAGCAAGTTTCAGGCTTGGCCAATGTACAATGAACATTATACAGACTGAATTCTGTGTATACGTGTATACATATATGCATGTAACAACAATTAATAAAAGAGAAAAGAAGGTATATATGGTATGCAGGGAAGATAGAGAAGGAGGAAATGATGTTATAATACTATAATCTCAAAAAGTAAAAGAAATGATTAAAAAACAGAAAAATAAGATGGAGAGTGCTAGAGAAAGGTAACATATGTCCTCCTCTGGCCTCTGAGTGCATACACAGCATGCATTCATATATATATATATATATACACATACATATATATATCCCCAAACAATACACACACACACACACACACACACACACACACACACACACACACACACACCACTTCTAAACTGATAGGGTGGAGCTCACCACTATAATGAAGGGTAACCTACACTACTCAAAATTTTAACAATTTATATGAAGGACAGTGACAGACATCTGCCACCATAGAACTCAAGAAGCCTATTCCAGAGGGTCCTGATCTCAAAGCTGATGTGTGTTATAAATTGTGCCTTAGAAATGTCCAGTGATTTAAAAACTAGTCATATTTTAGAAGTAGTTTTGCAGAGATATCTTCACTGCTGATTGACAGAGTAAGTCACGCACTGTAAGTTAAAGTTAGCCATACAGATGGTAAGGTTACAGAGTGTCAGTAACTTGAGCAATAAACAGTTCCACAAATAACTTTTATAAGAGAAGTATTATTGTCATTCTACAATATACTTCTTTGTTAGGTTATTTCCCCAGGTGGGTTATTTCTTTAAATATTTCTGCATTTTTGAGTCACTCCATATTGACTATTATTTAGGCAGTTTAAAATCTTTATAGCTTGCATGAGCCTTGCTGAGTAGAGGAGGAGTATTTGCTAAAGAATAGCTAACACCCTAGTGGCTATCCACTCCTAAAGAAAAGGACACTCCTGCCCTAGCAACTATTAACTGCTAGCCACCCCTGAGGGCTATGGAGCATTATGGGCCCTTTGCTATGGATAACAGCAGGCCCAACCCACTGATGCTGGGAATTTATGATGGCAATAGCTACATAGTGGCCCCCATTTCATTCCACAACACTCTTCCTGTTTGTTTTCCAACTCATATTTATCCAACCTCCTCCTCTGTGATAGATATGTCCTGCACTGTAGATTTGGTATAAGAAATTCTAAAAGAATAAAAAAAAATCTCAATAACACATAAAAGTTTTTTTAATCAAGTAAATTGTAACACCGTGAATTGAAAGGTATAAACACCATCTGGGGAAAGCATTGGTCTTATTTATAAGAAAGATCATTACAAAGTATTCACTAACCAGTGTAATTGAATGCAAGCTAAGCCTGTGAATGTTCTATATTTCATTGTAATGCTGAGATTCTGTCGAAATTTATGTTCAAGAAAGCACATATTGATTTCATAAAACACTGGAACGTTTATGGTGATAGTTGTAAGAACTCTTTGACTTGATGCATGAGACAATGGATCTTAGTAATGAGAAGCTACAATTTATTAGGAAATATTCCTTCAGTTAAAGTTGGAAATAGTATTCGTCATCCAATAGGAGTCTTTACCACTAAGTTTCTAGCTATTATTAACTTCTTAACTATGATGTCACTATGCTTCACTCACCATGGTAGCAGGGAAGATACTTAAAGCCAAAACCTTTTACTGTAATCTATTTTATTTCTTTTTGTTCTTCCAAAAACTTAAGTGAAATAGATTTGATAATCTAAAGCTTAATTTTAGAGCAGAATTAAGAATCTCATTTTTCTACAGTAATAAACTAATGGTAATAATAATAGACCTAGGGGAGGAGAATAGGGTGAAAGCAGGAGGGAGGGAGGAATGGGAGGATAGAGGTGATGGGATAACAATTGAGTTGTAATATGAAAAAATTAATTAAATAATAAAAAGAGAAAAATAATAACAAAAGGTAATATTTAACTTAGTTTACATGGGCCAAATGCTGTGCTAAACATAACACATAATTTATCCTGTTTAACTCCCAGTAATCATGTTATCATTTTATATACTTTTAGGGAGAGAAAGAAAACAGAAACTATGTTCCATCATAGCTTGATCTGAGCCTCCAGTCATGTTTTTAGCTCTTATTATTCATTATTGCCAATGAATTTTAATTTCTCTGTTGTCTAAGTATGATGAACCAGTCCAGAAAAATCAATTCAGATCTACTTCATGATACCAGCCTAGACTTAAATTTCAGCATCAACAAAAGTGTTCTAGCAATTTTCTGATATTTCTCCCCGAAAATCACCTCCTTTATCTGCAGTATGATGCTATACGAAGACATTGTATCAAACCATAAAAAGAAAACAGCCAGCTACTAACAATCTAAACTAATCTCAGAGGAAGAAGCAAGTGTAGCATTGTGTTTAGAAATGTCAATCAAAATGGGCTGCTGGGTAAAGAGAACTGTCCTCTAAACTCAGTGAGGCAATATTAGTAAGGTAGACACAGGGACAGAAAGTAATATGATAAATATGTGCTTCAACTGTCTATCCACAACTTGACATGTATAATGCTATCTAAATCAAAGGACTGGTTGTGTGTGTATGTGTGTGTGTGTGTGTGTGTGTGTGTGTATGTGTGTGTGTGTGTGTGTGTGTGTGTGTGTGTGAGAGAGAGAGAGAGAGAGAGAGAGAGAGAGAGAGAGAGAGAGAGAGATGTGTCACATTTTGACTTGTAGAAGTGGTGGCAGACCATAATTAAGAGTTTGTATGAGGTTACTCCTTATAAGTTATGGAATTAAGACTTTAGTGAAGATTACACTCTAAACTGTTTTACTGATACTTCTTCACTCATGCATTCTTTCTGGTTTACTTGTGTGCCTAAGTATGTGTATTCAAAAATTTTTTTGCTTATATACAACTTATTAATATCTAAAGAACTTCTTACATTGTATTTTGATAATTTCTCTCTTTCAATTTTCCTATTTCATATACTCCCAACATTATGTTCTTAAAGAAAATATATATGTATTCTCACTTGTGCTATTTATAGACTCTTGGGTATGTGGCCATTCCCGGGAGCTTTACTATCATGCTCTTAAGCAAGATTATCACCTTTTTTATTGAAAATATATTCTTCTCATACAATATATCCCAACTATAGTGTCCCTTCCCTTCATGCCTCCCAGCTCTCCTCCACCCGCCCACCTCCCCACCCCCCATCACCCGAAGATCCACACCACTCATCCATTTCCTTTCAGATACAAACTGGCTTCCAAGAGACAACATCCAAATATGACTAAGCAAGAAACAATAAGACAAGGTGAAAGGCCTCATGTCAAGGCTGGACAAGGCCAAACAATAGGAGGAAAAGAATCCTAAGATCCAATCCCCACTCTCCACATAATTGTGGAGAATGTCATGTCCATTGGGTAGATCAGTGTAGGTGTTCAATATTTACTACTTGCACTGTTCGTGGTTAGTGCAATAGTTTGAGCAGACCCCCCTGGCCTCTGATCCACCTGTCAAGATGTTCTTCTTGTAGGTTTCTAGGACCCTCTGGGTCCTTCTATTTCCCCATCTCCTATATTTCTGTTGCCCCATATTTGATCACCTCCCTTTTATGGGGAGGCCTTATGGCACTCAAAGAAAGAATAAACAGGCTACCAATATGAGACTTGATAGCCCATAACCATATAGAGTGTGTGGGGAGTCCCCCTCCATCTTAGACCTAGGGGAGGGGAATAGAGTAAAAGTGGGAGGGAGAGATGAAGGGGAGGATACAAGTGATGGGATAGCAATTGAGCTGTAATCTGATTAAATTAATAAAATTAAAATTAAAAAATAAAAGAGTCCCAAGAGCAGGAAAAAGTTAGAGATACACCCACTCCTCAATCTTTGGAGTTCCAGAAAGCCACCAAACTACTATAATATATACACAGATGACTTAGTGCAGACCCATGCAGGCCCCATGTTTGCCTCTCCAGTCTCTGAGCCCATGTGAGCCCTACTTAGATGATTCAGTGGCCTATGTTCTCCTGGTGTCCTCCACTCTCTCTGACTTTGAAAATCTTTCCTCTTTCTCTTCCATGCCATTACCCTACCTCCAAAGAGAGGGATGAGATGGAGACCTCTAGTTCACACTCTCTCTGCATAATGTTTGCCTTTGGGTCTCTTCATCTGCTGCCTGAGGAAGAAGCTTCTCTAATGACAACTGGACAAGGAAGTGATCTGTGAGTATAGCAGAATATCATTAAAAATCATCTCATTGATTGATTTTTGTCAATGGTATTGTATTTGGTTCTACACTAGGTCTCTGCGTAATCTAATTTCTGGTTCCTGGCTATTCTGATGATGCAGGACATGGAACCGTCTCCTATTGTAGGCCTCAAGCTAAAGCAAACACTGCTTGGCGACTCCCACAAAGTCTGCACCACCATTACTACAGATTGACCTCTCTATGTTCTATGAGCTGTGTGGACGATGTTCTGAGGCATGAGGTCTCATTGTCAGATTTCAGAGAGCAAACTTCTGACCTTGTATCAGCCTGGGTTGCTTAGCCATCACCATGGTAGCCCCTTTGGTTAACAAATCAACCAAATTCAACTCAGTACCACCACTGCAAATCTTGCCTGGCTATAAAAGATGACCAGATCAGATGCCATATACTCCATTACCAGAAGTCCTCACTAGGATCACCTCAAAGATGCCAAGAAGTTTCCACTGCAGTAAGTTTTCACACATACCCCCAACTCCAGATGGCTTCCTCTGCATTCCCTCCATTTATCCCTCCCCAGAACCTGATCCTCCCTTCTCCCATCCCACCATACAACCTATTACACTTTCTCTTCCCAGGGAGAGCCATACCTCCCCCCTAGACCCCCCTCTCTAACCTCTCTGGTTCCGTGGGCTGTAGCTTAATTATCATTTGCTTAACAGCTAATATCCACATATAAGTGAATGCATACCATGCTTGTCTTTCTGGTCCTGGGTTACTTCAGTCAGGATTTTTAAAAATAGTTCTATCCATTTGCCCGAAGTTTTATGATGTCATTATTTTAAATAGCCAAGTAATATTCTATTGTGTAAATGTATCACATTTTCTTTTTTTTTTTATTATTCTACTGAGAGATCTGTAATTTGTTTCCAGTTTCTGGCTATTATTAAAAATGTTATGAGTGTAGTTGATCAAGCATCCTTGTGGTATGGTAGATCATCCTTTGGGTATAATATGACCAAGAATAGTATAGCTGGCTCTTGAGGTAGCTTGCTTCCCAATTATCTGAAGAACCACCATATTGGACCATAGAGAAGAGAACAGTGAGAACAGCCTTGAACCCATTGGCACAGCAGACAACTTCCTGAATAGAATCCTGACAGAATAGGCACTAGGATCAATGATAAATAAAGGAAACTCTGGAAGCTGAAAAGCTTCTGTAAGGCAAAGGACATCAGCAAGTGTACAAAGAAACAGCCTATAGAATGGGAAAGATTTTATTTTTACCAGATATATATCTCATAGAATAACTCAAGAAGTTACATATCAAAAATCCAAATAATCCACTTAAAATGACGTACAAATCTGAAGAGAGAATTATCAACAGAGGAGTTGTAAATGGCTGAAAAACACTTGAAGAAATGCTCAGCCTTACACCATAAGAGAAAAACAAATCAAACTACTTTGAGATTTCATTTAGGATGTGGAGTAAGGGGAACACCCTTTCATTGCTGGTGGGGGTGCAAACCTGTGTCAATAGCTTCTTAATGAAGGGTGGGACTTCATGACACTTCAGCTCTTCACGATAGGAATTTGTCTGTTTTGGGCTTGTCGAGGTTGTATGTACAATTGTCCTGTTGTGTCCCTCCAAGTACTATTTCTTTGTGTAATCTACTGCCTATTGTTTTGAGTAGGAATTACATGAATTATTCATACAGAATAGACATCATTAATGTTGGTCAGATGAAATTATTTAAAGGTGAGTAAATGTGCAAGGTCCGTGAGGTCGATTAGTTTGAGTTATTATTAGCAAACATATTCTCTGGTTCTTGCAAATAGTGAATCCTTGAGGAGGCAGACGTATATTTCTGGGTTAGAAGAGCTGCAGTCTGCTAGATGAGTTTGGATCCTGCTTCTCTGAGATAACATTTAGGTCTCAAGTAGAACAGCTAATGGAGAGAGAGAGAGAGAGAGAGAGAGAGAGAGATCTTTTTCAGCACATTTCTTCATTGTAACCTTTGCTGTATCTGACAAGGGATGGGAAGAAGCAACTAAGCTTTGCTGGGCTCTTTACAAATTATCATCTTTAGGGTTCCAAGTTTGGATAGAGATCAAGAGGAAAGAAACAGTAGAAGGAAAAGGAAAGTCAATTAGGATCTGATGACAGCAGCTGTTTCAGAATCTGGAGTGCCTACTTTGAATGGTCTGTACTTTGCAGGGAAATGTTCTCTTCTGTCTGTGAAGAGAGACCAATGGATTTCATGACAAAAGAAATGGTCTAAAGCGACACAGAGAGCACTGAAGCAGTTCAAGATGATTTCTATATTAAATAACTTATTGTAAAATAAATGAGCAATCTTCTATTTCTTTATGGTATACATGAAAAAATACAGAATGGGTGAATATAGACTGTACTCTAGGAAAGGGTAAGTGGAGGCAAGATAGGGAGGAAAAGAAATATATGAGAAGGAGGAGAAAGGTCTTTTTTATTTTTTACTGTTTCCTTTTTTTAATTATTAATTTATTCTTGTTACATCTCAATGGTTATCCCATCCCTTGTATCCTCCCATTCTTCCCTCCCTCCCATTTTCCCCTTATTCCCCTCCCCTATGACTGTTCCTGAGGGGGATTTCCTCCCCCTGTATATGCTCATAGGGTATCAAGTCTCTTCTTGGCAACCTTTAGAGTGGACAACTTTGAGATTTCTAGTTGTAGCTTTGACAACTGATGAACTTAAGAGCTTTGGCTGGTGTATGAAGGTGGCTTGTAAAAGGCTAATTTCTTATAAATTGATAGAGAACTCTTGGAGTAGCAGGTCTACATTATTCGTAGGAATAAAGTTAAAGAGACAGAAATGAAGACCTGGAAATAAGTCATGCTGACATTAGACCGGTGATCACAAGTCACAAGTCCATTGAAATTGGGTGGAAAGGTCTTTGAGGATCAAATATATCATATGAAGTTCTCGAAAAATACATTTGAAAATGTAAAAGATTATGGTAACTAACCTCATACAGAGGGCCACCGAGAGGTGGCAGACAGCCCATAAACCGAGGAGAAGTCCCCATGCACTTGCACATGTACTCAGAGAGAACTCAGAATGTAGGATCCAGTCAATGAGGAAAAATGCATGCGGGCTTCCTAGCTGGAAGCTGCTTTAGTGGCAGACGTCAGTCAATGGAAATCACTCAGCCTATACACTGTTGGAATATGGAGTCATTTTTGAAAATGGAGATATGCAAATGGCTTGCTAGGATTGCCATGGAAGTTTTCTGTCAACTGACAAATGTTGCTCTCATAACCTAAAAGTCTAGAGGTCTGAGATCAAGATGTCTACAGTCTTCTGCTCTTCAGCTGTGTACTTGGCATTTGATGGCCATTTCTTTATCTCTCCCTCCTGTTTTCCCTTTATGAGTGTAAAAATATTTCATTTTTGGAACTACGCAGTTACACTGTATAATAACCCATTTACTGAGCAACATTTTTCTTCACTGCTTCTATAAATAAATAATGTTGTGGCTGAGATAGCAGGAAAAATATTTGAACATAAACAACTTAAAATTAGATAGGCTATAATTTGTTTTATTGTGTTAACAAAGGATTATTAAAATTAGGAAAAGGAATTATTTAAAATGTGGGTTAGATATTGTTTACCAATTTTAATTTTCCTTTACTTTAATGATGAGTTGGAGTAAATTTTGTCACAACGGACTCCATAAATGTTTATTACTAGATGCTTTGTGTGAGGAACTCATGGCAGAACACACGGGGGCCTTGGATGCTTCATTATTCATATCATTGGAGCAGAATTGATTTTCCCATGTGAGAATTTGGCTGAATGCATTTTATTCATTTAGTTAAGAGACACAAGCCACTCATTTCTTGTGTGGCATATGGCAGTGGCTGTTTTCAGGGCTAACAACCATGTATTCCCTATGTAACTTCTCTGAGCTCCACTTGCCATTCCTAATGTTTGTAGCAACAGTATGTTCAGTTGTTAATGTTGATTTTCTGGGAACCAGGCAATACAGTGAACAGAGTAATAGCACTCATTTCAGATTATTAGCAAGAGAAAAATCATGACCTTAATATAGAAAATGTCAGTATTCGTTGTTTTAATAAATATGTTGAAAGTCAGCCTAAACCCTGTCAGTGACAAAGGTTTTACCATTTATGCCGAGGTCCCTTATATTGTGGAGGGTGAGGTTGAAAAGCAAAGTGAAGGTTCCTGGAACACTGCCAAGAACAAACTAATTCATGCCTATGGGGCCCAGTAACACAGAACTGCTACCAAAAGTCCTCCAAGGCCATTGTATATTACATTGTTCACTGAGGTCTCGAGTTCATGTTGAAAATCATGGCGAAAGCTAAAAGAAGAACTTTAACCCGTGCTGTAGGTTCCCTGTTAGATGAGGATGGGAGGGGAGGAAAGGGGGCAATAGAATCTGTCCATTACACACAGCACAACATCAAAGCAGAATGACTTTTTCAAAATCAATATTTGTTGCATATTTCAGAAGAGCTAAATAAGAATTCAAAACATAATTAACAAAATGAAGTGATACATACTTAAGGAGGCTAACGGCCCTGACTTGATCATCATACATTATATACATGCATTGAAAGATCACACTGTCTTCATAGATATGAGCAAATGTTATGTGCAAATGGAATTTAAAAGGTATGATATATCTGAATAAAATGTCTTTATGAAACCCTTATATACATATATGTGTGGACATATATATATATATATATATATATATATATATATATATTTGAAAATAAAATTGAACATAACAACAGCAACAAAAAGATTAAGTCATTAATAAGTAAATTGTTGGAGGAAGTGTGTCACTGTGGAGGCAGCTTTGAGGTCTCCTACACTCATGCCTCACCCAGTCTTTCCTTGCTGCATTATATAGAATTCTTGGCTCCTTCTCCAACACCCTGTCTGCCTGGATGCTGCCATGCTTCCTACCATGAGGATAATGGACTGAACCTGGGAAACTATAAGCCAGCTCCAACTAAATGTTTCCTTTTATAAGAAAAACAAAACGGAAAAACAAAACAAAAACAAAAACAAACGTAAAATCCAAGAGAGGAACGCTCTGGCTGTTGGAGCTTTCCCGGTCTTCTACAGAACTGAGATTCATCACTCCAAAAGGGTCTCTGCCCCTGGTCCCTCCCCTGCCACAGAGTCCTGCCAAGGAAGCAGGAAGAAGTTCACTCAGATGGAGGAAAACAATGGAGCTCGGTTCCTCTCTGGAGCTATTCCTGTCTAAGGCTAGAGCTCACTCAGTGGTCCCAAGGAATACATGCTGAACAAACAAACCAGAACAATCCTGCTGAGGCCTCAGATTCCAAGCTTCTGAAAACGCAGAAGCACCCGTTTTCCTCTGTACCCTTCTCTGTTCCCTCATGCATGTATTCTCTCTTGTGTTCCTCCCATGTCCTCACTCTCTCCTCCCCTCCTCCTCCCTCGCCTCCCTCCCTTCTTCCCAGCTCTTTCCCTTTTTCCTGCTCTCCTCTTCTCTTCCCCTCCTATCCCTCTTCCTGCTCTTTCTCATCCTCCTCCTTCTCATCCTCCATTTTCTACTTCTTTCCCTGTCCCTCTTTCTTCCTCCTCCACTCTCTTTAAGCTCACCTGTCTTACTGTGCTAAACCTTTACAGAGTAAACAAGCACTTGCTGTCTGTGCTCATGCATCTTACCAAGGTTCCCTATAATGGAGTTTTAAAAGGGGAGCAGACTCTGGACATGTCAGGGTCAGGAAAAGGTCAGATCCTCAGAGTACCAGGGCAGGAAAAGCCCTCAAATAAGCCACTTTTCATATGGTCTTATTTTGTATCCTATTGTGTTTGCCAAGCAGAGCACATCTCCTGATTCATTTCTTTCCTTCTTTTTTTTTTCCCGATTTTTTTACATATACATTTATATTATTACACATATACACAGTAAAACCAGACACAGCAAGAAAAACCAGGAAACAATCAGGAATTATATAAATGTTACATTTATAGTGTTTCTCCTGATTCTTACTCAAGTCCTATGTTTCTTGCCTCTGAGCAGAGAAGTTACAAATATATTTGTTAGATACGGTCAACCTTCACTCAGCTGCCCAATAAGAGTCAAGAGATGCAAAGTGCTTGATATTGACCGAATGATCATGATTTCCTTCACTTGAGACAACTACAAGTCTTCCCTTCTTGTTCTGTGATCAAGAATCTCACAGAGGCCACCTGTACACCAGGATTCATTTGTGCACCAGTCCTGTGCTCAGAGCACTTTTCATCTGATTTTCAACCCAAGAGCCTTTTTTATTCTGCCTCCTATTTTCATCTGACACGGTATGTCAAAATCACTATTCTTCTCTCTGGTATTTATGGCTAAAGGAGTCATTACTTGTCATCAGGGGGCCGTGTGTACAGTGTCATTGAGTAGTGACACACAGCCACTGTTTAAGCGCTGAGATATTTCATTTCTCAGATGGATGGATATTAACCCTACTATGTCTGTCTTCCCCATTCCCAAAACAAAAAACATTGCTAATAACTGTTGTGCCTACACAGCCACACAAACAGGGTGTCCCATGGTGATATAGGAAACAGTCCTTTCCAACAGAATCACAGTGTTACAAACAGAAATTAGATAAATTTCTTTCAAAATATGACTTTGTATTTTATGATCTGGGACAGACAAATTTTGAGCAGGTGTAACCACAAATGCAGAGTGTTGTTTTTGCATTGCAAGGATTCCCTTACAGGGGGGCTGTAGGCTACAGGGTGACCCTGGGATATAAGGGAGTGATTTCTAACCACTGTAAGAAATCAGAACCATAGGTGCAGCAGTAATCTCAGGTGGAAAATTTTAATTTTGTCTTAAAGTTCTGTATTTATCATTTATTTACTTCCGTTTTGGCTTATTTTGTAACCTAAGTGGTGCATTGTTAATTCTGCTGTAGATTCAGTGGTAATACCCCTATTGACCCAAATTTTTGTCCTATTCAGATTGTACTTGCTTATGAAGCATATTAAGTCAGCGTACCTAACTTCAAATCACTGAACTTTCTAGGAAACAGTTCAAAAGTCCAAGTAGTCTATCCTAAGCATCAGTACAGGCATTTTCATTTTAGCTTGAAAGATGAAGAAATAAGTATTTGTGTTTCTTTCTCTGCAATTTTTAATTTTAATTTACTATAATTTATTCAGGTTACCTGCTGATTGTTATCATTTCACTTGTATCTTCCCATTCCCACCCTCCCTCCCTCTTCTGCCCTATTCCCTTCCCCTAGACCTCTGGCAGAAGGGGACCTCCTCCCCCACCATACAACCAGAGCCTATCAGGTCTCCTCCAGATAGCCTGCTTCCTCTTACTCTGTGTGCCTTTAGGCCTCCCCACCAAGGGCAATTTCTTTTTCTTTTTCTTTTTCTTTCTTTTTCTTTCTTTCTTTCTTTCTTTCATTCTTTCATTCTTTTTCTTCTTCTTTTCTTTTTCTTCTTCTTCTTCTTCTTCTTCTTCTTCTTCTTCTTCTTCTTCTGCTTCTTCTTCTTCCTCTTCTTCTTTTCTCCTCCTCCTCCTCCTCCTTCTTCTTCTTTTCTCCTCCTCCTCCTCCTCCTCCTTCTTCTTCTTTTTAACTAAACCTAAAGCCCCTTAGTTCTGTGGCTCATTTACTTACTAATGACAGAGATGACAATGAATATGGTGACTAACAGTGAATGGGATGTGGTCTGGGATCTGAGAAGAAAGAGGAGTGGTTCGAGAGGTCAGGAGTAATGAGACACACACCCTCAAGCTTGTGCTCAGCTCCAGCCCCCGTGAGGGATAGCAGCTGGTTAGCATGCTAAAAATAGAACCAGAAGTCCTCATCTCGTGTTCACTCTTCTTAGCATCTAAGTGTTGCTTTATACTTTGGAGTTTGGTAGACAGCCCATGGGACTGTAAAAGAAATAGACTGCATGGCTGGATGTGATATAGGCATTGCACTCTTGTGCTCCCATCACATTGAATGGGAGAAGGAAGGGTACACATAAGGATGAAGGGGATGCTAGTACATGCCTGAGAAGGTAGCCATAATGTGGTGGCATGGTGGGAAAATATGCTAACTTGGTTAATTTGATTGGTGCCTAGCTTGCTTCCAGTGATTGATAACTTACTCCAACTTGCGACAGGACGTCTGCTTTCAGAGAGATGTTGGAAAGTGCTGATTTGAAAACAAAAGTCTTATCCTAGCAATAGACAAACTGAGATGTTTACCCCAGTTATCAGGAACCCAGAGAAAGACATTTAGAAGGTCATAAGATGAACTTTTAAATACATAGATGCCAGATAGTTGTGAAATCCTCTGTCATTCAAATCATGTAGTGATGCTTTCAAACAAATCACAATTAAGCATACTTTTACAGAAAAGGCACTGGTAATCCCAGCATCTGCCACTTACCTCTATTGTATTTGCATCAAATGGATTTATAACTCAGCGACAGAAGCTGTGCCATTGTGTTACTCAAACACTGATATCACATGCTTGACCTCTGGTGGATTACATCACTATATTAGTCCTGAGTTGCCAGGAAACCTAGATATATTATAAACTCACGATGACTCTGTCAAATATTTTATTGTTTCATGTTTTTATGTAGAAGTAATGAGAGGGGATGGCAAAAAAAAAAAAAAAGAACCAACAAAAACATAGCAAGATTGTCACTAAGCGAAGTTGAGCCCTAGACAAAAACATTGCCACGAAGGTCTTAAGAAGGGTAGGTGATTGCATGTGAGACCCTGTATCATGTCATGAGAAAAACTCCCAAACTTGGGACTGGTGTCTTTGACAAGTTAAAATCAAGTAATGAAACATTAGACTCAAGATTTTTCTGACTTTGATAGATGAGGCTGTTATCCCAGCTCTATAGCATGGGGGTTATGGGTAGCAGTCCATGAGCCCGCTTGGAGGGCTGCTTTCACTGCTGTACTAAACACACTCCCACAGCATCAAACTGATGGACTTCGGAAAGTGTCGAACCAGAAGTATTAAAACCGTGAAGGTGCTCTGCATCCTGCTAGAAGGCCCAGTCAATGTAAGCAGCAGACCCCTAGTGATTCTTCCAGAGGATGATGACCCTCGGGAACAGAAGTAGGGTCACCTATAAGCATACCCAGAAGAGTAACGGCCAGGAGAGGTTTTTAAAGGAAAAAGAAGACAAAATTATGTAAGCTACTTCTGATACAAAGTCAAACCCAGTAACTAGTGTAATATCTGTCTTGGAGGTGCTATTCAGGGCGAGTGCTTTGTCTACAACATCTTTGCTAAATTGTTGCGCGATCCAAAACAGTCAAGAAACCAAAGTTCCTGCACATGTGTGGGTGTGATGCACGCAACTCGTGTAACACATGGAGACGTACCAAGCCATCTCTCTTGTGGCTTCTACAAAGCCTCTGAAACAGTGCTAGCCTCAGAGAGGCTGGCATGAGTCCTATCCCACTTCAACTTTTGTCTGGGTCTGGGAAGAATCATTTTATTTTTCACTTATTGTTAACTTTCACAGGCAACCCAAGACTCACAGCCATTTTTGATGGATTCCTACATCTGTAATAACACCCACAGCTTGCAGCGTGGGTAGGAACTTGGAGAAGGACACCTGACTGGTAGAAACAGGGTCCTTGGCTTGAAGCACCAACTGAGAACATATAGGGACATTGAAAGGAGCAACCTCTGTTACATTGAATACCTTGAGTATTTTCTTTTACGTAGTTTATCAAAGGAAAATATTATTTTCAATATTGCTATAGAACAGCATGCTGAAAACCCCATTCTCATTTCCAGAGGTGATCATTCATTCAGGCAATGGATACACTCACAGGCTCATAGGTGAGAATGGAGGTATCGGATTCTCTTGGTTTTGTGGCATTTCCTGGTTTTTAAACTTTAAATGTTTATGTATTTTAGCATTATTTTCATTCACACTTAGGCGCATCCTTTTTATTACATATTACTCTGATAATGATGCTCATCAAAGGATCCCCTTCAGTGTTCGTGAAATCTGGACCTACTGGGAATAAATCTGCAACAGAACACGGACAGGCAGCCTGAGTCTGGACAAGCTCTGAAACCATCCATCAGTTTGAAATGACGGTTAGTGACATGAGTCAGGAAGCAAACTCTAGAAGGGTTGAAACGAGATGAGGGTATCCATCAATCGATTAAATGAAAAAAATCCTCACAATACCATCGTCCCTGTTGATGCCGGTGACACACGTAATGCCTGCTGTTTTGCTTCCATGATGGCCCCATAAGATTTTGATTTTATTATTCTAAATAATCATTTTTCTACACACTTGATCAGTACTGGGATGCTTTTGTACAATGTCGTAATTCTTTTGACTTGCTTTTACATAGTTCCTATAGACTGAATATAATAACAACCATTAATATATAATTCATATTATACATACATGTATAGTAAACAGAACATTATACTGCAGAGTGTGCATCAGTGATTTGATACTGGAGCCATCTTGAAATGGCTTCTTGTCAAAGCAAGATTTTCCCTCAGCAACCAATTGAGAATACCGACTTTGTCATCCCTAAGAGTAATTCCACTCCCCAAACAAGAACACACACAAGTCACAGACAGAAAAAATAAGGGGGATTTCCTGGCTATAATGGCAGCGGCACTAATTAAATACAGTCATGGCATTTGGAACATAAATGTATTTCATTTACTCAGACATATAAAAACAAAATGAGTTCTCCCTTAAACGTAAGATAAAAGGAGTTTACTAACTGCAATTAAATAGAAAATTACTGAGGTCCAGACATGCAAATGAAGGAGTCCAAATACAGAAACAATGACCCTGTAGGAAGCCACACCCATTGCTGGCAGTATATAAAGGTCCCAGAAGAGGGGTGATGTTCAAACTCAGAATCTTCTGTTCATCCTCAGCTCCACTTACACCTGCATCAACATGTCTTACGGCTGCTACTCTGGAAACTTCTCCGGCTCCTGTGGAGATCACCTGAACTACCCTCGCTCCTCCTGTGGTTCTTCCTACCCGACTCACCTAGTCCAGAGTTCTAACTTCTGCTCTCCCAGACCCTGCCATCTGGGCTCCGCTCTCCACAGCGGCTACCATCAGAACTGCTTCCAGCCCATCAGATGCCAGGCTTCCCATGGATTCCAGAGCTCGTGCCATCGGCCTTGCTATCGCCCCAGGGGCTCCAGCTTCTGCAGCCCCTGCAGGACCACATATGCTGGCTCTCAGGGCTTTGGGTCCAGCAGCTGCCACTCACTGGGTTTTGGTTCTAGAAGCTCTTGCTCACTGAACTGTGGGTCCAGTAGCTTCAGACCCCAAGGTTTCTCTTCATATGGATCTGGATTTTGCCACCCATCCTTTGTGCCCAATAGAACCTGCCAGTCTTCTTGCTACAGACCAAGCTGTGGCACCGGATCTGGATTTTGCTGATCTCTAATTTCTGATTTGCTGACCACTGTCTTCCAGTCCCGGATTCCTGGCCTTTGCTTCCTTTGACCAGGAAGAAATAACCTCTCATTCACTGATTGCCAATTCTTGACTTTTTCTCTGACCCCAGATACTGGCTGATGGAGGAAGTCCTTTGAGAACTCTGTAATTCATTTGTTAACTCAAAAATAAAGTCTGCATTGCAAATGAAATTTATAGTGTTGAATTTACTTCCCGATTTATGAAAAGTAAAATTTCAAGCTAATGAATATACTAACTTGCTATCCAGTTATGCCTGCTTTTGTGAGTTTTTTTTCTGCGTGCTTGCTTTTGTGGTTGTGAAACAAGGCATTGGTTAACATTAAGTGAACAGCATGTATGGGGATACAGGTTTTGAAGTTCTATTAAGTTGTAAATTAGATAAAAGTCTATGTGGCTCACATTTCTTACTTACAATCATAAAGCAAAACTGCACTGTTTGAAAGTATAGATCTTTATTATTTAAATCCAGATACAAAAAATAGATTTTCGTAAGTAGGTGGGGTCTCAGCTTTATGCTAATTGGTCTAAGTTCTAAGAAGCCATGAGTCCAGGCTCTCTCCCTGCAGCATCAAAGACGTTCCTTTATGCAACAAAGACAAGCACAGAACTTGACAAAATGCACAGAGAAATTGGCTGTGGGGAGCCCATCCCCAATTGGACATCAACAATACAATCCCTGTGTCTGAGGCTTGGAGAACATCACAGAAGGGAGGACAGAGCTATTTTAGGAGCCAGATGACCAGAACGTCTACTGTGACATTGTGTCTGGTATCTATGACAAATGTTTGAACTCATGACATCTTACCAACATGGTTCTAAACAAAAACTTCACAGTGGCATCACAAATTAACAGGACAGTATAGATGAGGATAATCTCATGAGGCCCCACCTGAAGATGAACTACAGGGAGTTAATGACTGCTCAGAGAAATATTTTTCTTCAAAGTTAAGAACCTTGATAGTTTATTTAATCCTAAGTAACCAACCTTAGACACACACACACACAGTGGACTCTACAGGTTGTATTTCTAAATGCATGTACACACAAACTATGGAACTAATACTTAAATAACAGGGGTTGTGAATTGAGAAAGACTTGGGGGGGCACAAGAGGAGTTGGAACGAGAGAAGAGTACAGTGGCATTGATGCAAATACAGTATTCATGTATGAAATTTTCAAAAATCATAAAATAAATAAAGATAATTTCTTGTGTAACTATAGGTGACCATTATATATTGTAGAGTTTAAATGCCAGAAGGAGGAATTTAAATGTTCTAACTAGAAAAAAAGTGATAAATATTTGAGAATATAGGTGCCTTCAACTTAAATAATGTTGTACAAAACATAACATTTTTAAAACATATGGTAACATTAACATACATAATAATATGATTTCATGTAGCAGTTGAAATTTAATTTAAAAGCATCCAAACTAGTCATTTTTATCATTTGCAGCCAAAACCAAAATAGAATTAGCGTAATAAAATGACCAGATATGGAAAGACAAAGTGTGCAGTCACCTCCCTATGGAATCTGAAAATGATGGTCACATCGAATCAGAGAGCTGGGTTACCAGATCTAAGGGGAGGATGAACACGAGGAAACAGATAAACTGGAAGATATGACTTCAGAGGCACATTGCACTGAATGATAACCAAGGCTAATATATAATATATTATGAAACTGTAAAATTATGCAGTGTGTACTCTTCGCATTTTATTTAAATTATGGCTTAAGTGAAGTTGAAGGTAGTGCCACTTATATCACCAGAGGTGAGCATTTAATGCGCATTTGAGTAAAACATAATACCTTTTGCGGTAATATTGTCTGAATTATGTGCCAGAAATTCCAGAAACAGATATGAAGATAGGCAGCTTTAGATATGGTGCCTATAATTGATAAAAGAGATGATTCATGCAAGTTCCCATAAGTGGCCCCATCATTATTCCTTTATTCTATATAGCTGTCTTAGTCACTGTCCTATTGCTGTGAGGAGACACCATGACCAAAGCAACTCTTATACAAGAAAGCATTTCATTGGGGGTTTGCTTACAATTTTAGGGCATTGGTTCATTGTCATCAGGGCAGGTAGCCTGTCATCTAGGCAGGCAGGCATGGTGAGGGAGAAATAGCGGAGAACACCACATCCAGACCACAGACACCATGCAGAGAGACAAAGGCAGTGTACATTGAGTGGGTGTTTGAAGCCTCCTCCCAGTGACACACCTGCTTTAATAGGGCCACAGCTTCTCATGCTTTCAAACAGTTCAACTGGGGACTAAGCATGCAAATATAAAAGCCTATATGTGGGGAGCAGTGATTGTTCTCACTCAACCCACTATAATACAACTAAAGAAAAACAAGTAATGTAATCACTTTAGGGACATCTTCTATTTCATATATATATATATATATATATTAGTAAGAAGCACTGTAATATAATAGGAATATCTAGCTTTCATCAAGATTGAAAGCAACAAAATAAAGCACAATCCAAAATTTTAAAACACTGTGCATGACGTCTCACCCATGTTCCCAAGACTTATGAAGCCAAGGCAGGAGAAACACAGCAGATTCAACACCAGCCTGGCTACATAGTGAGCTCCAGGACAGTTTTAGGCAGAGTGAGACCCTGTGTCAAAGAACAGGAAAAACAAACAAGCAAACAAACAAAACCCCAAACAAACAAACAAAAAAAACCCAAAGGTTAAAAAAAGTGCTGTTATTTAAATCATAAGTCTTTAGTCATTTTGCCTTCAAATAGTCTTTCCTGTTTATAGTGTTACCTAACATATATCTTATTCGATTTATCTTATCTCTTTTCCCATTATGTTGATACTATATTCAACAATAAATAGATGTAAGGAATATAAGCCATTAAAAAAGTATTTTAGACATGGAAAACCATTGGTGGAAAATGGAGTATTTTTACTCAACTCAAATAAGAGTGATGACATCATTTCATCCTTCACTGTGGGCATAAACAATTATTGGTTACAGTATAGCTAAATACAAAACAGGGTTTCACCAAGAACAGTATAGGGACACTCCTTTTCATGACTTCATAGCATTAAAGACCTAGAATACTAACAGTTCTGACATAGAAGTAGCTAAAAAAATACAGCTAATTAGCCTGTAAAATAAAAATGAGAGTATTATTTATCTGTTATTTCAGAATGTATTGAGTGACATACTTAGAAATGAAAAGGTACATGTCAGATGTGATGCCATGTACCTTAAATTCAGCATTAGGGTGTGGGGATAAGAGGATATTGGTTTAAAATAGTTTGTAGGCTAAGTATTGAGATGTTGCCAAGAGAGAAACGGGAGCATGAGGGTAGGGCAGGGAAGGAGAGAGACAGAAGAGAGAGAGAGAGAGAGAGAGAGAGAGAGAGAGAGAGAGAGAGAGAGAGAGAGAGAGAAGAAAACTTTAAATGATGTAAAAGAGCAAACCTATGGCTAAGACCATAAATGGTTCCTTGTCCAGCAGGTCATTAAACTCAGAATCTTAGTAATATCCAGCTGTGCTCACACCTGCTCCCGACATGGCATACACCTGCTAATCTGGAGACTTTTCATCCCCCTCCTCGTATACTCCCTGACCTCCTCAGGGTTCTCCAGTGGAGCTTTCTGCCCCAGCAACCTGGTCTCCTGCTCTACCAGCTGCTCTGAAGCAGCTAAGAGGACGCCTTTCTGCTCTGACTCCATACTGTGTTTGCTTAGTCAGTGCTCAGCCCCCCCTCCAAACAGTCACATCTGCCTTGGCAACACATTTGAGATTTCCGTGGCCTAGGCCATGGTCCAGAGCTACTAACAAAAATAATTGGCAAGTTATGTCTAAAATAACTACGAGGCTCTGGAAGGAAAGAACGTTTCAAGGTTACTCTGACACTCATCTATCTTTGAAGAGTCTTTGTGGGTTTTGCCTTTAAAAACTCTGAATTCCCGAACTTTATACTAGGAGACTTTTGAGAGGCTCAGGCCAGCTCTTGGTCTGGCCATCAAAAAAGAAAAAAAAAAAAAAGGACTTAAAACTCTTAATTGGCTTAATAAGCGTAGTTGTCAGTAACTATCTCTTGTGAATCATTACAGATTTCCCACCATCTGGCAGCTGGAGTCCTGTACGCACAGTGGCTATATGCAGACCTGAGGTGAACCCACCAGCTACCAGCTGTCCTGTGTGGTGTCCAGCCCTTGTCAGACAGTTTACTCCTACCCAAAGACCGGAATGCGCAGCTGGCCCTGCCAATTGAGTTATGCCATGCCTCAGGGCATTGGAACCAACAGCTGCAGTTCCCTGGACAAAGGATTTGGAAGCTAGTACTCACTGGGGTGAGGTTTGAGTTCAGATTCATAAGTCATGGTGGACATATGTTCTTCACTCTTCTTCCTGTGCTATACACATCTAGGAGCTGTCAAACATTCACAGAGAATCTATGGATCCAAGTTCGATTAATTAACCTGTGGACAGGCAAGACTTTCTTTTTTTTTTTTTTTTTTTTTTTATTTTATGCATACTCAGTCAATTTATTATAGATTAAATTCCCCTAAACAATTATATACAATTATTTTTTTTTAATTAATTTATTCATATTACATCTTGATTGTTAGCCCTTCCCCTGTTTCCTCCCATTCCTCCCTCCCTCCCACTTCCCCCCTTCTCCCCTCCCCTATGTCTGTGATTGAGGGAGACTTCTTCCCCCTATGTATGCTCTAAGATTATTGAGTCTCTTCTTGGTAACTTGCTATCCTTCTTCTGAGTGCCACCAGGCCTCCCCATCCAGGGGACATGGTCAGAAAAGGGGCACCAGAGTTCACGTGAGAATCAGATCTCACTCTCCACTCAACAGTGGAGAATATCGTGTTCGTCGGCTAGGTCTTGGTAGGGGTTCGAAGTTTACTGCCTATTTCTCCTTGGCTGGTGCCTTAGTTTGAGGAGGACCCCAGGACCCAGATCTGCCTGTCATAAAGTTCTTCTTGTAGGTTTCCAGGACCCTGTGGGTCCTGTTATTTCCCCATTCTTCCATGCTACTCTCGCCTAAAGTCTCAATAGGATGTCCTCTCCTCTGACCCACTTTCTTGGTAAGTAAGGTTTTTCATGGGACGTATCCCTTGGACTAGTGTTTTGATATAAGTGAGTATATACCGTTTGTCTCTTTTTGCTTCTGGGTGAACTCACTCATTATGATAATTTCTAGGTCAATCCATTTGTCCACAAATTTCGGGAATTCCTCGTTTTTAATAGCTGAGTAATACTCCATAGTGTAAATGTACCATAGTTTCTTAGTCCATTCTTCTACTGAGGGACACTTAGGCTGTTTCCATGTTCTGGCTATTGTGTATAAAGCAGCTATGAACATGGTTGAGCATATGTCCCTGTTGTGTGTTCGAGCATTTTCTGGGTATATTCCAAGGAGTGGGATAGCTGGGTCTTGAGGAAGCCCTATTCCCATTTTTCTGAGAAAACGCCAGATAGTTTTCCAAAGTGGTTGTACTAGTTTGCATTCCCACCAGCAGTGAAGGAGTGTTCCTCTCTCTCCACATCCTCGCCAACATGTGGTGTCATTTGAGTTTTTGATCTTAGCCATTCTGATGGGTGTAAGATGGAATCTCAGTGTCGTTTTGATTTGCATTTCTCTGATGCCTAACGAGGATGAGCATTTCTTTAAGTGTTTCTCAGCCATTTGATATTCCTCTGTTGAGAATTCTCTGTTTAGTTCTAAGCCCCATTTTGCAATTGGGTTGTTTGGTTTTGTGGTGTTTAATTTCTTGAGTTCTTTATATATTTTGGATATTAAACCTTTGTCAGATGAAGGGTTGGTGAAGATCTTTTCCCAGTCAGTAGGCTGTCGCTTTGTTCTCTTGACAGTGTCTGCTGCCTTACAGAAGCTTCTCAGCCTCATAAGGTCCCATTTATTAATTGTTGACATTAAGGCCTGGGCTGTGGGTGTACTGTTCAGGAAGTTGTTTCCTGCGCCTATGTGTCCCAGGCTCTTCCCCACTTTTTCCTCTAACTGAGTTAATGTCTCTGGTTTTAAGTTGAGGTCTTTAATCCACTTGGACTTGAGTTTTGTGCATGGTGACAAATAAGGGTCTAATTGCATTTTTCTACATGTAGACATCCAGTTAGACCAGCACCATTTGTTGAAGATGCTATCATTTTTCCATTGAATAGATTTGGCTTCTTTGTCAAAAATCAAGTGAGCAAATGTGTGTGGGTTCATCTCCGGGTCTTCAATTCGATTCCATTGATCCACCAGCCTATTACTTTGCCAGTACCATGCTGTTTTAATAAGTAACCTCTAGAGGGCTAACTTCTAACCAAGCGTTTGTCTTCACTGTTTTGAGAAAATTACTCCTCTTTGGGACTTCACAATCAGCTGTTATTTATTTTTAATTTAGTTATAAACTACTGACCAAAAAAAAAAAGTGGCATGGAAAATACACAGAGCTTAATGAGTGATGTGTTTGGTAAATTCATGGAATTAGAATAAAATTAATTGTTGGATCATTCAGTGAAAATTATATGCACAATTAGACTTAAGTTTAAGGAATTAATATAATTCATATTCATCATCTTATCTATAAATACACGAAAAAACAAGTAAATATTAGCTAATAAAGTCATACATTCTGATTTCAAAATGTTGTTACTTTTTTTGTTTTATCTGAGGAGGGATTTTTTTTTATTTTGTTCTGAGAAGCTATGTTTAATCTTGTTATACCACTTAGAGAAATTTTACAAAATCTGACAGATTGGTATATTTTTCTAAGGCTTTCAATATATTCCCTCTCTAAAATTTCTGCTTTCTCTCACTGTTTACATTACAAAGTTATCTATATGAATAATGTCAAGAAAAGTATATAATACATTTTCTTTGAATATGGAACATTTATATTTTTTTCTGAGTAAAACAGGAAACTAGCAAAATACAAACAGGGACAATTTAGGTCCTAGGGAAAGTTTTGTACAAAATAATAAGAATCTTTCTTTGATTTAGTGTTGAGTAGCCAAACATACCCTTTATTGTAAATATTTTGCCTACAACTATCTTTTTATATGTGTTTAAGAAGGAAATAAATTATCCTTTGTAAGAATGAATTATTAAGCTGGGCGTGGTGGCACACGCTTTTAATCCCAGCACTCAGGAGGCAGAGGCAGGCGGATCACTGTGAGTTCGAGGCCAGCCTGGTCTACAAAGTGAGTCCAGGATAGCCAAGGCTACACAGAGAAACCCTGTCTCGAAAAAAAAAAAAAAAGAATGAATTATTATCATGGAATATTAGTTTTTATGTTCTTGGATCGAATACAGTAATATAGCTAGAAAACAAGTATTCTTTGTCTAATACCTTTTTTACATATACATTTTTATTATCACACATATATAAAATAAACCACATACATCAAGAAGAACCAAAAAATCAATTTTACTCATTCTGAAGTCTTTGATGTGGTTGAAGAGCAAATAGTTTAGCTCCACAATGAAGAAAACAAGTATTTCAAATGAAAATTTGTATTTCTGGTTTGCCATTTCAAAATTGATTAGTAACTTCCATTTTAGAATTTTATGTTATGATTCAAATATTTTATATAGAAAATAATGAAGTAGTAAAATTGTTAGCATATTGATTAGGTTCTAGTTATTTATAGATAGTTGCAAAATATGCTATCTTTGTACACAGATAGAATCAAAACTCAAAGAATTTCTCGATTCATTAATTTGTAGCTCTCCACAGGAATTATAACAAAGAAATTTTATGAACTGCACTTACTTCACACAAAAGGAAATGAAAACTCACGGGAAATCAGGAGTTCACAGCAGGTCCCAACCCTGTGAGGAAACTGCAATCAAAGTCTATGAGGGGGGAAATTTGCAGAAAGCAAAGATATCTGTGCGATAAGAAAGAATAAGAAGAATTTTGAAATAAAAGTTCACAAACTAGGAGTGCTTAAAGGTATTTGTGAACAAAATACTAACGGAATTAAAGTGAAATGTACATAGTATAGTGAAAAATAACAAAGCACCCTGGAGATGCAACCCAGGTACACAACAACTCTGTTATCTCATAATTTATCTGCTTGTGTTCCTTTGCTATTAAAACTACTTTCTATTTGGCCATTCTCAATTTAATTTTTATTTGAGTAAATATTTTCATATATCTTATAAAACCAAATCTTTCCAAATGTCATTTAAATTGCATTTATAGTTATATTATTTAATTATTTAATATAGATATACATATTCACGACAACTGTGTAACTTATTATAATGTAAAGTATATATCCACATAGGTAATACAAATCTTGCATCACACATTACATAAGGTGTTAATATTTCTTGGCTCTTTTTCTTTTCTCTTTCTTTCTTTCCTTCCTTATTTCTTTCTTTCTTTCCTTCTTTCTTTCTTTCTTTTTAAAATTGAGTCAGGGTTTCTCAGTGCAGCTCTGGCTGGAACGTGCTTTGTAGACAGACCAGGCTGACATCAGACTCAGAGATCTTCCTGCCTCTGCCTCCTGACAGCCCCCTACCCCTGCTCAGCTGTTGTAACTGAACATGTTCTTCCCTTAAATATGCTTCTGCTTGATTAAGACCTAGTTCAGGACCAAGTTTAGGACAGAATTTTTATGTGTAGAATTAGTTATAAGCAAGCCTTCCCCCACTGATAGAATAGTCTAGCAGACCTTAAGATATTGAGTGCATTGTGGATGCCAAACTATCTAGTTTTCATTTATGAGGCATCTTAGAGGAGAATCATATTACAGTAAAATAGAGATATGGAATGGAGTCTTAAGTTCTGCAGAGGAAATACTAATGGAGCCTTGTAGACAAAATAAATTTGACCAAGGGACACAATTTAGCTACATGTGTATTTACAACTGTCCCTCCTGGCTGATTTCTTCATTCCACTTATCCTAAAGTCACATAATTGCACAGTAGCTTATAAGGACCAAAGCAGAACAAGGACTCAAACTGTAACACGTGCCCAGACCCCCGTGGCATCCCTTGCTTCAGATCATATATGTAAGCCACCTTGAAAGTCTTGAATAACCAGCTGAAAGAGAATATAAAATATCTCCGCTAGGTTTAAAGATGATTTGGGTTTAATGTGGCTGTCCTTAAATAATGCAAAGATGAAAATGTGTTCGCTGTGGTCAGAGCTGTATATCGAACCCTATGCTCTAAACTTGAAATAGCCACAAATGAGATTCCAGGCGATGATACTTCTAGATTCCTCTAAAGTGGAAATTGATCGGACAAGCTCTTCAGGACACGGGAGAGAGATTAATGCAATAATAACATGAGGAAATCAGGGAAAGAGACAGTTAGGTAGATTGATTCATTGGAGTGAACACAAAATGAACTCTTCATATTTCATTCCAGTGCCTACCAGAGTATCTACTGTGGAGGAGAGAAACTAAAATATCAAGAATACAACATGATCCTGCCAGGTAATTTTAGTCAGGCTTCGCTGGAAGTCTCTTGCAAGAAGAAAATTAAGAAAGAAAGAAAAAAAAAGAATTTAATTAGAAAAAAGCCCTCATCATTTAAGAGGAAGCAAGACTTTGGAGTGGAGGTCGCCTTCACATGATTTCCTGGCTCTTCTGTGTCTAGCTACTTTTCCTAAGTCATATTTTTGTTCCTGTTGCAAGTGAGGAGCAGTGTGTGCTGATGGACAACAGCTGGGTGACACATGGGACTGTAAGTCAGCAGTGAAATAGAGAGGCAGTCATCAAATACATCCTGGCAAAGAACAAAAAGGTACCTGAGATCACTTGACACAGTAGGAAAATGGAAAAAAATTCCAGGCAGAGATGAACATAGAAAGTAGGTAAGACAAAGTTTTATACTGAGCAATTCCCTAATATAAGAATATTCATTGTTTTTGCAGTGTTATAGCAAATTGAAGTACTCATACCTATATTGAGGAAAAAGTTATTCAGTTGCAGTTACAGTGCTTAGTGGTTTACACATATGAAAAAAAAACTATATACATGTGAAAAAAATCAGCTTCAAGTTGTGTTGCACCAGCTGATAAGATTATAGATGCTACTTAGTTCATGTCTCCTCATGCATCTGAATTCACACTTCCACTCTTGTAACAGATGTTCTGACAAGTTATCCTTGCAGTAAGATGGAGACTTCCTGGCCTACTCAGGCTTATCCTATAGTGCTTCATATGAAGGAACCTTTCTCTGGCTGTTGCTGTCTTCTTGATAGTAGGTCTGATCCAGTCGCACCAGACCAAGGTTATATTTTCAGTGGACTTTCTTCTTTCTGCTTTAGACCATGAATCAAATATACTATGCATTTTCCTTCCAGGAGTGGTCAAACTTTGTTTTAGCACTCCAGATTAGGAGATGGCTTCCATTGAACAATTTGATGAACCCCATAAGTGATCATCAAAATGTCTGTGATATTCATCATGAAGTTGTCCAATGACAAGTACCTTTTATGTCTTTTATCTCATTCTTTCTTTTTAATTTTAATCTTTCTCTCTCTCTCTCTCTCTCTCTCTCTCTCTCTCTCTCTCTCTCTCTCTCTCTCTCTCTCTGTGTGTGTGTGTGTGTGTGTGTGTGTGTGTGTGTGTGTGTGTGGTGTGATTGTATACCATGTATGTGGAGGTGCTTACATAAGATAGAAGAGAATGCCAGATGCCATGGAGCTGGAGTCACAGGCTGTTGGGAGACAGTGCACATGGGTGCTGGGAGACAAACTTGTGTTCTGTACAAGAGCAGCAGTGCTCTTAGCCATTTAGATATCCCTACGACCTGTACTAAAAAGTTTCATATTCTATTTCCACTAAATAGTAGGTTAAAATGTACTTGTGTTTTCAAAATGCATGAAACTATATTTTCTCTGAAATAGGTAAAATGTTTAATGATTATAATCTAATTCCCTTGCTCATTCTGACATACAAATATTTGTGTTTTTAATAGGACATTGATCAGAATATATATTCAGTTTTAATTGGCAATCTAAGGAACTGGCAATCTAAGGGCCGGTGGGATGGCTCAGTAGGTAGAGAACCTGTGGCTCAAGCAAGAAGATGAGGGTTCAGAGGCCCAGAACCCATGTAAATGATAGACAGGTTTCCTGTCGTGCCAGTCATTGTGCCCTCAGAAAGCAAAGGTTTCAGAACCTAATAAAAGCTGGCTAGGGAGACCAGCCACAGCAGCAATCTCCGGGTTTGAATGAGTGTCTCAATGACTAAGTTAAATGGTGATCAAGGTAGATTCCTCCACATCAACCAAGGCACAAACATAAAAATGTGCATGCCCAAGTCCACACATAAACATGCAGGTACCCCCACACATGTTAATACATAACAAACATACATACACATTAAATACAGAAAACAATCACAGGTTTATAACTATCTGGTGATGATCTGGCTGTGTTTA
This sequence comes from Acomys minous, assembly GCF_964271855.1. Lineage (NCBI taxonomy): Eukaryota > Metazoa > Chordata > Mammalia > Rodentia > Muridae > Acomys > Acomys minous. The sequence continues at coordinate 9,617,455 of NC_140492.1, read as the reverse complement.
TGTCGACTTGACACAAGTTACAGTCGTTTTGGAAGAAGTAACTTCAATTGAGAAAATGACCCTACAAGATGGTCCTGTGAGCAAGTCTCTGGTGGGTTTTCTTGATTGATGATTTATGTGGGAGGGCACAGTTCACTGTTCATGGTGTCTCTATCTGGGACTGAAGTTCTTGGATGCTTTAAGAAAGCAGGCTGAACAAGCTATGGAGGGCAAGCCAGTAAGCAGCCTTCCTTTCAGGCCTCTGTTTCAGTTTCTGCCTTAAGTTCCTGCCCTGACGTCCTTGGATTATGGACTACTAGTCTTCAGATGAAATAAATCTTTGATCCAAGTTGCTTTTGGCCATGGTGTTTAATCATAGCCATAGAAGCTCTAATTAAGAGAGGTGGTGAACTTGGTTGTGGAGACTGTGTCATTCTTTGTGTAATGTTCGTGGGTTACAGAGGGTAATTCAAGAGGTTGTACTAACCTAAGATAAGTAGACTTTTAGGTTGTAACATCATAGCAGTACTATTGAGTAGTGCTCTGCCTATACTATTTTTTATTTTGATTTTTATTGAGGATGATAAATTAGCTTATCACATATGATATTTTAGCATTTTACTTATTTTAAAGATAAACAAATAGAGTATATCACAACTCTTCTCAGCTCTCAGTTCTAAAGTAAATATCTATAATTTCCTAATACAAAGGACCTCTTTGATGGGCAAACCAAAAGGACGACAGAGCATACTATTGAATTTACAGGGCTAAAATCCAATGAGCCAAGTGGAGTTGGTTTCTGCTGCTGCTGATTGTGCGCTAGAAAGCGGCTATGAACTCTGAAATAGACAAGGCCAGATGGTGTGACAGTATATTCCTGCAAACCTATGGCTAGGGTTAACTGATCAACACATAGATCTGTTTTACATGTTTTATATGTGTTTATGCTAAAGAATCATACACCCACCCACCCCCCCCCACCCCCCCCCCACACACACACGTTTATCTACAATTCACATTAAACTAGCAGTCAGCCACACTTCAGCTGATGCCAGAATTATATTACCTAACACCTATATTTTTTCTCACCCAGAATTTATTGATTTCTCATTTTAGCAAAATTCATTGATTTTTTGTTAGGCTTTTCGGATGAAGGGATATATGATGTTAAGATTTGCAGATGGACACTCAGAGTTAAAGTGCTGTGGTTAGCATACTTAAGACTTTCAAGGATAAAATTGGTTTTCTTTAGGAAGTAAAACATATTTCAAAACACTCAATTGAAAAATGATGAGCACAAACAAAACCACCAGACATTTACTACAGATTAGGTGCTGGGGAAGAAAATTTGTCCTATGAATCCTGGATAAAAGATCAAAAGCAGGATTACTTCATAGCAACAATGTTGCCATTTCAAAGGAGATGGTCAGAAAATTCTTTGTCATGGGGGATCACAGGGTGAGAAAAGAAAGGTGCCATTCTCCCCAATCCCAACCCCCACTCACTAGACGTCAGTGATAGTTCCTTTGCCACTGTGATGACAACGGGAGTCTATATTTTGTTGCCAAAAGCACGATACCACAACTGGGTGGGTAAAAAGGAAAGGCTCATTTTAGCTTATCATTCTGGTATAGAGTCAAGGGTATATATAGGTCCACTTCCTGAAATGGTTTTCTCACTGGCAGAGTCCAGCAGCAGTGTGGTCATCACAAGGCAAAACTCAGAAATCAATCTGTGTGCATTTCCAGGTCTTTTCTCTATGTCTTCATATAAACACATCAGCATTAATTTATTTATACACACACACACAAAAAAAAACAAAACCACATACACACACATATATATGTATGACATTACATATGCATATGTTGGTATATATGTACACACTTTACAATTTGATTGTTATTGCTTTACTTCATTATTCTTTTTTAAAAATTTTTTATTAATTTATTCTTGTTACATCTCAATGGTTATCCCATCCCTTGTATCCTCCCATTCTTCCCTCCCTCCCATTTTCCCCTTATTCCCCTCCCCTACGACTGTTCCTGAGGGAGATTTCCTCCCCCTGTATATGCTCATAGGATATCAAGTCTCTTCTTGGCAACCTGCTATCCTTCCTCTGAGTGCCACCAGGTCTCCCCCTCTAGGGGACATGGTCAAAGTTGAGGCACCAGAGTATGTGAGAAAGTAATATCCCACTCTCCACTCTACTGTGGAGAATGTTCTGTCCATTCGCTAGATCTGGGTAGGGGTTTAAAGTTTACTGCCTGTATTGTCCTTGGCTGGTGCCTTAGTTTGAGCGGAACCCCTGGGCCCAAATCTGCCTATCATAATGTTCTTCTTGTAGGTTTCTAGGACCCTCTGGATCCTTCTACTTTGCCATTCTCCCATGCTTCTCTCATCTAGAGTTCCAATAGGATGTCCTCCCCTCTGTCCCAGTTTCCTAGTAAGTGGAGGCTTTTGCGGGACATGTCCCTTGGGCTAATATGCAGATATAAGTGACTATATACCATTTGAGTCTTTCTGCTTCTGGGTTAACTCACTCATTATGATCATTTCCAGCTCAATCCATTTGTCCACAAATTTTACGAATTTCTTTTTACATGTACCTACTAGGTTAAAATTTTATTATGCTTCTTTTTGGAACTTCCAGTGATATCAACACAATTTCCATCTATCAATTTTTCATACCTTAATATAGCATAATAATTGCTTTACCTATTTCAGAATATCTTACAAATATGTGTTCAAAACTGCTGTTGCATCACCATACCATCCCTTTAGTAGAGCAACTTTCTTTGGCTGTCTCTGGAGCTCAAGTTGGTCTCTGTTAGTTACCCTGAGCTACCTCGCCTCTAAACACCACCAGTACAGGGCCACCTCCGTCTGTGCTTGTTTGTTTTATTGAGTTCATGGTACTGATGAACATCTTACACCGTAAAGGAGAACTGTGAACAGACTTTTGATGCATGTAAAATGTTTTCACAGAACGAGAATGAGTAGGTTAAGCTTTTTAAAGCCCTTAAACTTATTTGTCTGTGTATTTACTTAATACGTATAGAAGTATTTTATACATATATATCTGGGTACCACATACACGTCTGGTCACAGCAGAGGGCGTTACAGCTCGGGAGCTGGAGTTACAGACAGTTTGAGGCACTATGTGGCTGCTTCAAATTAAACCTGTGTCCTCTAAAAAGAAGCAGCCTGGGCTCTTAACTGCTAACCATCTCTTCAGCACCGCAACGTCTTTTAAGAAAGAGAGAATTGTTTCTATAGCATGAAACAATAGGAATCCCACTTAAATGCACTCTTAGAAGGCCTGACACAGAAAGCAGGAGGTAGATAAATTTGTGTGGCATAATAGCAGAAAGAGGAGGGACATTTCTGGCTAGATTGACAGGTTGATTTACGCAAATAGACATAATATTTCTCATACAGGATGGTTAATTGGTTTTGTATAATAATAAAAACATTATGCACCCATAAATACTATGTGTAATAAATTAAAAGGCAGAGGTAACAAAAAATCTGTAGACTTACTAGTATGCAAATGGAAAATTACAAATAAAAAATGATTACTCTGCAGATTTCAACAACTACGGTCAAGAGTAAAGAGATAAGTCATGGAGCTCTACATGTCACAAAGCAACTGACAATTTTTCAGTGTAACTCGGAAATACTCACATCTCCTATGAAGATGTCTCTAAACAATTGCTCTGAAGCTGTCTTCTTCGCAGTCCTTTGGGGACATTCTACACAGCCTTACAATCCCCCAGGGGCTCCTACCTGAGGCTCTTCTTTCTCTAGGAACCTGTTGTACAGGACTAACAGTGCGACACCTGCCAACTGGGCTCCATGTCCCACAGTGGCTGGAAGAAAGCCATGTGCTACTAGACATCTTACAGGCTATGCAGCCACTGCCAGATGCTCTTCTTACTGCCACCAAGGGATGGAGATGCCTTGTGACTGCTGGAGATTGCCTTGAGAAGACTTCTGGTCTTTGGTGAAAAGGAGTGGTATTACCTGTCTTTATACCTGGAAGCTGCTGTTCACTGAGCTGTAGGTCCAGAGGCTTTCAAACTGAGACAGCAGAAGGAAGGAAGGAAGTTAAACAAAAATTCTGTTTTTACAAAGATTGAATAAAAATTCACATTATGGTAATGTATTTTCAGGAAAAAAATATTTTTCACCTTAAATTGCATTTATTTAGTTAATTTGATGTTGGGTGGCAAAAATAAATGTTCTTAAAGCTGATGGAGCCAGTATAAGTAACTTTATACAGACTGAGATTGTGTGTGTGTGTGTGTGTGTGTGTGTGTGTGTGTGTGTGTACATATATGTGTAATAGCAATTAATGACATAAGAGGATGTGAATTTGAAATAGAGCAAGGAGGGGTATATGGGAACATTGAGAGGGAGGAAAGACAATGGATAAGTGATAGTTATAATCTCATAAATAAAAAGGTAATAAAGAAAAAAGATGTGCATATTACAAAGGTTCAGGAATGATTTACTAGATATAAGAGACATAGGTGGCTTACAGACCACAAAGTTAACCTTGCAGTATACATGAGGCCCTTGAGACAGACACGTTCCCATAGTTAGACATGAAGAAATCTAAGAGCAGACCTGCTGCATCCTAAGCTCCACTTAGACAGGGCTTTGGTTATGCTATCAGGCTCATCTCCCTTCCCCAGAGCTTTTCCTTATTCTTATTCCAATCATCATCTCTCTCCTCCAAAAATTCCAAGATAACAGCTTCTAGGCATTGAAATGATGAGAAAGCTATAGAAAATTCTGTTCAATATTCCTGAAGAGAAACTGAAATAACAGCACCACGTACCTCCCTGTAAACTGAAATTTACTTCATCCTTAACTTGCATGGTATAAGGCCTAAGTTATCTCTCTTTGTGTGCTGTATAGTCTCTGCTGAGAAATTACCACAGAGATCCTGAAAATTCTGCATTAGTGTTAAGGAAGAGATACTGCCAAAACTGGAGGCATCACTGCTGGTTAAAATCACCACAGACATCAGAGCGGATCATTGGCCTCTGGAAAACCTCTAGTTAGAGGACCCAAATTCCTTTGAAGAAGCAGATGCAATAGTAATTAAATAGTAACATAATAAATCCCTCACCCACAAGTGTAATTGCAGTGCTATAGACAATAAATACGTAACATCTCAGTTGACATTGCTGCTAAGTACCAAACTATCATGTACAAGTTGCAATCAAATCATCACCGTATCATTCATTGTACGGGACGTTCTATTTACACACAAAGATTGCTTGAGAAACAGCTAACCTCAGCCGTGTTCCAACTATTTGATATGCATTGTGTTATATATTTTTAGCTTCAGTTGGTGGTGCTGAGGGTGGGCCTCCGGGGTTTTGCGTATTGTGAGAAACCTCTTCACTACTGAGATGGACCCTCTTAGCGCCCGAAGTTTAGCGCTATTTTCAGATCACCGGGATGATTTTCACAAATCATCAGCCTGGGTGCTCAGATTCGAACAGAGTCGGTCCTGCTGTGAACTACCTAACTACACCTCTGACAAGTCCTGTCTCTCCCAGACCTCCAGCATTCTCCTGCCTTCTCAACCACCAACCAAACTCACTCTTTCTGTGAATCTCAAACAAAGTGGTTAAGGTCTTAAGCTGCTGCTACCCAGGCAACAGTATTTCTTGGAAAGGCTAATCTAATCCTCTTGTTCTGGTCAACCCAGAGCAGCTTCTAGGGAACAAGGCATGGATTGTGATTTCCTGGAAATAACTTGACTCATTTCTGTTCAAGGGATTTCACATTTTCATTTGTGCATTCCTGTCACATGAGAGATTGCAGATAACAGTTTCACCCACCCCCCTCAACTTAACTCCCATACTGTCCACTAGCCATGCTTCAGTAACACGTTGTCAGTTTTCTTGTCAGTGCCAGGCAGTATTTAAGGCAACATTCACCTAATGCCGCTGTGCAGAATGCGTATGAGCAAATGCTTTCTTATTTTCCATGAGGTTATGTTCAGTCACATGTTAGTCTATAATGACAAAAATTAAAACATTTTAAAATGTGCTTGCTTTCCGTTTTTCAGAACATACCACTTAGCAGGATTAATAGAAATCAGGTAAATAATTACCTAATTACTAGAATATTAAGCCTGCGATGAACTGGTCTCAGCATACAAAAACATTTCAATTGGCCTTGGTGGTGCACGCTCACCATTATGACAGAGAGAGGCAGAGACAGGAAGATCATGGGTTCCAGACAATCTTGCATTTGAAGCCAGAGTGGGACATGCTCTCAAAATAAACAAACAAAACAATCTACCTTATGAGATACTGTTTATCTTCAAAGACAGTAAACAAACAATAAATTCAATAAAGCTCAGGAAGTCTATCACGGATATGCAATTTTGTACTTTGCTACGGCCAGAAGAGAAGAATGGATCTGTGATTTGTAACATACACTTTCATGATTCCATATTTGTTGACCTTTATTACTAGCTCTGCCCATGAATTCTGAATGAACATCCTTCTACTGTAAGCTGACTGAATTATGATTTTCTCTAAGCATAATGTACTCTTTTCCTGCTTTCTTTGTTTTCTTTGTCCTCTCATATATCCCTCCAACTTTTCTCTTCATTAGTCAGATTTTGATGGTCACAGACTCCCAACTTGTAAATTCATTTATCAAATAGTATTTCTTCCTTCATTATCTGAAAATTCTAGTCTGGAAAAATGTTGCATAAGTCAGTTCTCTTTGTAGGTTTATCAATCTGAAAATCTTCCATCCGTTAAATGACCATCAAAAACGCTGTTATAAGTTGATGAGAGCAAATAGAAGACAACAAAAAATAAATTATAACAAAGCTTAAAGACTCAATAGCACACCAAATTAAAAGAAAAGCTGAAGAGAAAGAAAAACTGATTTATTTTATAACGCTCTAGAACAAGCTGAATATTCTGTGATGATTAAAATTAGTATAGTTGTAACTGGGGAGTTTGCTCAGTGGGTAACTTGCTTGATGCCTAACTGTGAGGACCAAATTAGGTCCCCATCATACACACACACAGAACTGGGTGTACCTGCAGGCATCTGCAACCCAAGTTCTGAAAAGATACAGGAGGAAAACCCTAGCTCCATGGCCAGTCAGCCTAGCTGAAATAGAGATCTTCAATGTGGAGAGAGATAGAGATGAGATATCCACTAGTAGTGACCTTTGTCCTCCAGATGCACCTGCACCTTCACCTACAAACACACTACATGGACATCTCTTCAAGATGCTCCCCATGCACAAATAAAAAGTGTGTATTAATGTCCTGGGGGACAGGGATCGCCGGGAAGAGAACATAAGAGAATTAAGGTTTGAGGCTAGGTCCTGTGACTTGCTAGAAGTATTTTATCTTGCATACATTTTTCACAGTTGTCAGGCTTGACTCTGTCACTTATAAACACATAATAATTGCATGGTAGGTTATTTGGAAAGCTATGACAAAAGGCATCTCATACCTTGTCCGAAGCCATTGACTAGTTTCTTACTGCACTAATGAGTAAGGTCACGATGATGAATTGCATCTTTGCAGACCTACAAAGCATGCCACCAGAATACTCTAGAAGAGAACATTACTATGTTTTTCCTTCACCCTCAATAATTCATTAGGTACCCTGCAGGTTTGTAACACACATTTCAGGATGATGTTCTTACAAGTACTTTCCCCAGATCAACCACATACCCTCTGCTTATTTTTAAATCTATTCTGGTCCTTCTAGGGATTTTTTTTTCTGAACATGAATCTTTAAGACTTAAGAGTTTCCTTTTTCGTAGTCTCTTTCAGCACCAACAACTTTATACTTCTGGATATTTGTTTTGATTATTTGGTTGGTATTTGGCTTTTCTAGTTGAGTGTCTGATTATAATAGAGAGTGCATATTTTGCTAATACTATTCTTCATTTCATAGTATTATAAATTAATATACTTTTAAAAACATACTTAACATTTACATAAAGAAATATCATGATCACATATAGAGATGGAGGTGGTCCCCCTCAGTCACAGACATGGGGAGGGGAATAGGGTGAAAGCAGGAGGGAGGGAGGAATGGGAGGATACAAGGGATGGGATAACAATTGAGATGTAATCTGAATAAATTAATTAAATAAAAAAATCAGACACACCAAAAAAAAATCTCATGATGACATGAAAATGATGGTATATCTTAATTGTACCTTACTGAACATTCTTGAAATTGAACACGTTATCAGAATTGGGGGAATGTACATATACAAAATATTTTGGAAGATACCCAGTTTAAACTTGAAATTCCATTATGTCCCTCCTATATGCCTTAGATACACAGCTTGAAAGTAATTATTTTATTTATTTATTTATTCCTTTTTCAATGCAGTTATAACCTACTCTCTTCTTTCCTCCAGATCCTACCCTCCAGCCTCTTATCCCTCTTTCCCTTTCCTCCTTTTTCAGAAAAGCCCACCACCACCTTTCCAAACAACACCAGCACATTAGGTCACATCAGGACTATGAGCATCCTCTTCCAATGAGACCAGACAAGGCAGCTCAGCTAGGGGGAAGCGATTCGCCAGCAGATAACAGAGTCCATGTTAGAGACAGCCCTTGCTACTTGCTAGGGTATCCACTTGAAAACTACATGAAGCTGTTCACCAGCTGGATATGTGCAGAGAGCCTGGGTCCAGATCATGCATGCTCTTTGGTTGGTGCTAAAAGTAATTTTTATGAAACATTTTTAGGCCATTTGTACATTGACTAGGATTTCAGGTACATCATGGTTACAATGAAAATTTTCTGGGATGACCTTTTTAGAGTAATGATTCTAAGCTGTATATTAACGATAAATAATAATAATAATAATAATAATAATAATAATAATAATAATAATAATAATAGCAGCTTGAAGGCATACCTTACAAATGTACAAAGTAATTTAGACTGAGGGTGGAGAAGACAAAGTAGCCCTCTTTAATCACTAGTGAGTTAAGCCTTGACAAGCAGAAACAGTTGACAAGCAATGCCTGGAAATGATTCATGAGAGAATTTCTGGAAACTGGTCACATCAATTCTTGGAAACCTGCACAGAAAACCAGTTGGTTAAAAGATGATGATTAGCCTTGGCAATTGATTATAATTGTGAGCAGCAAATGCTTCATTTGTGAGCCTCCATGCTCAGAATCTCTGGCTTTGTATGCTTGTGCCCTAGTGTGCATTAGGATGATTCTGGAAGAGTAGAAACAACTAGCCATAACCCTGAAAACTGCCGGCTGGCCTCCTGTCAATTACAGAAGGTGGAATTAACTTACAAATTAGCAGACCACAATTTGCTGTCAGGTTTTTAATTGCTGGAATAGAGAAAGAGTAAGATCTGTGTGCTGGGAAGTTTAACAGTACAGAACTGAAAGATAATTAGTACTGCTGGCAGTTATAAAAATTAAGACACTGTATGTGTGTCCTGGCTGGTGCCACTGTCTTATACACTCAACGTAAACTCAAAACAAACAAACTAAAAACCCACAGGCCCATACAACATTCAACATTCCCACCCTAGCTAAGCTTTGGACCTCTGTCCTAACCAGGCTAGCTCAGTGCGGAAGGTCAATGATCCAAGGTAGTATGAAAGGATTACTGTACCATACATCATTTGCCCACTACAAGACCAAGATTTTAAATTCAGTGTGTATGTGTGAATGTCTCATAATAAAATCTTCATTGTGTACAACATATATATCATATTAACATTTTAGCAATTTAAAGCAAAATTATTACTGGATACATCCCTCTTTTCATATCTTCCTAATTGAGTAATTATAATTCATGGATTCCCCTATGCGATCCTTAGAAATACAGAAAATGATACACTCATCTGAAATTAAGGTTACAGATTAACCTCTTCCTGGTCAGGAAACTAAAGAGCATCATCTTTCCAAATCTTGCTGCGGCCTGTGCTTTGAGGGATGAAATATGACAATTTATCTTGGGTAATAATTATAAACTTAAAGATGATAGAGATGATGAAAACTTAGAAACGTTATGCAGAGGATGGCGTTCACTGCCTCCCTTAGCAACTTTTATGATATTGCTGGTTATTTTTCCCACAAATCTTACTTCATTTTTACTTTTCCCCCTATAACTATATAAGCATCATAATTACTTGCTAAACATAGTGATGAAGGAAGGGAGGTGAGAAGTCACATAGGAAGGAGACTGTCAGCTGTGGAAGAAGGGGCATCAGAGAGAATGTGGGTAAAGGCAGTGGGTACACAGAGTAACGTAACATACAGTGTGGTTCCAAGCATAGTGCTACAGTAACCCACACTGTAAGCTTTTAAAATGCTCTTAATTCTGTTTTTGTTTCTACCACTGCAGGATGAGTGGACCCAGTACAGTGAAGCCGGCCTGCTAGGCTTTCATAGTTGACAGTTAGTTACCACAGGAGGAAGGAAGGTACCACCAGAAGGAAGAAGAAAGCATGCTGAAGTGAATGGCAAAGGCGTCTAAGATTAACCTTTTGACAGGTGTCCAATACTCTGCACTCCATTCGTAATTCCAGAGAACATTTGATTATCTCATAAAACAAGAATCAATAATCATGTGAATACTGCTTGATATGAACATTGATTACTTACATTATCAAGCCAGTTATTTTGATCTATTTTATGTGCTCTTTTCATTATTTCTTCTTTTAATGAACAAAGAAGAGGATGTGAAACACCAGATGGTTCAAGCTTCTTTCAAGAGATCATCGAGTCACTTTTTTTTTTACACATTTTTATTGAAAATTAAAAATAATTCCTATTACATCTCATTTTCTATCCCATCCCATGCATCCTCCCATTCCTCCCTCCCTCCCACTTTCACCCCAATCCCCCTTCCCTATGACTGTGGCTGTGGGGGACCTCCTCCCCCTGAATATGGTGCTAGGGTATCAAGTCTTTTCTTGGTAGTCCTCTATCCTTCTTCCGAGTGCCATTGGGCCTCCCCCACAAAGGGACATGGCCAAATATGGGGCACCAGAGATCCTGTGAAAGTCAGTCCCCAGTCTCCACTTAGCTGTGGAGAATGTTCTGTCCCTTGGCTAGATCTGGGTAGGGGTTTGATGATGACTGCCCGTTTTGTCCATGGTTGGTGCCTTAGATCAAGCAGAATCCCTGGGCTCAGATCTAGCCATAATAATGTTCTTCTTGTAGGTTTCTAGGACCCTCTGGGTCCCCCTACTTGCCTATCCTCTATATTTTCCTCATCTAGAGTCTCAATAGGATGTCCTCACCTCTATCCCCGTTTCCTGGTAGGTGCAGACTTTCATGGGACCTGTCCCTTGGGCATCGAGTCACTTTTGACAGGGATAAAGTGTCAAATGTACTCCCTTAGACTTAATCCACATATATGCAAAGATCCCAGGTGTAGCTTCCACCTGCTGGACCTTGCTATTCTTAAGTCTGCTGTCTTCTTACTTATACAAAAAGAAATAATATTAACAGACTGGATACGGGGATTGAACAATTTTTTAAAAAGTGACACTCCTGCATGGTAGATGCACAAAAGTGAGAATTAACACACACACACACACACACACACACACACACACACACAGAGAGAGAGAGAGAGAGAGAGAGAGAGAGAGAGAGAGAGAGAGAGAGAGAGAGAGACACAATCTCCCTTCTCAGCTAATATCCCGCATGCATTGACCTTACCGTGTAAACCCAATTTTCTTGCATTCTTCAAGTTTCTGACACATTCTATCCTTTGAAATCCACGGTGTAGTAACAAATTTAACAAAAATTATCACTTCTCTATTTTGTTATTGTTGCTGTTTTTCAAGGCAGGGTTTCCTTTCTGTACCCTTGGCTGTCCTGAACTCACTTTGTAGACCAGGCTGGCCTCAAACTCACCGAAATCGGCCTGCCTCTGCTTCCTCAAGTCCCAAAATTAAAAGTGTGCTCCACCATATCTGGCTCAGTTCTCTATGTCTTTAGTTAGAGAAAGCCCATGGCCCAGTGTAGTCACAATTAGTGCTAATTAATGCATTGCATTCTTCTGATAAAGAAACCCAATGAAGGAAAACTTATTTTGGCTCTTGATTTGAGTTTCTATTTCACCATCATTGGGGAAACGTTGAGGCAGAAGCAGCCTGTGACAGGAGCAGCCATTGAGATGCAGTGTTCACATCTTGGTATCCAGGCAAACACACAGAACAGGCAATAACTCTCAAGGTCTTGCCCCCTAGATCTTCCAGTTAGATGCCACAAACTGCCAAAACTACCCTCAGCTTGGGACCATATAGTGAACAGACGAGCCCCTGGGGACTACTCTTATGTTCACACTATAACGCATTACACTTAAATAATAACATTAAACACATAATTATGTGGCAGAAACAAGAGTTTATTGAGGTAAACTTATATGACTTTTTAACTTTGGGAAAAGTGAAGAGTTATCAATTTTATCAAAGTTGTGGTTGAAATTTTCATTAATCTTGCAGTTTGACAGAGCCAATTTCAAAAGTGAAGATTAGAAAGGAAAAGGCAGCAGAAAAATCAAGAAAATTTCTATAGTTCTCAAAGATAAGTTGAGAAGATAATTGTACTAGAGAAGCTGCACTCAGAATTGGCATTGGAGAGTCAACAGGTTATTCAACAGAAGCCAGATGTATAGAACGGCTGGTAACAAGATGAATAGAAACCCCTAGAAGGAACGAGGAGTGGGCTGCAGGCGGTGGATCTGTAATATCTGGTAGGAAAGTAATGGACACCGTAATTCAGAGACCTGAAGCCACCAGATCCACAGCCCCCTGAGTAGCAGCTTCTAGATCCATAGCCCAGGGAACGGCAGCTGCTGGACCCAAAGCCCAGAGACCCAGCATATGTGCCCTGGCAGGGACTGCAGGGTGTGGAGCTCCTGGGGTAGTAGCAGGACATCTGGCAGGGGCTGGACACCACACAGGACCTCTGGCAGCTGCTGGGCTCAATGCAGGTCTCCTGACAGCCACTGTTCAGAGAGGAGTCCAGCTGGCAGGTGCTGGGAGAGCAGCTGGAAGTGGTGTAGACCAGGTTGCTGGGGTAGGAAGAAACACAGGAGGAGCCTGAGGAGGGCAGGCAGCGCCTAAAGGAGCGTGAGGAGAAGTTTCCAGAGCAGCAGCTGTAGGCCATGTTGAGAGGAGATGTGAGCTCAGCTCTGTGTAACAAGGAGAATCTGGGTTTGAATGTCACTGTGTGGAGAGCTGGGCTTATATACTCTCAGCAGCAGGTGTGGTCCCCAGCAGTGTCATCCTTGATGCATTTGTGTGCTTCCTGGTTTACAAATGTGTAACTCAGCAATCTCTGTAATTGTAGTTGCACTCCAATAGTTTTCTGCCTGTATATTTATGAGTGTTGTAACTACACTCTAGCCAAAGAGCTACTCCTATCTACAAAATGCTATGACTATTTTGTATTAATGCCTGCCCCATTCTTCCCACTCCTTCACTGTGTGCTACCTGTCTGTGCTTGGTTTGTATACTCATGCCTCTGCTGGGGAACACGTCTTCCCTGAATCTGGAAACAAATGTAATGTTAGTTATCTGAAGCCTGGATCTGTTTCCCGTAGATATGGGAGCATTCACAGGACTGGTCCGTCTTATCAACCTCCATCACCATTCTGACCAATTACCTTATGGAAATTTAGTATGGTAGTACCTGGTCATAATTATACCGTTGTCTACACTTACACTTGTATATCAATTGAATAAAAAGACAGATTAAAAATAGATAAAATCAGCATACTAAGAGTGATGGCTAAGACTAAAGCAAGTTGTTGAAAAGGGTCGCAATTGAAAGAGTCTCACATTAGTAATAAAAGCGAAAGAACCATGAGTGTTTTGTTGACTATTTGTTTGTATTTTTAAAAACAAATGTTTGTGACGGTGTCCAGGCTGTCTTCGAATGAGAAATCTCTCTACCCTACCTTCCTCAGGGCTGAGACTGACGCTGCCATTTGCAAATTAGCCATTCTTACATTTTTCATATTACCCTTTCATCATCTGCATTTATAAGCATTGCAGTTTTCTAACCCTTTTAGTATGCCTCTATCTTCTCATGGCATTGGGTATCTAGTGACGTTTTCTTCAGTGTTATATCTTGGTACTCAAGTACAATTTCCTGCCTGAGTAAGATTTCACTTTTCTAATATTCTTTTCTACTATGAGGTCCACAAATGTGTAAAGCTCCTCCTTTTCCTCCCTCCCTTTCCTCTTCCTCCTTCCTCCTCCTCTTCTTTTTCTTCCTCCTCCTCCCTCTTCTCCTCTTCCTTTCCATCTGTTCCTCCCTCCCTCCTATCTCCATTTATTGTTTTGTTTGTTCTGTGTTTAAATTTTACAATGTCTTTTATTTTCCTCTTTGCTTTCTTTTATTTTATTCACTATTTTTTCCTAGAAAACTCTAGGTTGAAAGTTGAAAATAAGTTTGATACACTTTATCAAATTATTAGTGTATAACCAGCTTTTTCTATGTTCACTGATAAAATATTTTGTGTTAAAATACATATAAATGATAGAACAGGGATACACAACTACAGCCTATGGAAAGTTTTGCACATGTTTTCTAATAAAATATAATCCATTTGCAATTCTGATAAAGCTCAAATGTATAGTAATAGGAAAAGTACTATAATATAGATATTATAAAATCCAAGGAGGGAAGAGATAATGATACACAATTTTAGGTAATCCATTTTTTGGTTTCTATTCTTCAAAACAAAATTCATATTTCATGATTTTGTACCTCAGGTTGAACAGCCTATCAATAAAGTAACAAGGGAAGTATTCTTTCCCATTTAGTTTTTGTTGTTGTTTCATAAATAAGTCTTTAAGTTATCTTGAGAACAAATCATTGTTAAAAATAACAAACAGTAATTCTATAAGGCAAGAAAGAACTCAGTGATTTCATTTTCAGATTCCCTGTATTCTGTTATAGGAAGTTTTTCTTCACTAGTTAACACAACTAGTCCATTACTTTTTTTTTTTGTCTCTACGCTTTTTAATTTTGTCCATATACATTGAGATATTAAGGGTCTTCAAAAAGCTACCTTTGAAACAAAGTGTACTATTTCATCTGTATAGCTCTCTGATTATGTTAATTTAATTATCCACCAACATGGAAAAGCTTGGATAATCCAGGTAAGATATCAGGCTGAGGAGGACATTCATGCAAAGCTTTTGATGTTTGGTTGTGGATTCTCATCAGTAGGGGATGAAAAGATGTCTTTTGATATCTGAGATATTTCCAAAAGAATCTCACTCATACAGAAAGTCAAGGCTCCTTCTCTATAAAATTTCAGTGGATTTGTTATTCACAGGCGCAAGTTCTTACTTCCAAAAAGAATTTAGACTAGGATTTCCATAAACAAAATTTATATCCCCTATGTTGAGATTATACTGTAACACTAGTAAGAGCCACAGAATGCATTTTCATCACACATTATTAAATTAGAACTCAGTAATTAAAAAAATATTTCACTTCACATGACCAAAAATGTCCTCATGGCAGAGACTCCTACATGCCATTCTTAAGCGTACTTCTCTCTTTAATAAACCCAGCATTCTCATGAAAGATCATTTTAACACATTCATATGAAATCAGAGATACACTTTTTGTTGTCTAATAAGCATATTAATAAATCTTTGGGGCTGGATAGATAGACGGTTAGCTGAAAACATAGATTCTGGGGTTTACCACACTGGTTGCTCTCAGGGCATGCCTGGGATGGTTGCTCACAACTGTCTATGACTACACATTATCTTCACATTATCTTCCGGACCTTTGACTGCTCCAGGCATGTACCTGGTGCACAGATATTTAAGCAAAACACCTATGCACATATGATAACATGAAATTATTTTTAAAACATGGATTCCAATATATGCTGCTTATTGAAGAGATCATTGTATAGACAGAAAAAAATACACTAGGAAATAGAAGAAGTTCAGTAACTGCCAGCACCTGAACTCAACTCCAATCAGCTTTTGTTACAGTGGTTCAGAATGTGCTCATGAATGAAAAAGTATTTAAGAAGAATTCTATAGGCATTTTTGTCGTCATTTTTCAGGGTGTACCCAAGACCTCTCATGGAATATCAATCAGCAAGGTACTAGCAGATTTTGGGGGTTTTAAGGAGGTCAAATGTTACTTTTAGATTCACAGTTACAAGAAAAATGCAAAGAGCTAAGGAATTTTGGAAGGATTAAATAGAGTGACAAGAAAACAGAACAATGTGAAAACATATACAGTTAGAACTCTTTGTATCTCTGTGGAAAGTGGATGCATATGGCACAAGAATGGCAGTCAGACTTATGGAGACAAGCCAGGCAGCCACAGCTGTAGCATCTGAACCTGTCAAAGCTTAGCAGGTGTCAACACATTAATGTAATGATCTATAAGATTGGCACTTTCATTAGAATGATCCCTATAAGATCTGTGTATAAATATTTAAAAATTCTATAAAATCATCAGTTGCAGATTGCTTAAAATAGTAACTAAATTTTCCAGGAAAACAGAAAAATTAGAGAAAAAGCACACAATTATGGATATATACATATAATACACACACACACACACACACACACACACACACATATGTGTGTGTGTGTGTGTGTGTGAGAGTGTGTAGATGGGTGTGTGAGAGTGTGTAGATGGGTGTACACAGACACACACTGCCAGGGACATATCACAGCACTGAAGATTTTACACAAACCAGAACCCACCAGCTTAACCTGGAGCTGGGAGGCCCTTAGAATTATATCCTGATTTAGGCAGCTGTAATGAAAACAATAAGAAACTTTCACAAACATACACAATTTCAGAAGGAATGTGGAATACCAAGCCCTTCAAAGCGTGGAAACACTCAGGATCTCAGAGGGCCAATCTGACAGCAGAATCGAATGTCTAATGGCCAGTCTAGTAGAAAGGACACAAGCACAGAAACTAAGTCTGAACTGCGGCAGGTCTTGCTTGGATTGCAATGATCTAGGCTGCAGGTGTCTTTATCCCAGCAGCCTGGCAGAACTGAGAGTAACATTTCTAGGGGAAGGCAGAATCTTTTTCCCAGGTAAAATGTCTGCTGTTCCTCAGAGCATAGGAGGAACATAAGATGCCTGAAAAACAAGGGAGTGGAAGAATTTATAATGCGAATCATAGGACTCATGTAAGGCAGAACCAGACATTAAGAAGTAGTCATGTGTCATATAGGGCTGTTTCCGTCAGCAGCACATGGCACAGACAAGGGGGACCCTATAGGATTACGATTCCTAATGATAAAGCGGCCATATTTGTTTGAATACATCCTGACATTAGAAATGACAAAACTTGCTAACAGCACATTTTTTCCAGACCCACGCCCATCATTCAGTGACACAGGACTGTAGCTATGTGAAGAATATAACTATATGAGAGAGGAATGTTTTATATTTAAGAAATAAGTATAACTGGGAAAAGGAGATACAATTGAAAAATTGATAAGGAAATAATAAAAATAATGCAATTGAATTTAGCTAAAAGTTTGAAAATAAAGTAAGAATTTGAAAAAGTATGGGGAGATTTCAGGATCTTAATGAGAATGTCACACATGGCATTAAATCATAGTAAACAAGAACATTTCCAAAACAAAGGTCACAAACAAATGATTGAAAAGAGGCCTGCAGAACTCAGAAGGCACAAACTTATTCATAACTGGATCTAAGAAAAACAAGGAGTGAATGAGGTAGGGATAATATTTGAGAAGACTCCACCTGAGAATGTACAAATCTTTTAAAATATATTTTATTAATTTATTCATATTACATCTCAATTGTTATCCCATCCTTTGTATTCCTCCCTTCCTCCCATTTTCCTCTTACTCCCCTCCCCTATGACTGTGACTGAGGGGGACCTCCCCCACCCCATATATGATCATAGAGTATCAAGGTATCAGCAACAAAACTGTTAAAAAAATGGGGGTGATTGTAATATGTCTAGTCAGTATAGCGAATTAAAGATGGGTTTAACAGATGTAATTTACATATATGTTGCATATGGGCTTTCTGTTTTGGTTTATTTTAATAAATCAGCACAGATTTTAAATCATTTTCTTTGTCAATCCCACTTGGCATTCCAAGAGAAAGCGCCCTACTGAACTGTATGCCTTCTACTAACAGTGGGTTTTCTTTATAAACAACTATAAACAAAAGTTCATGTATTCAGAGTCACTGGATTGTTTTTCTTTACAAAATCTCCCTCGAACTGAAGACTGAAAAAAAAAAAGCGCAAAGTTCCTTTTACTTATGCAAGATACAGAGTCCTTGCTGAAGAGAGAAGGACCCTGTGCTAGATTGGCCATCACAGCCTATTAGGAATTCCTCTGGCTTCTCAGGGCTCAGTCATTGCTTCCGAACAGACAATGACAAAGAAACTCATGCAGAAATGTAGCTGAATTTTAGAGGACAGCAGGAAGAGCCACAGAGAATAAATCCCTCGGTGGCTTAAGGAGTGAGAATCAAATCCTCCACTCAGTATCATATACGAGAATTCAATATAATCTCAGGGCTCAAATCACATACACCGGATGTATAACTTGTTCCCTCCCCTCCCTCAATGATGTTTTCTACTTGATTCCACCCCACCAGGGTTTAGACTTGTGAGTCTTACATTTCTGCCCCTTGGGATCATGACACTTATGGTTGCCTTGCTCTGTCTCTCCCTTGACTCAATCCTTCTCAGCTTTTCTGAGCTACTGTTAACATGCTCTATTCACCTGTGAACCTCACAGGTGAAACTGTGTATCCACATGCAGTAGTTTTGAAAAATGAGACTCAATAGCAATGGGTATGTTTAATCTTTATTAGGTATTATAGGTTACCCAAACTACGGCTGTCAGATCATTAACAAAGAGATATGCATATTACTATCATTAAATACCATAAATAAAAGTATTTCCTATATAACATACTCTGACAGACACATAAAAGCTGTGTCAAGAGGACAAGGGGGGATTTCCCTACATGATGAAAGGAGCATAACTGTAAACACTCAGAGCATCTCTGACACAGCAATAGCTCATTGCTTTAACTGTAACAAAATTACAACACCCAAAATACACTGTGCAGAAAACTATTCAAATGCAACTACAATTACAGATATTACTGAGTCCCACATTTATAAGCCAGGAAGCACACAAATGCATCAGTGATGACACTGCTGGGGACCACACCTGCTGCTGAGAGTATATAAGCCCAGCTCTCCACACAGTGACATTCAAACCCAGACTCTCCTTGTTATACCAAGCTGAACTCACATCTCCTCTCAACATGGCCTACAGCTGCTGCTCTGGAAACTTCTCCTCACGTTCCTTTAGGTGCTGCCTGCCCTCCTCGGGCTCCTCCTGTGGCTCTTCCTACCCCAGCAACCTGGTCTACACCACTTCCAGCTGCTCTCCCAGCACCTGCCAGCTGGACTCCTCTCTGAACAGTGGCTGTCAGGAGACCTACATTGAGCCCAGCAGCTGCCAGAGGTCCTGTGTGGTGTCCAGCCCCTGCCAGATGTCCTGCTACTACCCCAGGAGCTCCACACCCTGCAGTCCCTGCCAGGGCACATATGCTGGGTCTCTGGGCTTTGGGTCCAGCAGCTGCCGTTCCCTTGGCTATGGGTCTAGAAGCTGCTACTCAGGGGGCTGTGGATCCGGTGGCTTCAGATCTCTCAATTGTGGAGGTTATGGCTTCCCTTCCCTGAGTTATGGGTCCAGATATTACCCAAGCTATTTCGTTTCTCGTTCCTGCCAACCTTGTTACAGACCAGTGTGTGGATCAGGCTTCTATGGATACAACTATTAAGTCTGTATGCTCTCCTATGTCAGTCTATGCTCAAACTATATTTTCCCTGTTTTTCGCTTACCAATATGCTATCATCCTTCGTTAAGTGTCTTTATTCTCCAAATTCCAGCAGTTTCTGAGATTACTGGGTAATTGAAAATTATGCTTTACTCTCTGACCTGTTGATATATATGCTACTTGCTTTCTATCCAAGAACCTTGGAAACTAAAAAAAAATGTCTAATAAACTTGTGCCATCTGACATCTCCATGTTCTGTTCACATTATTATCGCTTTGCTCATAAGTTTCGCACTTATGGTTTGGAAAACTGAAGATCAGTGTGATTATCTGACTGGACACAGGAACATGCAGTTTAACATTAGCTTGATTTTCTTCATTGGCAGTTGTCAATTCTATGAAGATTGTCACTCATGTCCAAACACCAGGATCAAGTGATGTGAATTGCCTGATGTTAATGTACATGAATTTCTGGTGAGCCAGAAACCAAAGCACTTAGGATGTTAACTAAAAATGCAAACACCAAGAATAAGATGCTGCCTAATTGACAGGGTAAAGTTTGTACATGAGCAAAACTTGAGTGTAGTGTCTGCATGTATATTGTCAGTCAGGAGAAAGTAGCTTTGGAAACCTCTCAGGGAAGACATTTACTTGTTGCTAGTCTCCCTGCCTCCTGTGGTTGGCTAATGACTGGTGCACCTCATCCACATATATGTGTAAGGACAGTGGTAGTGATGGTGGTGCAAGAAGTGCTACAAACATCCTGACACCTCCCAGGCTCAACTTCAATCAACCGAAGAGCATTGTTCCTATGAAGGGGTTTTATTCACTTGGCTTCCTCTGCATCTCAAAGACATTCGAACTTAGAATTTCAGGTTCAATTTATGTGGCATAGTATCTTAAAGAAGACATAAGATTACATTAGTTATGAGCATTTAAGGGCATGAAATAGAAAAAAACCAATCACAAGTATGCATATTGGTGTTTTTATAATGAACTATGGATTTCCAATATTCTAGATGCTGTCAAGGCATTTGTGAAGGCTCTACAGATTGTCTACTCCTGTGTCTGTACAGGAAAAAGATATTAACTCCACCTTCTATCTTTGGCTGAATTCCCACTTTCCAGATTCTCAAAACTATTAAAGGGAGAAATGAGAGTAGATCTTTCTGGGTAACATTTTACATACACTGGTAAGTGCCAAAGGTATGCTGAGAATATTTCATATGATTTTCTATTTATAGACAATAGGTAATCCTTATAGACATTAGGTAATCCCCCATAATACTCTGTGGTATGGCCTGAGTGTGATCATCTGTGAGCATGCTACATAGGTCAAGGTACTTCACAAATAATTCTCATTTAATTATTAAAGAAATAAGAAACAAAGCTGCTGTTGTGGTTTTTTTACCCTTCCAGAAAGGAGAGAAATAAAATACAAAATGCGTTTGAAGCTTGCCAATGTTTTAGATCAAATCCTGGCATAATTTGAAGCCAAGGAACAGTAGTTCCTTGTTACTCATTGAATCTAGTGAATATTGTATATATTTACTAGAAGTTGTGTGCAGTGAGCGTGCGCATGCACGTGTGTGCCCTGTAGTAGCTAAAATTTGGTGCTTCTGCTGTTCTGAAAATCATTTCCCACAAAATGATTTAATTTATTACATCTATCTCATTAGCCTACTTTGTTTGTTTGATTTCCACTTATTATGTTTTGATTTTGAGAGAAATAATGATAAGTAATGTGAAGTTTGGTTGGGACAGAAGTGGGGAAAATCTGGGAGGATTTGGGAAAGGAGAAGAAACATGATCAAAACGTATTGCGTATTTTTTTAAAAAATGAATCAGATTTAGGGATAAAGCTGAAAGAGTGGTAAACAAATCTGTTTCACATAATACTTTTAACCATTATAACCTATGATAATTGATAGAATATTATTTCATTCCATTTGAGAAAGAGATTTCTAGAAACCTTCCTTACCCTGAAAGGTGCCATTCATTTAAATTATTGCTATTAATATTCTATCATTCAGATTTGAAAATGAATGTGATCAGAATTAGTTGTTCTTTTCAATAATATGGAACCAAATAAACTAGAATAGTAAATATGCCAAACTTCTGTGACATCTCTCCAGTACTGCAAATAATATCATAGCTTTAGTTGTCTGTTTGTTTGTTTGTTTATTAAGTTCTAGGTAGTTATATTAAAGGAGAGTGGATCAATGATGAAGTCATGTAACAGCCTTTGAATACAGTAGTGTGTAGGATTCTGAAAAAGTGTAGGATGGGAAAAAAGTGGTCTTTTGGATATATATTGATGTATAGCTTCTTGACATAATATTGAATTTGTCAGTATTTGTAAATGTTATTATGATTTTAATGAGAGTATTTTAATCTATCAGACAGTATATTCATCAGGCAAATTGGTCTGTAATTTTACTTATTTATTCTTGTAATTTTCTGATTCTGATGTTGGTGTAATAGTGTGTTCATAAAAAGAATTTTGTAATGTTCATTCTTTTTTCCATTTCATAAAACTGTTTGAGTAATAGTAGTGTTAATACTTCTTTAATTATCTGTTAAAATATGCAATGAGATCAAGAAATCAACATACAGGAATTAAGTCGGGATTTACTATTATATTTTATTCAATTTTATGAGATATTAAGTTCTAAAAATGCATATTTTATTTTGTATTTTGTTTTGAGGCAGGACCTTATGATATATGCAGTTTAGACTGCTCTTATACTCAAATTCTCCTGCCTCAACCTCCCAATTCCTGAGATTCTAGGAATGAAGCACCAAGCACAGAACTGTTTTATTACTTACTTTATTCTTATTATGCATGTGTATCTTTATCCTTCAGATTACTGAGCCTATTAAACTAAGAACTGAATTGGGGAGAGTTGGCTCAGAGTTGGGAGTGCTTGCTGTTCTTCCAGAGGGCCTGAATTTTGTTTCCAGAACACATCAGACACGTCTCAGCTACCACTACCACTGTAGCTCCAGCTCCAGCGTACCTGACAGTCTTTTCTGGCTTTTATGGATACCTTCACTTATGTACACACGCATACGTTCATGCATGCTCATAACTGTTTAAAAAGAAAGACATTTTCCTTTGAAAATAAAGCTAAGGATCCATCTTTGGAGAATGGTAAAGTAGAAGGATCCAGAGGGTCCTAGATTTGGGCACAGGGGTCCCGCTCAAACTAAGGCACCAGCCAAGGACAATACAGGTGGTAAACTTTAAACCCCTACCCAGATCTAGACAATGGACAGAACACTCTCCACAGTAGAGTGGAGAGTTGGGTTATTACTTTCTCACATACTCTGGTGCCTCACCTTTGACCATGTCCCCTGGAGGGGGAGACCTGGTGGCACTCAGAGGAAGGACAGCAGGTTACCAAGAAGAGACTTGATACCCTATGAACATATACAGGGGGAGGTAATCCCCCTCAGGAATGGTCATAGGGAAGGGGAATAAGGGGGAAATGGGAGGGAGGGAAGAATGGGAGGATACAAGGGATGGGATAACCATTGAGATGTAACAAGAATAAATTAATAAAGTAAAAAAAATAAAAATAAAAATAAAAAAATTAAAAAATTTAAAAAAATATGCAATGAATTTATTTCGTTTTGTACCTTTTTCAGTTTGAGGACTTTTTATTAAGGCTTCAATCTCATTGTTGGTTAGAGACTTGCTTAGATCACTTATTTCTTCTTGCTTTAACTTTGATGTACCACATGTACCTATAAATTCCTCAACTTCTTTTTGATTTTCCAAAACAGTGAAATTGAAAGTAGTGTTCTGTTTTTTCTCAGTTTGTTCCCAGATCTCATTGGTATTTGTTTCAACATCTTCCTTTTATTTTTAAATTATATTTATTCAATCTTCTCTCTTTACATTTCACTTAGAATGTAAGTGGTTCAATTCTTCAATCCTGTTTATTTAATCAAAGAACTATTTTACTGTTTGTTGATTTTTTTTGTTATTGCTACATAAATTTTTAGATTTTAATTATCTTTCATCTACCTAATTTAATTAATTTTTTTGTTATTTCTAAAGCTGTATGTTATATCCTTATGTTATTAATTTTAAATTATTCAAAATTCTTATATAAAACTTAGTGCCATAGAATTGACTCTTAGTATAGCCTTTAGTATGTCACAAAGATATTGACATGTTTTGTTTTAATGTTAATGTGACTCTAGAGATCATTTATCATATAACTTTTTCAGTGTCACAACAATAATTAATAATGTATTGTATACTTTCTTTGGTTTCTATTATTGATGACTAGCTATTTTACTCCACTGTGATTAAATGACTCATTGAAAGTTATTTCAATTTTCCTTTATTTGTTGAACTAGTGAGGCTCTAATAGACTTCTCCATGAAGATTAAATTATGTTTAAAAATAAAATGTATCCAGCAAGATGTAATGGATGCTCAAGTTCCAGTGCAGAAGCAACAGCAACACAATGCTATCCATGTTCTAATGAAAATGACCTGGTGAAATCCCAGACAAAGAATTCAGAGCAGTGATTGTAACTATGTTCACACAACTGAAGAAAGATATAGATATTCTCCAAGAGAACAAAAGCAAATAGCTGAATGAATTGAGTAATCTAATTCAAAATGTAAAAACATAAGCCAAAATGATGTTGGAAAAACTCAATAAGATTCACAAAGATTTCTGTGGAAGGTCTCATTGAAAGTATAGATCATGTTGAAAATATAATGGCCAGATGGTGTATAAAGCAGTAGTAATTGGAGCACCCAATAAACTTCAATGACATAATTTTGAATGGAATAAATGGAGCATGGAAGAACTTTGAAACAAGATGGAGGAAAAACACTTTCAAATTATGTTCATATAAGAAGGAGAATACTAACAGAAATCGCTTTAACTTAAATAAAGTGATGCCTATAGAGGTATAAGAACCCTAGAAATGATCACATTTATATGATTAGCAGATGAATACCACAAGATATAGGTAAAACACTAAAAACATAGAAAAATGAAACTATATTGAAATCTGTAAGAGACAGAGGTAAGGTAATTAAAATAATATAGTATTGTTGGATAAAATCTTTTAAGGTCATGAGTTCTTAGAAGACCATGATTCAATTTATATATCTAAAAGATTAGAACAGCTTACCCATACTATTATACACGTTAAAACTATCTATTAAATTAAAAGAATCATATGAAATGTCTACAGTAGAGACAAAATAAAGTAATTTTTGATCACTAAGTCTGTTCTACAAAGAATACAGGAAGGAATTATTAGGACTGAGGAGAAGAATGAACACACTTAAAGGAACATGAGCAATTAGTGAACAGTAGTAAATCATAAGTATAAATAAAGAGACCTCTAAAAACAACTAAATGAGCACAAACTGTCCAGTATTATTTCTATGTTGGTTGATATTGTGGTGCAATAGCATCAGAAAGTTGTCTCAATTCTTGAAAATTCTTGAGCCCAGTTATTGGCACCTTTGATCAATGTCATTCTCTCTTCATATGTTTTGAGGAAATGGCAAAAATAGTGCCTAAACTCTGGGTGCCATAGACACCAGTGTTTTCAATAAAAGAAGTGCATGCCTTGAGAATCTTTCAAAGTTGAATTTTCTTCCTCATTATTCTTATGGCATGAATGAAGATTTACATATGTCTTTTTTCCCTGCTCATATGAGGAGCAGAAAACCAGCCTTAATTGCTCTGTGTATGACACACTACTTATACACTTATAATTTTATGACTGTATAATGCTTGTGATAAATTATATGCTTTCAGAACAAAAGAACCAGACACTGATATTGGATCAGACCTGACAGGAAACATTCCTCTCAGCATGCTGGACACTGACATCCTTTATCCTCCATGGTCTAGCAGCAAGTGTTTCAATTGCTGTTCCTCATCAGAACAAGACACCTCCCAGGACACTTTCAAAGAAAGCTTCCAATCCCGATTGGCCCAGCATTTCACACTGTCCTACACAGGACTCTAAGTAAGCGGGAAATTTCTCAACATTTAGAAACTGGACCACAAATATGATTCCCGGCTTGTTTAAACATTTTCCCAACTTTATCTGGGCCCCTACTAGGTATTATTCACCCATAATCAGCTGGAATAAACCTTATGAAAATACATATGTGTAGAGTAAACTTAAATAATTTTCTCAGAAAATAAGCACTATGCTATAAATTATATACCATCATGCTTGATCAAAAAAAATTAGTCATGTCCTTTAATCTTAGGCAACCTTCACTTTTGTGAGCCCTATATGCAATGAAAATTACAATTTTCTAGTTATTTACTAATACAAATAATGAACATGACCAAAACAAATTAAATTATTTGATCTCAAAATCGGGTTGGATAAAGGTATTGATATTTAATAGAGTCCCCCTGAATCCGTAAACGCAAACATAAATGCAACAAAATAGGTTGGACAATGCATTGAGGCTTCAGACTGCACAAATTTATTGGATTAAAATTTCACTTTTCAAGTAGGGTTGAAACAGGAAATAGGAGATGTATATTTAAGTAGCATAAAATTTGCAACACACTAAGAGATTACACATTGATCTAAGATTCTAAAAGAAGCTGACAATGAAAGAAATTGTTAGTGGAAATACATATGGTGAGAACTAAATATTGCCTATGGGACATAATTTGATTTTGATGTTGTTAGAATATAGAGATGTAACAGCTGAATTTCTAGAAGCCAGTACCACAGATTGATCTATAGCAAGAAGGGTGAGATGTTGTACAAGTCAAGTACATTGGGTAGTAGAATCTGGACCCATAACCCAGAGATCTGAAGCCACTGGACCCACAGCCCCCTGAGTAGCAGCTTCTAGATCCATAGGCCAGGGAACGGCAGCTGCTGCACCCAAAGCCCAGAGACCCAGCATATGTGCCCTGGCAGGGACTGCAGGGTGTGGAGCTCCTGGGGTAGTAGCAGGACATCTGGCAGGGGCTGGACACCACACAGGACCTCTGGCAGCTGCTGGGCTCAATGCAGGTCTCCTGACAGCCACTGTTCAGAGAGGAGTCCAGCTGGCAGGTGCTGGGAGAGCAGCTGGAAGTGGTGTAGACCAGGTTGCTGGGGTAGGAAGAGCCACAGGAGGAGCCTGAGGAGGGTAGGCAGCACCTAAAGAGTGGGGAGGAGTAGTTTCCAGAGCAGCAGCTGTAGGCCATGTTGAGAGGAGATGTGGGTTATGCTGGATATAACTAAGAGGATTCTGAGTTTGAATACAACCTAGTGTAGACAGGGTTTATATACTCTCAGAAGCAGGTGTGGTACCTGACAGGCACATCCTGACGTATTTGTGTGCATCCCAGTTTACAGATGTGAAACTGAGTAATCTCTGTAATTGCAGTTGCATTTGCATAGCTTTCTGTACACCATGTTTATGGGTGTTGTCATTTTATTAAAGTAAAAGATAATGAGCGATTGCTATGCCAGACATGCTATGACTATTTTACAGCAATGAGTACTTTATCATGGCCTGCAAAAGAAAAAAACCCTTTCCTCTAGGTAGAAACTGTATGTGTTTTCTCACAGGATGTTATTTTTCTGCATAGTGTATGACATGACAACAATTTGCTGTTCTTCTTGATAATGAATTAGAATCATTACTTTGTGTTTATCTTGGAACCTCCTGAAAATGAGCCTTACTTGCCCTCGTCATACTTATTTTTCCACATTCTGCATGGATTGCATACCCTTTTTAGGGAGTTTTACTCCAGTAGCAAGAAAATAATATAAGTAAAAAAAAAAAAGTCAAATAAGATTGAAGCCAGGAAGAGATAAACAACAATAGTTGTGACTTTATGATCGTAAGTGATAGAACTGAGGCTGAAACACTGCCACCTGACTACATGGGTCTCTGGCTTCCTCTCTTCATCCTTTGTCCCATCAAAGGGGATGATTCTGAAGAAGAAAAACAATGTGCAATACATTAATATATCAAATCATGCCTATACTATTTAAAAATAAAACCTGTTGATAGACACTAGACAATCAGATAAATGCTTTCTTGGCCATGTAGTGTAGGGCTGATAAATATTATTTCAGTTGCCTATGTAATCTATCTATCTATCTATCTATCTATCTATCTATATTTACATTTTGAGATATAGATGGAGACAGCAGAGAGAGAACAAAGTTGGAAGAGAGAACATCTGCTAGTAAATGTGGGAACAAGAAAGAAAATGACCAAAATACATTACATTAAACATTTTAATATATTTAATATAAATAAATGAAATAATGAAACAAAAGAAAGGAAAAGAATCAGCATTTCTTTTTGGAGCTATATCTAAATAATGTCTGCTAACACCACTGTTGGCCTTCTCCTCATATAACAATGTATACTGCATATAGGTAAGGTTTAAATGAGGATGCTTTATAAATCGTCATTTCATCTTAGCGGATGAGATATGTTGATGAATCAATTTTATGCATAGCAATCCAATTGTTTTAGATCATTTTCAACAATACTAATACAATGGTTTTTTTTTTACAGCTTTCCTTAAAGAAGAAATAAAACAGCCTAAAGTCATAGCAAAGAACACACCAGTCCTAGTCTAAAACATTATCACCTAATGTAAGGTAAAATCTATTTTATATATTTTGGATATTAGCCCTGTGTCAGATGTAGGGTTGGTGGAGATCTATTCCCAGGCTGTAGGATGTCATTGTGTTCTTCTGACAGTGTCCTTTGACTTACAGAAGCTTTTCTGTTTCATGAGATCTGATTTATTAATTGTTGATCTTACACCCCGAAATGTTGGTGTTTTGTTCAGGAAGTTGTCTCCTCTGTCAATGATTTCAAGAATTTTCCTCATATTTTCTTCTAAAAGATTTAGTGTATCTAGTTTTATGTTGAGATATTTAATCTACTTGGACTTTAGCTTTCTTCAGGGTGATAAATATGGCTCTATTTGCGTTTTTCTCTTTTTTTGTATTATTTTAGTTCAATATGTTTTATTATTTTGAGCATTGTTCTCTGAGAAGCTGACCACGACGTGATTTTTCTAAATCCTCAATGCATATCAATCAACACCAAGAGCCCTTATATAAATATTAAAATGCATGTATATAGACATTTATAACTATAAGGCAATGTAGACCTCCAGTTAGAGCAGCACAAATAGCATCTTTGTTGAAGATGCTAATTTATTCATTGTATGGTTTGGGCTTCTTTGTCAAAACTCAAGTATTTATAGGTATATGGGTTTATAAACTCATTGATCACATATGCTGGCAAAGATGTGGAGAAAGGAGAACATTCTTCCATTGATTGTGGGAGTGTAAAGTTGTACAATGTCTTTGGAATTCAATCTAGTGATTTCTCAGAGAATTGGGAATAGTGCTACCTAAAGGAATTGCTTTAACACTCCTGGGCATATACTTGAAATATCCTTCACCATACAAAATGGATATTTGCTCAACTATGTTCATAGCAATTTTATTCATAATACCCAGAATATGGAAATAACCCCGATGTCCCTCAACCTAAGAATGGATAAAGAAACTGTGGTACATTTACACAATGGAATACTACTCAGATTTTTTTTTAAAAAAAGAAAATCTGAAATTTGCAGATAAATGGATGGAACTAGAAAAGATCATCTTAATTTATTCAGATTACACCTCAATTGTTATCCCATCACTTGTATCCTCCCATTCATCCCTCCAGCCCGCTTTCACCCTATTCCCCTCCCCGAGGTCTAAGATTGAGGGGGACCTCCTCCCCCACTATATGGTCATAGGCTATCAAGTCTCATCTTAGCATCCTGCTTATTCTTTCTTTGAGTGCCACCAGGCCTCCCCACCAAGGGGAGGTGGTCAAATATGTCAAAGTCAGTCCCCGCTCTCCACATAACTGTGGAGAATATCCTGTCCATTGCATATATCAGAGTAGGTGTCAATGTTTACTACTTGTATTGTCCTTGGTTAGTGCAATAGTTTGAGCAGACCCCCCTGGGCACCAATCCACCCATCATGATGTTCTTCTTGTAGGTTTCTAAGACCCTCTGTGTCTTTCTATTTCCCATCTCCTATATTTCTCTTACCTAGAGTCTCAGTAGGATGACCTCACATCTATCCCAATCTCCTGGTAAGTGAAGACTTCCATGGGACATGCCTTTTGGCCTAGTGCCAAATTATAAGTGAGTATATACCATGTGAGTCTTTCTGCTTCTGGGTTAACTCACTCATTATGATTATTTCTTGTCCCATCCATTTGTCCACAAATTTTGGGATTTCCTTATTTTTAATAGCTGAGTAGTATTCCATAGTATAAATGTACCACAATTTCTTTATCCATTCTTCAACTGAGGGATATTTAGGCTGTTTCCAGGTTCTGGCTATTATGAATAAGGGTGCTATGAACATAGTTGAGCATGTATCCTTGTTGTGTGGTGGAACATTAAAATAAAAAACATTTAATATAAAAATGTTTCTATATGATAATATTGGCAGTAATCTTGTCATATATAGTCCCTATTATGTTAATGTATGTTCCCTCCACTCCTAATCTTTCTAGGGTTTTATAATGAAAGCAGATTAAAATTTGTCAAAGGAATAGCCTGGTGATCTAAGCAAAGAGTGCTCAATAGAAATTAAAAAAAAAAAACTAAGAAATTCCTCAAACACTGTTTAACATCTTTAGCAATTAAGAAAATGCAAATGATCAAATATGGGGCACCAGAATTCATGTCAGAGTCAGACCCTGCTCTCCACATAACTGTGGAGAGTGACTACCTCCCCTTCATGGCAAGGCCTGTTGGCACTCAATGAAAGAATAAGCAGGCTACCAAGATGAGACTTGATAGCCTAAGACCATATAGTAGGGGAGGAGGTCCCCCTCGGTCTTAGACCTAGGGGAGCAGAATAGGGCCAAAGCGAGAAGGAGGGAGGAAAGGGAGGATACAAGTGATGGGATAACAATTGAGTTGTTATCTGAGTAACATAATAAAATTAAAATAAAAAAAATCATCTTGAATTCATAACCTAGACCCAGTAGGACACATGGTATATACTAACCTATAAACAGATATTTGCCACATAATACAGAATAACCATGCTACAATACACAGACCTTAAAAAGCTAAATAACAAAGAGTGACCTAGGGAGAATGCTTATTTCTTAATCAGAATGGCAAATAGAATAGACACCAGAAGCAGCTGAAGAGAAAGAACAGGACAGGAGCCTACCATAGAGGTCCTCTGAAAGACTCCACCCAGCCGGGAATCCAAGCAGATGCTGAGACTCGCAGCCAAATGTTGGGGTGGAGTGCAGGGAGTATTGTGTAAGAGTTGGCTGATAGAAGGACCAGGAGGAGACAGGAGCTCCTAAAGGAGACTGACCAATGAAACAAACAAAACAAAACAAAACAAAACAAACAAACAAAAACAGGTGCGGCTGGGGGTGGGGGGGGGGATGCAAAGACTGATGCACCAACCAAGGACCAAGCATGGTGAGGACTTAGACCTTCTGCTCAAATGTTGTAGAAAGGCAGCATAGTTTCCTTGTGGGTCCCATTATGTGGGGAATAGGGACTGCCTCTGACATGGACTCTGGTACGTACTCATTGATCACTTCTCCCTGGTGGGTGGCCTTCCCAGGCCTCAGAGGAGGAAGGTGCAGTGAGTCCAGATGAGACCTGATGGCCTGAGGTAAGATGATAGGGAGGAGGGCTCCCCTTTTCTGAGAACTAAGGTGGGGAGAGGATGGAAGATGGAGGCAAGGATGAAAAGGCTACCATCAGGATGTTAAATGAACAAATTTTCGAAAATGCAAAAATAAAGTAAAATAAAATCAAATGACCTAAAATGCCTATTTGAAGTTAGACATAGTAAGGTTTGCAAAATCAGAAATACAAGAATTTGATAGCAGATTCTGGTCCAAGGAATCCTAATAAAGACTTCCAAAACTTTATGGCTGTTGTGGTGCTGATGACAAGGTTCATGCATCTTGATAATAGATTGAGAAAAATATAAAAAAGTACATTTGTGATTGTGACAAGTACATTACTTGATATTGGCCAGTCAAATGGCATTATTCCAACAATTATCATGGAAAATAGTAAATATACATAAAGTGTGTATCCAAAGTAATCTTGGAAAGCAAGGTTTTCTCTAGCCTGTCAATCACTGCTTCCACTTCCCTGTTTTCTATCTTTATGAATAAGTCTTGGGTTCATTTGGGT
The DNA here is from genome assembly GCF_964271855.1 of Acomys minous. Lineage (NCBI taxonomy): Eukaryota > Metazoa > Chordata > Mammalia > Rodentia > Muridae > Acomys > Acomys minous. Next base: position 9,585,385 of record NC_140492.1, on the reverse strand, counting down.
TTTAATTTATAATTTGAATATGTATATACATGCTTTAGGTTACTTTTTAGGCATTGGTGTGTAAATATTGCATTGTCATGAATGGACACGGTTTAAAAAAATAAAGATGTATGTATCATAGAGATACAAAACACAGCCTTACATCTGCTAATAATAAGCAATAATTTTAAACCAGATTTTTAATATTATTTTTACTCCTGTATATATGCTTTGGTGAATGAGAGCATTGAAGGTGCACTTAGTAGATATTATTTAGATGTAGTCTGCACCAACCTTCCAAAATAAATCTCTGGACTTTGATAGATACGCAAACAATTGAAATAGCTTTTTTTTCTCAATCCTGTTTGACATGTGGAAGACAAAATGTGTATCAGAATTCTCTGATAACTACCAAAAATCACTTCCATTTTCAATGCTCTGTAAGATTAAAAATATTAAGGCTCCTTGAATTTATTTTTCTTCTCCAGAATGTTCCTTGAGAAAAGGTTCAGAAAAAAGAAAATTCCCCCAAGATCATCTCCATGTCTGAGGAGGTCCTGTGATCTGCACTCTGTACTTATTTTGACTTTTGAGCCTCCAAGGAATCCATTTGTTTCCCTGGAGTTGGGCACTCACTGAGATCACCTCCTGTGAAACGAGCTTCTACAGGTCCCACAGTACGGAGGACAATAGTCAACTGGGCCTTCTGTTCCTTAAAGAGTTAAATGTGACTAGCCTAAGTTCAGATGAGAATCTGGTGTCACCTCAGGACATGTCAGATACACAGGACACAACATGGATTCCTTCCATCGTTTCTTTGTCACCATTCCTAAAGACCAGCTATGTCCTACACTCCAGACTCTGATTCAACCCTGTCTTTGCAGTCACCAGAGATTTAATCATTGTTTTTTCTCTATCCCTTTAGCTTTAATCTCATTCAATTTATTTGTGTCATACTCTGCTCTATCTGATGGAGGTGAAGTACATGGGAAATGCTATGAATTCACAAAGAATCATATTGGAATATAAGAAATTATGTCAACTGGTAAGGTTTCAAGGAGAACCAGAGTGATGTACCCCATTCATTAACCAAAAAAAAAAAAAAAAAAAAAAAAAAAAAAAAAAGAGAGAGAAAATTCATAACATCTGCTCCTATAAAAGAAAGCTGTATTTTTTTAGAACACTTGGACAAACATAAAATCAAGCAAACAGAAAAAGAGGGATTTTTCCTGGAAACAATGAATAAGCATCAGTATAAAATAGTAATAGCATCTATGACAGTAGAAGCTCATTATCATAGCTGTAAGAAAATTCCAACACCCTTAAATACACTATTCAGAAAACTATTCACAGACAACTGCACATTTGTAAACCAGGAAGCACTCAAGTGCATCAAGGATGACACTGCTGGGGACCACACCTGCTGCTGAGAGTATATAAGCCCAGATCTCCACACAGTGACATTCAAACCCAGACTCTCCTTGTTACACAGAGCTGAGCTCATATCTCCTCTCAACATGGCCTACAGCTGCTGCTCTGGAAACTTCTCCTCATGCTCTTCTAGGTGCTTCCTGCCCTCCTCAGGCTCCTCCTGTGTCTCTTCCTACCCCAGCAACCTGGTCTACACCACTTCCAGCTGCTCTCCCAGCACCTGCCAGCTGGACTCCTCTCTGAACAGTGGCTGTCAGGAGACCTGCATTGAGCCCAGCAGCTGCCAGAGGTCCTGTGTGGTGTCCAGCCCCTGCCAGATGTCCTGCTACTACCCCAGGAGCTCCACACCCTGCAGTCCCTGCCAGGGCACATATGCTGGGTCTCTGGGCTTTGGGTCCAGCAGCTGCCGTTCCCTGGGCTATGGATCTAGAAGCTGCTACTCAGGAGGCTGTGGATCTGGTGGCTTCAGATCTCTCAATTGTGGAGGTTATGGCTTCCCTGCCCTGAGTTATGCATCCAGATATTATTACCCAAGCTATTTTGTTTCTCGTTCCTGCCAACCCTGTTACAGACCAGTGTGTGGATCAGGCTTCTATGGATACAACTGTTAAGTCTGTATGCTCTCCTATGTCAGTCTATGCTCAAACTATATTTTCCCTGTTTAGTTTCTACTGATATGCTGTCATCCTTCCTTAAGTTTCTTTATTCTTCAAATTCAAGCAGTTTCTGAGATTAGTGGCTAATGGAAAAGTATGCTCTACTCTGTGTACTGTTGATTTATATGCTACTTGCTTTCTATCCAAGAGCATTGAAAACTAAAAATTACATCTAATAAACTTGCACAATCTGATATTCCCATGTATTGTTCACATTATTGTTGCTTCATTCATAGTTTTTGCACTTATGGCTTGGAAAACTGAAGATAAGTATGATTATCTGACTGGCCTCAGGAACATACAGCTTTGCATTAGTTTGCCTTTCTTCATTGGCAGTTGACAATTCCATGAAGATTGTCACTCATGTACAAATACCAGGCTTAACTATTGTGAATTGTCTGAGATTAATGCACATGAATTTCTGATGAGCCAGAAACCAAAGCACTTAGAATGTAAACAAAAAATGAAAACACCAAGAATAAGATGCTGCATAATTGACAAGATTAAAGTTTATACATGGGCAAAAACTTGAGTTTAGTATCTGATTGTATAATCTCAGTCAGGAGAAAGTAGCCTTGGAAAAACTCTCAGGGAAGACATTTACTTGTTGCTAGTCTTCCTGCCTCCTGTGGTAGATTAATGACTGGTGCACCTCACCCACATACATATGTAAGCACAGTGGCAGTGACAGTGGTTCAGGAAGTGCTGCAAACTCCTGACACCTCCCAGGCTCAATTTCAGTCAACACAAGAGCATTGTTTCTTTGAAGGGGTTTTATTTACTAGGATTCCTCTGCTTCTAAAATTAGTTGAACTTAAAATTTCAGGTTCAATTTATGTGACATAGTATCTTAAGGAAGACATAAGGTTATAATAGGTATGAGCATTTAAGGACACAAAATGGAAAAAGAAATCAATCACAAGTATGCATTTTAGTGTTTTTATAATGAATAATTGGTATCTAATATTCTAGAGCCTTCCAAGGCATTTGTAAAGATCCTTGAGATTTTCTGCTCCTTTGTCTGTACAAGACATTTTACCTAACTTCCATCTTTGAATGGCTGAAGTTCATACTTTCCAAGGTTCTTACAACTGTTATAAAGAGAAATAACAGTAGATCTTTCAGTGTAACATTTTGGATAAACAGGGAAGTGCCCAAGGTGTATTGACAACATTTCAGATGAGATGCTATTTACAGAGGTTATGTATTCCTCATAATACTGTGTGCTATGGCCTGTGTGTGATCATCTGTGAGCATGCTACCTATGCCAATGTAATTCAACACAAATAATTCCCGTTTAATCATTAGACAAGTAAGAAACTAAGTTGTTGTTTTATTTTTACCCTTACAGAAAGGAGAGAAATAAAATACAAAATGGGTTTGAAGCTTGTCAATGTTTTAGATCAAATCCAGGTATAATGTGAACCAAGGGAACACTAGATCCTGTTCCTGTTCTTCATTGAGGTGTGTGTGTGTGTGTGTGTGTGTGTGTGTGTCCTGTAGTAGCTAAAGTTTGCTTTTTCTGCTCTTGGTAAAAATCATTTCACACAAAATGATTTTATTTATTACATCTATTTCATCAACCTCTTTTGTTTGTTTTGATTTCCATTTATTGTGTTTTGATTTTGAGAGAAATAAGATAAGTAGTGTGAAATTTTTGGGGGGACAGAAGTATGGAAAATCTGGGGGGTTTGGGAAAGGCAAAGAATCATGGTGAAAACATATTTCATATTTTTGTAAAAAAATCTGATTTAATGATAAAGCTTAAAGGGAGGTAAACAAATCTGTTTCATATAGTACTTTTAACCATTATAACCTATGATAATTGATAGAAAATTATTTCATTCCATTTGAGAAAGAGATTTCTAGAAACCTTCCTTAGCCTGAAAGGTGCCATTCATTTAAATTATTGCTATTAGTATTCTATCATTCAGATTTGAAAATGAATGTGATCAGAATTAGTTGTTCTTTTCAATAATATGGAACCAAATAAACTAGAATAGTAAATATGCCAAACTTCTGTGACATCTCTCCAGTACTGCAAATAATATCATAGTTTTAGTTGTTTGTTTGTTTATTAAGTTCTAGGTAGTTATATTAAAGTAGAGTGGGCCAATGATGAAGTCATGTAACAGCCTTTGATTGCAATAATGTATAGGATTCTAAAAAAGTATAGGATGTGAGGAAAAGATAAAAATTTTGGCAGGGTATGTGTAATTTATCAACAAAAGGAAGTTTCTTTAAAATGCTTTGCTTTATAAAACAAGTATAGTTATAATTTAAGTGAAAAACTAAAGTATAATGATGCCACAGTTGGGGTGAAGGCAATGATTCACTCACTTGGGAAAACCTTGATGGTCAATGTTGTGTGAAACATGATTTTTCACATTTCTGTATTCTACTTTGTTGGAGTATTGCAAGTTGACTGGAAATACCACAACCAAGCCTGGCATAACTATCATGATTGGATCTGACCATGTCCCCTGTATAGGGAGGCCTGGTGGCACTCAGAGGAAGGATAGCAGACTACCAAGAAGAGACTTGATATCCTATGCGCATATACATGGGGAGGAGGTTCCCCTCAGTCACAGTCATAGGGGAGGGGATTAAGGGGAAAATAGGAGGGAGGGAGGAATGGGAGGATATAAAGGACGGGATAACAATTGGATGTAATATGAATAAATTAATAAAATATATTTTTAAAAAATGAAATATTTTTCATCACAGGATGCTCACTTATTTTATTTACCATGATGTCATCAGTACTTGTGGCATTTATTGTCCCTGTGACAACAGCACTACAGCTTTGGGGAACTTTATTAGGGCTCTTTGGTTTGGATTGTGAAATCAAATTGCTAAAATTAAACATGTATGTGAAACACTTGGCAACCCTGACATGAAACTGAAATGTGTTTTAGCAGCAGGGATAACTTTCTTTTTTCCTAATGGCATGGGATTCAATAGTAGGTGTGTTTCATTATTTGTATTTGTTGTTTGTCTTTGTTTTTCCCTAAGTACATAAGTAAAGGATATCTTATGACATGGGTGAAAATGATTAAAATATATGAAATGTGTATCAAAGTCCTATGTCAACATATCCAGGCATCTGCTAATGTTGATGTCCACCTTTTACAGTAGTTCTTCTGTGTTTACTCTTTTGAAGGATACACAGGGATTCATTTGTGTTCTACTATGCCCTTAAATTAAACTCTTTTCTCATTTTGGATGATCCTAGGTTTTTATACACCATTCTCCTGCACCTTTCATTCTAGATAAGCATTCCAAAATCATTGCCTGCACCTCTCTATTCGTGAATGCTGCCACCTTCAATGTTCCCCAGGTCTACTGAGATTATCCATGGCAACTTAAGGAACTCCTCCCTAATGCTCAGTTTCTAGAACCTCTCCTTCCATATGCACTCTAGGCCAAATTCATCAGAATTCATCAGAGAAACAACACATGGTGATTGTGTTTCTGTGCCAGAGAGATGCCACCCACTATGATTCATTCCCAGTTATTTCCACTTTCTTGCACATTTATGATTTCACTTTCTTTACACATGACTAATGTGTATTAGCACCACATTTTCATCTATCATTTTGGAAACATCTAGGATGACTCCATTTCTTCCCAACTGTGAATTGAGCAACAATTGTGTGTCTGTGTGTGTGTGTGTGTGTGTGTGTGTGTGTGTGTGTGTGTATGCATCTCTCTCACAGAATATTGCATCTTGAATATATGCTCAGGAATGGCATAAGTAAGTTTTGTGATAATTCTACTTCCAGTTTTGAGAAATCTCCAGACAGGTTCCTAATATGGTTGTATTATGTGACACTACCAGCAGCAGCACATCCATACAGGTAGTTTTAGGGCCATTCGTATTTGTGACCTTACCATATCTGAATGGGATGAGCTGGGGTCTAAAAGTGATTTAATGTTGTATATCCATGATTGCAAAGTATAACATATAGGTTTTTAATTGTTGAGTAACCATGCATATTTCTCGTTTTGAGATTTATTGTTTTCCATGGCCTAGTTTTAATTGGTTGGCTGTTTTCTTGAAGTTTAGTTTTTTCAAGTTCTTTACATATTGTGGACATTAATCTGTCATATGTATTGCTGGCAATTATGCTCTCCCCATTTTGTAAACTGCCTCTTCACTCAGTTAATTATGTTCTTTGCTGCACACATCATCTTAATGTCGTAAGATTTCATTTATTATTTGATGGACTAATTTCCAATATGATGGGTGTTTATTCTGAAATTCCATACCTGTGTATGTAAGTTAAAACACAGTGACTACTTTATCCTCCAGCAGTTTCAGAGTAAGATGTCTTATGTTGAGATTCTTCATCCATTGGGAGTTTAATTTTCTGCAGGGTGAGATACAAGTGTCTGTTTTAATTACTCTCCATGGTGAGCCACAGGATTCAAGCACCATTTCTTGAAGATGCTGAATTTGTTCTAATATGTTATTTTGTTGTTTTCATAAAACTCTGGTAGCTGTGTATGTTTGCATTAATACCTTTAATTTTTCTTTTCACTGATATTTGTATGTTTTGGGTGCCAATGCCATACTGTTTTTAATATTATGGTTTGATGGCATAATTTTAAATCAGCTATGTTGATACATTGTTTATTGTTGTTGTTCAAAATTGCCTTGCCTTTTCTTAATTGCATCCTTGTATAAATTGATTTGTCTATGTTGATAAAGAGAGAGCCTAGAAGTTTTGTTATTATTTCATTGGATATGTAGATTACTTTTGGTAGGATGGCCATTTTCACAAGGTGGTGGTTCTATTCAATCTGCATATAAATTTTTCACCTCCTAAATTCTTATTGAATTAATATTTTTATTGTGTTACTGTTTTCATTGTAGAAGTTATGAATGTCCATGTTTCTGTTGACTATGAAGTGTATATCTGTGGCTATGAATAAATTGATTCTTTGGTATTTGTAATTTGATATTGGTGTATAAGAAAGCTATTGACTTATGCATGTTCATTTTTCATTTAGACATTTTTCTGAAATTATTTGACAGCTCTAGTAGTCCTTTTTATTGCATCTTTAAAGTCTTTATGTATAGGATCATATTATCAGAGTACAGGAATAAATTAACTTCTTGGTTTTTTATTGTATCCTAATTTTTAATTTCCTATCACTCAAAGATTGCAAACACTTTATTGAATGGGAATGAAGAGAATGGACACCCATCTCTTTTCCTCTCCTCAGCACAAATGCTTTTCATTGCTTTCATTAAACATGCTGGCTATAGGCTTGCCAAACGTAGGCCTTACTATGTTGACATATACTCCCCCATCCCTAACTTCTTCATGATGTTTATCATATTCCAAACTTGTAGGGCTTGGTCAACAAACCAAAATAAATATCAACCCCAATACACTGATGTGTTAGGTGGGTGAGGTTCACAGGCAGTCACTCCCCTTTGCTGCCTTCTACTAAAGCTTTCAAGACATAAATGCCCTACTTTTGAGGCAGCTATGATCTCACCCTCATCTCTTCTCCCTCCTCCCCACTGCTATGGAACAACTGAAGTCTGAGTACCTTAACACTCTCCCTCATCCCATAGCTTAGACTGTATGCTATAGAATTGCTGCCCTGCTTCAGTCCTGACCCCTTCACTGGGTCCATGACTTATGCAGTCCCAAAATTGAAGTCTATGTGCTCCTGCCCTTGATCAGCTCTGAAGTGTCTCATGAGACTGACTCCAATCTGGATCAAATTAGTGTACTAATGAACTGGACACCATTGTCTGGGTCAGCTTTCTTTTTCCTGATGGCTTTTTTCCCAAGCAAATTATAATTGAATCTTTAACTTTGACCATCAGAGTAATACCAAGGCACACAAACTGTCAGTATTATTTCTAGGTTGGTTGATGCTGAGTTGGAAAATCATCACAAAGTTTGCCCATTTTTAGAAAACCGAAGATCATTGTCATTCTCTTCTCATGTATTTTGAGTAAATGGGCAGCAATAGTGCCTAACCTCTAGGTGTCGAAAAAACATCATTTGAAATAAAAGAAGTGCATGTCTTGAGAATCATTCAAACTTGATTTTTCTTCTTGATTGAAAATTAATATTAGTACATTAGACTTAAATAAATCTTCTCAGAAAATGATCACAATGCTCTAAAATATATACTACTATACTGTGGAATTTAGTTATGAAATTAGACATGTCCTTCAATATTAGGCAATCCTCACTTTTGTGAGCCTTATTTGCAACTCAAATTACAATCTTCTAGTTATTTGTTAATATAAAAAGTGAACATGCCCAAAACAAATTAAATTATTTACCCTCGAAATCAAGTTGGATAAAGGTATTTATATTTAATTGATTCCCGCCTAATCAATAAATGGAACATAATATTAGTTTGGACAAAGCACTGACGCTTCAGGTTGCACAAATTTATTGGATTAAAACTTCACTTTTCAAGTAGATTTAAAACATGAAATAGCAGATATATATTTAAATACCTTAAAATTTGAGGAATACTAAGAGATTACACATTGATCTAAGATTCTAAAAGAAGTTGAAGATGAAAGAAATTGTTAGTGGAAATACAAATGATTAGAACTAAATATTGTCTACAGGACATAATTTGATTTTGAAATTGTTAGAATACTGAGATTAAAGAAATGAATTCCTAGAAGCCAGTACTACAGATTGATCTATAACAAGAAGGTTGAGATGTTGTGGAAGCCAAGTATGTTGGATAGTAGAATCTGGACCCACAACCCAGAGATCTGAAGCCACTGGATCCACAGCCCCCTGAGTAACAACTTCTAGACCCATAGCCCAGGGGATGGCAGCTGCTGGACCCAAAGCCCAGAGACCCAGCATATGTCCCATGGCAGGGACTGCAGGGTGTGGAGCTCCTGGGGTAGTAGCAGGACATCTGGCAGGGGCTGGACACCACACAGGACCTCTGGCAGCTGCTGGGCTCAATGCAGGTCTCCTGACAGCCACTATGCAGAGAGGAGTCCAGCTGGCAGATGCTGGGAGAGCAGCTGGAAGTGGTGTAGACCAGGTTGCTGGGGTAGGAAGAGCCATAGGAGGAGCCTGAGGAGGGCAGGCAGCACCTAAATGATGGGGAGTAGTAGTTTCCAGAGTAGCAACTGTAGGCCATGTTGAGAGGAGATGCAAGTTATGTTGGATATAACTGAGAGGATTCTGAGTTTGAATACAACCTTGTGTAGAGATGGGTTTATATACTCTCAGAAGCAGGTGTGGTACCCAGGAGCCCCATCCTGAAATTTTTGTGTGCTTCCTGGTTTACGGATATCAAAACAAGTAATCTCTGTAATTGCAGTTGCATTTGCATAGCTTTCTGCACATCAGGCTTATGGGTGTTGTCTTCTTATTATAGTAAAAGATGATGAGCTACTCATATGCCAGACATGCCAGGCATTACTGTTTTATAGCAATGCCTATCCTATCATGTCCTGCAAAACAGGAAAGAAATCTCCTTTTCCTCTTGACACAAATTGCATGTGTTTTCTCTTAGGATGTTATTTTTCTTCACAGTGTGTGGCATGACAACAATTTGCTGTTCTTTTCCAATGAATTGGAATCATTACTTTATGTTTCTCTTGGAACTTCCTGAAAATGAGTCTTGTCCTCATCATACTTATCTTCCAGTATTCTACCTGAATTGCATAACATTTTCTATGGAATTTTAGTCCAGTAGCAAGAAAACAATATAAGTCATGAAATGTCAAATGAGATTGAAGATATATATGTATTGATATTAGCCCTCTGTCAGATGTAGAGTTGGTGAAGATCTATTCCCAGTCTGTAGGATGCCACTGTGTTCTTCTGACAGTGTTCTATGACTCATAGAGCTTTTCAGTTCCATGAGATCTGTTTTATTTATTGTTGATCTTACAGCCTGAACTGTTGTTCTGTTCAAGAAGTTGTCTCCTGTGCCAATGAGTTCAAGACTCCTCCCTACTTTTTCTTCTAAAAGACTTAGTGTGTCTGGTTTAATGTTGAGATCTTCAATCAACTTGGACTTCAGATTTCTGTAGGGTGATACATATGGATCTATTTGCACTTTTCTATATGTAGACCTCCAGTAACTCCAGCCCAAATAGCCTCATTGTTGAATATACTACTTCTTTGCATTGTATAGTTTCAGCTTCTTTATTAAAACTCAAGTATTTATAGGTTTGTGGGGTTATAAACTCAGTGGACATCACATGCTGACAAGGATGTGGAGAAAGGGAAACACTCCTCCATTGCTGGTAGAACTGCAACCTTGTACAAACACTTTGGAAATCAATCTGGTGTATTCTCAGACAGTTGAGAATAGTGCAACCTCAAGGCCCAGCTATATCACTCCTGGACATATACCTGAAAGATGCTCCACCATACAACAAGGACATATGCTCAACTGTGTTTATCGCACCTTAGTTCATAATAGCCAGAATATGAGATCAATGTACATGTCCCTCAACCAAAGAATGGATAAGGAAACTGTGGTACATTTACACAATAGAATACTACTCAGGTATTAAAAAAAAGAAAATCTTGAAATTTGCAGACAAATGGATGGAACCTGAAAAGATCATCCTGACTGAGGAACCCAGACCCAGTAAGACAGACATGGTATATACTCACCTATAGCAGATATAGCCGCATAATACAGAATAGCTACACTACAATACACAGTTCTACAGACTAAGTAACAAGGAGTGTCCTGCAGAGGATGCTTATTTCTTATTCAGAATGGTAAATATAATAGACACTGGAAGTAGTAGAAGAGAAGGAACAGGATAGGGACCTACCATAGACGTCCTCTGAAAGACTCCACTCAGCAGGGGATCCAAGAAGATGTCCTGACTCACAGTCAAACTTGAGATTGTAGTGCAGAGTATCTTGTGGAAGGATTGGGTTATAGAAGAATGAGGAGGAGAAAGGTCGTGGTAAGAGGTGTTGATGGGGCTGGGCTGCAGAGACTGATGCACCAACCAAGGACCAAGCATGATAAGGACCTAGACCTCCTGCTCGTATATAGTCAATAGACAGCACAGTTTCCCTGTGGATCCTATAATATGGGGAGTAGGGGCTAGCTCTGTCATGGACTCTGGTACCCACTCATTGGTCACTTCTCCCTGGTGGGGTGGCCTGAAAGGCCTCAGAGAAAGAGGATGCAGGCAATCCAGATAAGACTTGATGGACTGAGGTAAGATGATAGGGGAGGAGGGCTCCCCTTTCTGAGGACTGGGGAAGGGGAGGGGGCTAAGGGAGGGAGGATGGGACAAGGAGGCAAGGATGGAGAGGCTAACATAGAAATGTAAAATGAACAAATTTTTTAAAATGCTATATAAAATAAAATCAGATGACCTGAAAATCTATTTCATATTAGACATAATAAAATTTTCAAAATCAGAAACCAAACAATATTATTGTATAATTTAGTCCAAGGAATCCCAATAAAGGTTTCAAAGCTTTATGACTGCTGTGGCATTAATGACAAGGTTCAAGCATCTTGATAATAATTGAGAATCCTATGAGAAAGTTCATTTGTGATTGTGACAAGTATATTACTTGATATTAGACAGCCAAATGGCACTGTTCCAACAATTAACAAGGAAATAATAAATATACAAAAAGTGTGTATCCAACATGATGTTGGAAACCAAGGTTCCAGCTTTCTCTTTTCTATCTTTATTAATAATCCTTGGGTTCATTTGGGTTTTAATATGTGATTTGAATATTTATAGTCATACTTTGGTTTACTTTTTAGGCATTGGTGTGAAAACATTGCATTGTCATGAATGGACATGAGTTGAAAGAATTAAAATTGTATGCATCATATTGATACAAAACACATCCTTTCATCTAAAAATAATCAATAATTTTTAACCAGGTTTTATTATTTTTACTTCTGTAAGTATGTTTTGGTATATGAGAGCACTGAAGATGCACTTAGAAGATATTATTTTGCTGTAGACTGCACTCAACTTCTAGAGTAAAATTCTGAACTTTTATAAATAAGCAAGCAACTGAAATCATTTTCTTTCTCGACCCTGTTTAACATTTTGAAGACAAAATGTTTATAAAAATTCTCTGATATCGACCAAATATTATTTCCATTTTCAATGCTGTATAAATTAGATATGTTGAGCCTCCTTGAATTTGTTCTCTTCTCTAGAATCTCCCTTGAGAAAGAGCTCAGAAAAAAGAGAAGTCCCCAAAGCCAAACAGAATTTCCATGTTTGCTGAGGTCCTGTGATCTGCACCTTGTGTTATAGTTTGGCATCTAAGATACCCTTTTGGGACATCGAACAAATCCTTTTGTTTCCCTGGACTCGATCACTCACTAGGATCACCTCCTGTGAACCGATCTTCTACAGATCCCACAGTAGAGAGGACAATAGTCAACTGGGCCTTCTGTTCCTTAAAGAATTAAATGTGACTAGCCCATGCTGGCTCAACTTCAGATGAGAGGCTGGAGTCACCTCAGGCCATGCGAGATACACAGGGCCTGAAATGATTTCCTTCCATTGTTTCTTTGCCTTCATTCCTAAAGTCATGACATGCCCTACACTCTTGATTCTATTTCAATCCTGTCTTTGCAGTCACCAGAGATTTAATCATACTGTTTTCTCTGTCCCTTTGCTTTAAACTCATTCAATTTATTCTTTCTCATGCTCTGCCCTATCTAATGGGGTGAAGTACATGGGAAATGCTATGAATTCCCAAAGAATCATATTGGAATATAAGAAATTATGTCAGTTGGTAAGGTTTCAAGGGGAACCAGAGTGATGCACCCCATTCATTAACAAAAAAAGGAGCAAATTCCTAACATCGACCACTATGGAAGAAACCTGTATTTTTCAGAACACTTGGACAAACATAAAAATCAAGCCAACAGAAAAAGAGGAATATTTCCTGGACACAATGAATAAGCATCAGTATAAAATAGTCATAGCATCTATGACAGTAGAAGCTCATTGTCATAGCTGTACGAAAATTCCAACACCCTTAAATACACTATTCAGAAAACTATTCACAGACAACTGCACATTTGTAAACCAGGAAACACCCAAGTGCATCAAAGATGACACTGATGGGGACCACACCTGCTGCTGAGAGTATATAAGCCCAGATGTCCACACAGTGACATCCAAACCCAGACTCTCCTTGTTCACAGAGCTGAGCTCACATCTCCTCTCAACATGGCCTACAGCTGCTGCTCTGGAAACTTCTCCTCACGCTCTGCTAGGTGCTTCCTGCCCTCCTCAGGCTCCTCCTGTGTCTCTTCCTACCCCAGCAACCTGGTCTACACCACTTCCAGCTGCTCTCCCAGTACCTGCCAGCTGGACTCCTCTCTGAACAGTGGCTGTCAGGAGACCTGCATTGAGCCCAGCAGCTGCCAGAGGTCCTGTGTGGTGTCCAGCCCCTGCCAGATGTCCTGCTACTACCCCAGGAGCTCCACATCCTGCAGTCCCTGCCAGGGCACATATGCTGGGTCTCTGGGCTTTGGATCCAGCAGCTGCCGTTCCCTGGCCTATGGATCTAGAAGCTGCTACTCAGGGGGCTGTGGATCCAGTGGCTTCAGATCTCTCAATTGTGGAGGTTACGGCTTCCCTTCCCTGAGTTATGGGTCCAGATATTATCACCCAAGCTATTTTGTTTCTCGTTCCTGCCAACCTTGTTACAGACCAGTGTGTGGATCAGGCTTCTATGGATACAGCTGTTAAGTCTGTCTGCTCTCCTATGTCAGTCTATGGTTAAGCTGTATTTTCCCTGTTTAGCTCCTACAGATATGCTATTATCCTTCCTAAAGTTTCTTTATTCTCCAAATTCCAGCAGTTTCTGAGATTAGTGGCCAATGCAAAAGTATGCTCTACTCTGTGTACTGTTGATTTATATGCTACCTGCTTTCTATTCAAGGACATTGAAAACTAAAAATTACATCTAATAAACTTGCACAATCTGATATCTCAATGTTTTGTTCACATTATTGTTGCTTCGTTCATGGTTTTGCACTTATGGTTTGGAACACTGAAGATCACTATGATTATCTGACTGAACTCAGGAACATACAATTTCATGTTAGTTTGTTTTTATTCATTGAGAGTTGTCAATTCTATAAATATGGTCACCCATGTCCAAACACCCGGCTCAACTAGTGTGAATTGCCTGAGATTAATGTACGTGAATTTCTGGTGAACCAGAAAACAAAGCACTTAGGATGTTTACTAAAAATGCAAACACCAAGAATAAGATGCTGCCTAATTGACAGGGTTAAAGTTTGTACATGAGCAAAACTTGAGTTTAGTATCTGCCCCCTGTGGTTGGTTACTGACTGGTGCACCTCACCCACATCCATGTGTAAGCTCAGTGGTAATGATGGTGGTACAGGAAGTGCTACAAACCTCCTGACACCTCCCAGGCTCAACCTGAATCAGCAGAAGAGCATTGTTTCTATGAAGAGGTTTTATTCACTAGATTTCCTCTGCATCTCAAAGACAGTCAAACTTAGAGTTTCAGGTTCAATTTATGTGACATAGTATCTTAAAGAAGACATAAGATTACATTAACAATAAGTATTTAAGGGCAAAAAATGGAAAAAAATCAACCACAAGTATGCATTTTGGTGTTTTTATAATGAACTGTTGGTATCTATTATTCTAGAGACTTCCAAGGCATTTGTAAAGACTCTTGAGATTTTCTGCTTCTTTGTCTGTATAAGGAAAGGCATTTTACCAACCTTCCATGAAGTTCATTCTTTCCCAGGCTGTCATAACCACTAAATGTAGAAGCAAGTGCACAAGGTGTATTGAGAATATTTCAGATGAGATGTTATTAATAGAGGTTATGTAATTCCCCAAAATACTTTGTGCTATGGTCAGTGTGTGATCAACTGTAAGCATGCCACCTAGGTCAAGGTAATGCTACAAAAACAATTCTCATTTAATCATTTGACAGGTAAGAAACAAAGTAGTTGTTTTATTTTTACCCTTCCAGAAAGCAGAGAAATAGAATACAAAATGTGTTTGAAACTTGCCAATGTTTTAGATCAAATCCTGATATAATTTGAATACAGGGTACACTAGTTCCTTGTTCTTCATTGAGTTGTATATATATATATATATATCTTATATATACAATAGTAGATGCAAGGGTGTGTGTGTGTGTGTGTGTATCCTTTAGTAGCTAAATATAGTACCTTTGTTCTTTGCAAAAATCATTGTACACAATAATATTTAATTTATTACATCAGTCTCATCATCCTCTTATGTTTGTTTAGATTTCCACTTATTATGTTTTGAAACTGAGAGAAATAATGATAAGTAATGTGAAGTCTGGTTGTGAGAGAGGTGGAGAAAATCTGGGGGGATTTGGGCAAGGTGAAGGAATATGGCTAAAATTTGTTGCAGATTTGTTTTTTAAAATAATCAGATGTAGTGATAAAGCTTAAAGGGACATAAACAAATCTGTTTCCATAATACATTTAACCATTATACCATATGATAATTGATAGAAAATTATTTCATTCCATTTGAGAAGGGAATTTCTAGAAACCTTCCTTAGCCTGAAAGGGGTCATTCATTTAAATTATTGCTATTAGTATTCTATCATTCAGATTTGAAAATGAACGTGATCAGTATTAGTTGTTCTTTTCAATAATATGGAATCAAAGAAACAGGAATAGTAAATATGCCAAACTTCTGTGACATATCTCCAGTATTGCAAACAATATCCTAGCTTTAAGGTGGCTGTTTATTTAGGTAGTTCTAAGTAGTTATAGTGAAGGAGAGTGGACCATCGATGAAGTCAAGTAACAGATTTTGAATACAATAATGTGTAGGATTCTGAAAAAGTGTAGGATGGGATAAAAGATAAAAAATTTTGGCATGGAAAATGTAGTTTATCAACAGAGGAAGTTCCTTAAAAATTATTTGCTTTATAAAACAAGTATAGTTATAATTTAAATGAAAAAAGACTAAAATATAATGAAGCAATAGTCAGGGGTGAAGGCAATGATTCACTCACATGAGAAAACCTTGATGGTCAATGTTGTGTGAAACATAACTTTTTGCATTTCTGTTTTCCACTTTGTGAAATGGAAATTGATTGGAAATACCACCACTGAGCCTGGCATAACTATCATGATTAGAAATGTTTTTCAACACAAGATGCTCACTTATTTTATTTACCATGATGTCATCAGTACTTGTGGCATTTATTGTCACTGTGACAATAGCACTAAAAGCTTTGGAGAACTTTATTAGGAGTCTTTGGTTTGGATTGTGAAATCAAATTGCTAGAATTAAACATGTATGTGAAATACTTGGCAACCCTGACATGAATCTGAAATGTGTTTTATCATCAGTGATAATTTTATTTTTCCTAATGGCATGGGATTCCATAATATGTGTGTTTCATTATTTGTATTTGTTGTTTGTCTTTGTTTTTCTCTAAGTACATAAGTAAAGGATATCCTATGACATGAGTGAAAATGATTGAAAACAAATGAAATATGTATCAAAGTCTTATGTCAACATATCCATGGATCTGCTAATGTTGATGTCCATCTTTTACAGCAGTTCTTCTATGTTTACTCTTTTAAAGAATACACAGGAATTCATTTATGTTCTATCATGCCCTCAAATTGAATTGTTTTCTCAAGTTGGATGATCCTAGGTTTTCATACAGCTTTCTCTTGCAACTTTAATTTTGGTTAAGCATTCTGAAGCCATCCCCTGCACTTCCCTATTCTTGAACATTGCAACCTTTAATATTCCCCAGCTCTACTTAGACTAGCCATGACAATTTAAGGTACTTCTCCCCAGTGGCTAATTTCTAGAATTTCAGTTTCCATATGCACTCTAGGCTAAATATAGAAAAGTATTTTCAAAGCTAGAATTAATCAGAAACACAAAATATGGTGATTGTGCTTCTGTGGTAGGGTGATGTCACCCACTGTGGTTTGTTCCCAATTATTTCCACTTTCCTACACATTTATGATTTCATTTTGTTTACACATGAGTAATATTGTACTGGGTATTACCACCATATTTTCATCTATCATTTTGGAAACATTCCAGATGACTCCATTTCCTCCCAAATGTGAATTGAGCCACAAGGATTATGTATGTGTATGCATCTCTCTTGCAGAATATTGCCTCTTGAATATATGCTCAGTAATGTCATAACTAAGTTTTGTGATAATTCTGCTTCCAGTTTTGAGAAATCTCCAGACAAACTCCAAATGTGGTTGTATTATGTGACACTAACAGCAGCAGTGTATAATGGTATCTGTATAACTGCATGCATGGCCATTACTTTTCATGACCTTACCAATTCTGAATGGGGTGAGCTGGGGTCTTAAAGTGATTTTATGCTGTATTTCCATGGTTGTGAAGTATATGTAATGAATAGGTTTTTATTTTTTAATTATTGACTAGCCATGCATGTTTCTTGTTTTGAGAGTTGTTGTTTTTCACGGCCTAGTTTTAATTGGTTGGTTGTTTTCTTGATGCTTACTTTTGTAAAGTCCTTTATATATTGTGGACATTAATCTGTCATATATATACCTGGCAAATATGGTCTCCCCATTTTCTAAGCTGCCTCTCACTCAATTGATGATGTTCTTTGCTGTACATACCATTTTAATGTCATAAGATTTCATTTCTTGATTGATGGACTGATTTCGAATATGATGGGAGTTGATTCTGAAATTCCATTCCTGTGCGTATAAGTTAAAACACACTGACTACTTTATCCTCCAGCAGTTTCAGAGTAAGATGTCTCATGTTGAGATTCTTCCTCTGTTGAGAGTTTAATTTTGTGCAGGGTGAGATACAGGTATCTGATTTAATTACTCTCCATGTTGAAACCCAGGATTCCAAGCACCATTTCTTGAAGATGCTGAATTTGTTCTAATATATGATTCTTTACTTTCATAAAACCCAGGCAGCTGTATTTGTTTGCAGTGATACCTCTCATTTCTTTTTTTATTGATCTTTGTATATTTTGGATGCCAGTGTCATACTGTTTTCAATAGTATGGCTTGATGACATAATTTTAAATCAGCTATGTTAATACATCATTTGTTGTTCAAAATTGCTTTGACTTTTCTTAGTGCCATCCCTGCAAAAATTTTTATATTGATTTATGTATGTTGATAAAGAATGGCTCTAGAAGTTTTGTTATTATTTCATTAAATCTGTACATTAATTTTGGTAGGATGGCCATTTTTTCAAGATGGTTGGTTTCTTCTGATCAATGAGTAAGTAATTTTTTCATTGTGTAGATTCTTATTTAATTGATATTTTATTGTGTTAATGTTTTCATTGTAGAAGCCATGAATTTTCATGTTTGTAATAATTATGAAATATATTTCTGTGGCTGTGAATAAATTGATTCTTTGGTATTTGTAATTTTATATTGGCATATATGTAAGCTATTGATTTATATATGTTCATTTTTCATTTAGACACTTTTCTGAAATTTTTTATTAGTGCTAAGTGTCCTTTTTATTGAATCTTTAAAGTATATGTAGAATCATATTATCAGAGTACAAGGGTAGATGTGGGGAGCCATGCTAAATTCAGCCATGTTAGAAATCCTGTGCTTAAGCTGCATGCTGTGATCTTTGAGTTGCTGACTCTTGTTGAAGGAGGTCTTGTGTTCTAGGCTATCTTTGGATTATCCACCCAGAGAAATAAGGAAGTCCTTACAGGGAACTGCCCAGGGGATTAAGGAGGTTCTTATAAGGAGCTATTCAGGCTATTGTATTTTTGCCTGGGGGCTAGGGAGAGTGGGATAAGAATAGATCCTATTGACCTTGCTATAGATAGTCTTACTTGTCTCAATTAAAGTGAGTCTTCATCAGAAATTTCCAGAGTTGACTCATTATTTCTTGAGTCTCTGTACCCTATGGTCAATCCCCACTCCCTCTTTCAGGTGAACCCTGGTTCGATTTGTACCACGGGCCGAGACATATCAGATAAATTAACTTCTTATATTATTGTTTGTTTCCTTTTATTAATTTTTATTTTCTTATCCCTCAAAGATTGTAAACACTATTTAATGGGAATGAAGACAATGGATACCCATTTATTTTCCTGGCCTCAGCACAAATGCTTTTCATCTGTCTAATTTAACGTGTTGGCTATAGACTTGCCAAATGTAGGCCTTACTATGTTGAAATATACCCCCCATTAATAATTTCTTCATCATGTTTTTCATATAGAAGATTGAATTATTCCAAATGTAATTTCTGTGTCTATAGATGTGAGCATATTATTTCTGTATTTGTGTCTAATTGTGTAATAGATAATGTTTGTTGATTTAGGTTTATTGAATGAGCCCATCACTTGTGGAAAGAAGCCAACTTGGCCATGTTCGTTTTGATATATGTTGATGTATATCTTCTTGACATAATATTGAATTTGGTTTTCCAAATTGATATTTAGAAATATTATTATTATTTTATTGAGAGTATTTTCATCTTTCAGACAGTATATTCATCAGGAAAATTAGTCTGTAATTTTATTTATTTATTGTTGTAATTTTCTGATTTTGATGTCAGTGTAATACTGGGTTCATAAAAACAATGTTGTTATGTTCATTCCTTTTACATTTCATAAAACAATTTGAGTAATAGTAGTGTTAATACTTCTTTGATTTTTTGGTACAATATGCAATAAATTTATTTAGTTTTTTGCCTTTTTTAGTTTGAGGACTTTTTATTAAGGCTTCCATCTCATTGCTGGTTACAGACTTGTTTAAATCATTTCTTTTTTCTTGCTTTAATTTTGATGTGTCATGTGTACATATAAATTCTTTAACTTCTTTTAGATTTTCCAATAGAGTTAAATAGAATGTAGGGTTCTGTGTTTTCCCCTAATCTCATTGGTATTTGTTTTAATGTCTTCCTTTTGTTTTTAAATTATATTTACTCATATCTTCTCTCTTTTTACTTTAATTAGAATAGCTAATAATTCTTCAATCTTGTTTATTTAATCAAATATTATCTTACTTTGCATTGACTTTTGTGGTTATTGCTACATATTTTTTCTGATTTTAATTATCTTTCAATCTACTTCATTTAAATTTATTTTTTCTTCTTATTTCTAAAGCTGCAAGTTATTCTTACATTATTAATTTTAAATTGTTCAAAATTCTGATGTAACACTTAGTTCCTTAGAATTGACTCTTAGTGTGATCTTTATTATGTTCCAAAAATAGTGACATGTTTTGTTTTCAGTTAATGGGACTCTAGATATCCTTTGTCATATAACTTATTCAGGGTCACAATTATTATTTCACAATGTATTGTATACTCTCCATGAGTTTGTATATTTTCACTGGCTTCTATGGTTACTGGTAACTGGCCATTTTACTCCATTGTGATTAAATGATAAGATTGAAAGTTATTTCAATTTTCCTTTATATGTTGAGATAATGCAGGAGCTAGTAGACTTTTCCATCAAGAATAAATTGTTTTAAGAGGTTAAGAGGACTGACTGCTCTTCTAGAGGTTCTGAGTTCAGTTTCTAGGAACCACATGGTGGCTCACAACCATCTATAATATGATATGATGCTTTCTTTTGGCCTTCAGGTATACATGAAGACAGAGTACTGTATATAAATAAATAAATGTAAAATAAATGAATGAATAAATAAATAAATAAAATGTATGTTGCAAGATGTGCTAAATGCTCAAGTCTCAGTCCAAGAGCAAAAAAGCAACACAAGGCTATCTGTGTTATAATGAAAAAGACTTGCCAGAATTCCAGACAAAGAGTCAGAGTAGTGATTTTAAATTTGTTCAAACAACTGGACAAAGACATAGACATGTTTCAAGAGAACAAGAGCAAATAGCTGAGTAACATGGGTAATCTAATCCAAAATATGAAAACAGAATTCAACCCTAAGCTGAGTTAATGTTGGAAATACACAACTCAATAAGTTGCACAGAGACCTCTGTGTAAGGTCTCATGAAAGAATATATAGTGTGAAAAATATAATTGTAGGGCTGTGTGTAAATGTGGGAACTGAAGCACCCAGTAAACTTCAATGACAAATTTATAAATGAAATATTAATGGAGCATGGAAGGGCTTTGGAACAAGATGCTGGATATACACAATCAAAATATGTTCATATAAAAAGAATACTAACAGAAATACCTTTAACTTAAATAAAGTGTACATAGGTGTAAGAGCCATATAAGTGATCACATATACAGGATGAGCAGATGAATGTCATAAGACTAGGTAAAACACTAAAAAGAGAGAAGAATGAAATTATATTGAAATCCTTAAGAGACAAATGTAAGATCATTAAAATAATACATTATTGTTAAATAAAAACATTTAAGGTCATGAGTTCTTGGAATATATAATTCAATTTATAGCTCTAAAAAAATAGAACTGCTAACCCATACTAATATACCAATTAAAACTATCGATTAAATTAAAAGATATATATGAAATGTCTACAGCAGAGACAAAATAAAGCAATTTTTTATGGCTATGTATGTTCAACAGAGCATACTGGAAGGAATTATGTGGACTGAGGAGAAGGATGAACACACTTGAAGGGACATCGGCAATTAGTAAACAATAGCAAATTAGTAAATCATAAGTATAAAAAGACCTCTAAAAACAAAAAAATGAGAAAAATACAAAACTTTGAGGTGTAACTCAATGATCTCAATTTTTCAAATACAATCTTGCTAGCTAATAAATTGTGATTAAAAAAAACAAAACACATCATTTTTCTGTCTCCAAGGAATGCATGCTGCCAATATCAATAAATATGGCTTTAGGGCAAAAGGATGGAAACCAGTATAGTAAAGATATGGACTTGGGAACTAAGTAGTTTTAAGTTGCCTCACATCTGACAAAATCAACTTTAAAGCAAAACGTTTTAGAAGACATGAACATCACCACTTTCATTAAATAAACTTCATCAGGAAGACTTTACCATTCTAACACACACACACACACACACACACACACACACACACACACACACAAAACCACACAGATATGCCTAATTTCAAGAAATGAATACTACCAAATTTATAAATAAATATCAACCCCAATACACTGATGTGTTAGGTGGGTGAGGTTCACGGGCAGTCACTCCCCTTTGCTGCCTTCTACTAAAGCTTTCCAGGCATGAATGCCCTACTTTTGAGGCAACTATGATCTCACCCTCATCTCTTCTCCCTCCTCCCCACTGCTATGGAACAACTGAAATCTGAGTACCTTAACACTCTCCCTCATCCCATAGCTTAGACTGTATGCTATAGAATTGTTGCCTGGCTCAGTCTTGACCCCTTCACTGTGTCCATGATTTACACATTCCCAAAATTGAAGTCTATGTGCTCCAGCCCTTGGTCAGCTCTGAGGTGTCTCATAAGACTGACTCCAATCTGGATCAAATTGCTGTACTAATGAACTGGACACCATTGTCTGGGTCAGCTTTCTTTTCCTGATGTTTTTTTTTCAAGCAAATTATAATTGGGTCTTTGACTTTGACCATCAGGGTAATACAAATAAATACAAACTGTCAGTATTATTTGTAAGTTGATTGATGTTGAGTTGGAAAATCATGAGAAAGTTGACTCAATTCTTAAAAATTATTGAACCAGTTATTACCATCTATGACCATTGTCATGCTCTTTTCATATGTTTTGAAAAATAGGCAGAACTAGTGCCTGAAGTCTAGGTGTCAGAGATACCAGCATTTAAAATAAAAAGGTACAAGTCTTGAGAATTTTTCAAAGCTGTCTTTTTATCTAGATTGAAAATTCATATTTGTACACTAGACTTAAATAATTGTTCACAGAAAATAGGCTCAATGGTATAAATTATACACTCTCATTCTCTAGATGGAAAAAATTAGTCATGTCCTTCAATCTTAGGCAACCCTCACTTTTGTGAGCCTTATTTGGAATTCAAATTACAATCTTCTAGTTACTTACTAGTACATAAAATGAACATGCCCCCAAAATTAAATTATTTGCTCTTAAATTTGAGTTGGATAAAGGTATTGATATTCAATTGAGTCCCTCCAATGTATAAGTGAAGACATACTTGCAACATAATAATAATTTGGACAATGCATTGAGGATTCAGATTGCACATTTATTGAAATAAAATTTCACTTTTCATTTAGGGTTGAAACAGGAATTAACAGATATATATTTAAATATCATAATATTTGAAGCATAATAAGAGATTATACTTTAATAAAATATTCTAAAAGAAGTTGATCATTAAAGAAATTATTAGTGGAAATACAAATGATGAGAAACAGATATTGTCAACAGAACATAATTTAATTTTGATATTGTTAGAATGTAGATGTAACAGTTGAATTTCTAGAAACCAGTACCACAGCTAGATCTATAACAAGAAGGTTGAGATGTTGTAGCAGTCAAGTACATTGGGTAGTAGAATCTGGACCCATAATCCAGAGATCTGCAGCCACTGGATCCACAGCCCCCTGAGTAGCAGCTTCTAGATCCATAGCCCAGGGGATGGCAGCTGCTGCACCCAAAGCCCAGAGACCCAGCATATGTGCCCTGGCAGGGACTGCAGGGCGTGGAGTTCCTGGGGTAGTAGCAGGACATCTGGCAGGGGCTGGACACCACACAGGACCTCTGGCAGCTGCTGGGCTCAACATAGGTCTCCTGACAGCTCCTGACCAGAGAGGAGCCCATCTGGCGGGTGCTGGGAGAGCTGCTGGTAGTCGTGTAGACCACGTTGCTGGGGTAGGAAGAGCCACAGGAGGAACCTGAGGTAGGCAGGCAGCACCTAAAAGATGGGGAGGAGTAGTTTACAGAGTAGCAACTGTAGGACATGTTGAGAGGAGATGTGGGTTATGCTGGATATAACTGAGAGGATTCTGAGTTTGAATACAACCTAGTGTAGACAGGGTTTATATACTCTCAGAAGCAGGTGTGGTACCTGACAGGCACATCCTGACGTACTTGTGTGCATCCCAGTTTACAGATGTGAAACTGAGTAATCTCTGTAATTGCAGTTGCATTTGCATAGCTTTCTGCACACCATGCTTATGGGTGTTGTCATTTTATTAAAGTAAAAGATGATGAGCTAGTCCTATGTCAGACATGCTATGACTGTTTTACAGCAATGACTGTTCTATCATGTCTCCCAAAAAAGAAAAAAATATCTCCCTTTCCTCCTGCCACAAACTGTATGTGTTTTCTCATAAGATGTATTTTTTCTTCACAGTATATTGCATGACAGCAATTTGCTGTTCTTCTTGATAATGAACTAGAATCATTACTTTGTGTTTTCCTTGGAACCTCTTGAAAATCAGCCTTACTTGTTCCCATCACACTTATTTTCCAATACTCTGCATGGATTGCATAAAATTTTCCATGGAGTTTTACTCCAGTAGCAAGAAAACAATTTAAGTTAAGAAAAGTCAAATAAGATTGAGCCAGGAAGAGATAAACAACAATAGTTGTGACTTTATGATCATAAGTGATAGAGCTGAGGCTGAAACACAGCCACCTGACTACATGGGTCTCTAGCTTCTTCTCTTTGTCCTGTGTTCCATCAAAGGGGACGATTCTGAAGTAGAAAAACAATGTGCAATACATTAATACATCAAATCATGCCTATACTGTTTTAAAATAAAGCCTGTTGGTAGATACTAGAGAATCAGATAAATGCTTTCTTGGCCATGTAGTATAGGGTTGATAAATTTTATTTCAGTTATATATATATATATATATATATATATATATATATATATATATATATATATATATATACTTCATGAGGGTAAAATTCAAATGAGGATGCTTAAAACATTGTCGTTCATCCTAGCAGATGAATTAATGTGTTCATGTATCAGTGTTATGCACACCAATCTGATTGTTTTAAATCATATTCACCCACACTAATACTATGGGATTTATGTTTACAGCTTCGCTTAAAAGAAGAAATGAAACAGCCTAAAGTCATAGCAAAGAGTTCACAGTCCTAAGCTAAAACATTATCACCTAAGTTAAGGTAAAATCTATTATATATTTGTTGCATATTACCCCTCTGTCAGATGTAGGTTTGTGAATATCTATTCCCATTCTACAGGATGTCATCTTTTTCTGCAGATGGTGTTCTTTGACTTATAGGAGCTTTTCAGTTTCATGAAATCTGATTTATTAGTTGTTGATCTCACAACCTGAACTGTTGTTCTGTTCACGGAGTTGTCTCCTGTGCCAATGAGTTCGAATCTCTTACCACTTTTTCTTCTAACAGATTTAGTGGTTCTAGTTTTATGTTGAGATCTCCAATCCACTTGGACTTTAGATTTCTGCAGGGTGATAAACATGGATCTATTTGTATTTTTCTACATGAGGACGTCCAATTAGACCAGCACTTTGTAGAATTCTTTGTAGAATATGCTATTTTTTCATTGTATGGGTTTGGCTTGTTTGTTAAAACTCAAGTATTTATAGGTGTGTGGGTTTATGAACTTAATTGACAGCACATGCTGGCGAGGATATGGAGAAAGAGGAATACCCTTCCATTGCTGGTGGGAGTACAACATTGTACAACTACTTTGGAAATCAATCTAGTGGTTTCTCGGAGAATTGGGAATAGTGCTACCTCAAGACCCAGCTATACCACTCCTGGACATACACCTGAAAGATTCTCTACCATAGAACAAGGACATTTGCTCAACTGTGTTCATAGCAGCTTTATTCCTAATAGCCAGAATATGGAATCAATGTACATGTCCCTCCACCAAAGAATGGATAAAGAGACTATGGTACATTTATACAATGGAATACTACTAAGATATTATAAAAAGTGAATCTGAAATTTGCAGGCAAATGGATGGAACCTGAAAAGATAATCCTGAGTGAATAACCCAGACCCAGTAAGACACACATGCTATATACTCACCTATAGCAGATATTAGCCACATAATACAGATAATTACACTACAATTCACAGACTTAAAGAAGCTAAATACAATGTGGAGGCTAGGGAGAATGTTTATTTCTTATTCAGAATGGCAAATAGAATACACACTGGAAGTAGTTGAAGAGAAGGAACAGGATAGCAGCCTACCATAGAGGTCCTCTCAAAGACTCCACCCAGCTGGGGATCCAAGCAGATGCTGAGATTCACAGGCAAATGTTGGGATGGCCGTCCAGGCTTCAGAGGAAGAGGGTGCAGACAGCCCAAATAAGACTTGACAGACTGAGGTAAGATAGTAGGGGAGGAGGGCTCCCCCTTTCTTAGGACTAGTGGAGGTAGGAAGGGGGCTGAAGGAGGGAGAATGGTACAGGAAAACAAGGCAGAAGCGGCTACCATTGGGATATAAAGTGAACAAGTATTTAAAAATGGAAAAATAAAATAAAATCAGATAACCTAAAAAATCTATTTCATATTAGACATGGTAAGGTTTTCAAAATCAGAAATCCAAGAATTTGATTGCATAATCTTGTCCAAGGAATCCTACTAAAGCTTTCCAAAGCTTTATGATTGTTGTGGCATTGATGACAATGTTCATGCATCTTGATAATAGATTCTATGCGGAGGCTCATTTTTTATTGTGACAAGTATATTACTTGATATTAGACAGCCAAATGGTACTATTCCAACAATTAACATGGAAAATAGTTCATATACATAAGCCTGTATACAAAGCAATGTTGGAAAACAAGGTTTTCTCTAGTCTGTCAATCACTGCTTCCAGCTCTCTCTTCTTTACCTTTATTAATAAGTCTTGGGTTCATTTGGATTTTACTTTATGATTTAAATATCCATATTCATACTTTGGATTATTTTTTAGGCAATGGTGTGAAAACCTTGCTTTATCGAGAATGGAAATGATTTAAAACAAATAAAAGTGTATGTATCACATTGATACCAAACACATCCTTTCATTTGCTAATAATGACCAATAAATTTTAAATCAGTTGTTAATATTCTTTTTATTCCTGTAAGTATGCTTTGGCATGTGAGAGCATTGAAGATGTACTTAGTATATATAATTTTGATGTAGTCTTCACCCATCTTCCAAAATAAAACTCTGAGCTTTTATAATTAAGGAAACAATCAATATGATTTTTTTCGTAAACTCTGTTTGATATGTTGAAGACAAAATGTGAATCAGCATTTGCATTCTCTGAAAACTACCAAAAATCACTTCTATTTTCAATGCTGTATAAATTAGATATGTTCAACCTCCTTAAATTTGATTTTCTTCCCCAGAAATTCCCTTGAGAAAAGGCTCAGCAAAAAGAAAAGTCCCCAAGAGCATCACAGACTCTCCATGATTGTTGTGGTCCTGTGATTGTACACTGTGTTATAGTTTGGCATCTGAGTCTCCTAGGAATACTTTTGTTTCTCTGGACTCAGTCACTCACTGGGATCCCCTCATGTGAACCGAGCTTCTACACATCCCACAGTAGGGAGGACAATAGTCAACTGGGCCTTCTGTTCCTTAAAGAGTTAAAGATGACTAGCCCAACTTCAGATGAGAATCTGGTGTCACCTTGGGATATGTCAGATACACAGGACACAACATGGTTTCCTTCCATCGTTTCTTTGTCACCATTCCTATAGGCCAGACATGGCCTACACTCCTGACTCAGCATTAGTCCTGTCTTTGCAGTCACCAGAGATTTAATCATTGTGTTTTCTCTATCCCTTTAGCTTTAATCTCATTCAATTTATTTTTCTCATACTCTGCCCTGTCTAGTGGAGGTGAAGTACATGGGAAATGCTATGAATTCACAAAGAATCATATTGGAAAATGAGAAAAGATATCAACAGGTAAGGCTTCAAAGGGAACCAAGAGTGATGCACCCCATTCATTAAGGGGCCAAAAAGGAGCTAATATCTCACATCCACCCCTATGGAAGAACCTGTCTTTTTCAGAGCATTTGGACAAACACATAAAAATGAAGCCAAGAGAAAAGTAGATTTTTCCTGGACACAATGAATAAGCATCAATATAAAACAGTCATAGCATCTATGACATCAGTAGCTCATTGTCATAGCTGTAAGAAAATTCCAACACCCTTAAATACACTATTCAGAAAACTATTCACAGACAACTGCACATTTGTAAACCAGGAAGCACCCATGTGCATCAAAAATGACACTGAGGGGACCACACCTGCTGCTGAGAGTATATAAGCCCAGATCTCCACACAGTGACATTCAAACCCAGACTTTCCTTGTTACACAGAGCTGAGCTCACATCTCCTCTCAACATGGCCTACAGCTGCTGCTCAGGAAACTTCTCCTCACGCTCCTTTAGGCACTTCCTACCCTCCTCAGGCTCCTCCTGTGGCTCTTCCTACCCCAGCAACCTGGTCTACACCACTTCCAGCTGCTCTCCCAACACCTGCCAGCTGGACTCCTCTCTGAACAGTGGCTGTCAGGAGACCTGCATTGAGCCCAGCAGCTGCCAGAGGTCCTGTGGTGTGTCCAGCCCCTGCCAGATGTCCTGCTACTACCCCAGGAGCTCCACACCCTGCAGTCCCTGCCAGGGCACATATGCTGGGTCTCTGGGCTTTGGGTCCAGCAGCTGCCGTTCCCTGGGCTATGGATCTAGAAGCTGCTACTCAGGAGGCTGTGGATCCAGTGGCTTCAGATCTCTCAATTGTGGAGGTTATGGATTCCCTTCCCTGAGTTATACGTCCAGATATTACCCAAGCTATTTCGTTTCTCGTTCCTGCCAACCTTGTTACAGACCAGTGTGTGGATCAGGCTTCCATGGATACAGCTGTTAAGTCTGTCTGCTCTCCTATGTCAGTCTATGGTTAAGCTGTGTTTTCCCTGTTTAGCTCCTACTGATATGCTGTCGTCCTTCCTTAGGTTTCTTTATTCTCCAAATTCCAGCAGTTTCTGAGATTAGTGGCTAATGCAAAATTATGCTCTGCTCTGTGTACTGTTGATATATATGCTACTTGCTTTCTACCCAAGAACATATGAAAAATGAATAACTACATCTAATAAACTTTTGCAAACTGATTACGTCCATGTATTGTTTACATTATTATTGCTTCACTCATAGTTTTTGCACTTATGGTTTGGCAAACTGAAGATCACTATGATTATCTGACTGGACTCAGGAACATGCAATTTTGCATTAGTGTGCTTTTCTTCATTGGCAATTGTCAATTCTATCAAGATTGTCACTCATGTCCAAACACCAGAATCAACTAGTAGAATTGCCTGAGATAAAGTACATGAATTTCTGGTGAGGTATAAAACAGAGCTCTTAGGATGTAAACTAAAAATGCAAACACTAAAAATAATATACTGCATAATTGACAAGATTTAAGTTTGTACATGGGCAAAAACTTGAGTCTAGTGTCTGAATGTATATTGTCAGTCAGGAAAAAGTAGCTTTGAACAACTCTCAGGAAAGGCATTTACTTGTTGCTAGTCTTCCTGCCTCCAGTGGTTGGCTAATGACTGGTGCACCTCACCCACATCCATATGTAAGGACAGTGGTAGTGATGGTGGTGCAGGAAGTTGCTGCAAGCCTCCTGACACCTCCCAGGCTCAACTTCAATCAACAGAAGAGCATTGTTTCTATGAAGGGGTTTTATTCACTAGGCTTCCTCTGCATCTCAAAGATAGTCAAACTTAGAGTTTCAGTCTATTGATGTGACATAGTATCTTAAAGAAGACAGAAGATTGCAAAAACTATAAGCATTTAATGGCACAAAATAAAAAAAAATCACAAGTATGCATTTGGTGTTTTTAAGATGAACTGCTGGTATCCAATATTCTAGAGACTTCCAAGGCATTTTTAAAGAGTCTTGAGATTTTCTGCTCCTGTGTCTATACAGGGAAAGACATTTTTCCCACCTTCTATCTTTGAGTGGTTGAAGTTTATACTTTCTCAGATTCTCATAACTGTTAAGGGGAGAAATGACAGTAGATCTTTCTGTGTAACATTTTAGATAAACAGGTAAGTGCCCAAGGTGTATTAAGAACATTTCAGATGAGATGCTGGTTATAGAGGTTATGTAATCTCCCATAATGATGTGTCCTATGGCCTGTGTGTGATCGTCTATGAGTATGCTATCTAGGTCAAGGTAATGCTACACAAATAATTCTCATTTAATCATTAGACAAGTAAGAAACAAAGTTGTTGTTTTAGTTTTACCCTTCCATAAAGGAGATAAATAAAATACAAAATGGGTTTGAAGCTTGCCAATGTTTTAGAACAAATCCTGGTACAATGTGAGCGTAGGGAACATAGTTCTTTGTTCTTCGTAGAGTTGTGTGTGTGTGTATGTATGTATATATATGTATATATGTATGTATATGTATATATTATATATATATACACTAGTAGATTGTGTGTGTGTTTGTGTGTGTGTGTGTGTGTGTGTGTGTGTGTGTGTGTATCCTATAGTAGCTAAATTTTGGTGCTTCTGCTCTCCAGAGAAATCATTTCACACAAAATGATTCAATTTATTACATCTATTTCATCAGCTTCTTTTCTTCATTTTGATTTCCACTTACTATGTTTTGATTTTGAGAGATAATGATAAGCAATGTGAAGTCTGGTTGGAACAGAGGTGGGGAAAATCTGGGAGGATTTGGGAAAGGAGAAGGAACATGGTCAACATGTATTACAAATTTTTTAAAAATTAAATCAGATTTAGGGATAAAGCTTAAGGGGACATAAAAAATCAGTTTCCATAATACATTTAAAGATTATAGCATATGATAATTGAGTGGGATCACTTCATGTGAACCAAGCTTCTACAAGTCCCACAGTATGGAGGACAATAGTCAACTGGGCCTTCTGTTCCTTGAAGAGTTAAAGGTGACTAGCCCAACTTCAGATGACAATCTGGTGTCACCTCAGGCCATGTCAGATACACAGGACAAGATATGATTTCCTTCCATCATTTCATTGCTTCCATTACTAAAGGCCAGACATGTCCTGCACTCCTGACTCAGCATCAGTCCTGTCTTTGAAATCACCAGAGATTTAATCATTGTGTTTTCTCCCTCCCTTTAGCTTTAATCTCATTCAATTTATTTTTCTCATACTCTGCCCTGTCTAGAGGTGACGTACATGGGAAATGCTATGAATTCACAAATAATCATGTTGGAAAATGAGAAAAGATATCAGCAGGTAATGCTTCAAGAGGAACCAAGAGTGATGCGCCCCATTCATTAACAACAACAACAACAAAAATAAAAAATAAAAAAAGAACAAATACCTAACATCTACCCCTATGGAAGAAACCTGTGTTTTTCAGAACATTTGGACAAACACATAAAAATGAAGCCAGCAAAGGAGGAATGAAGCCAGCAGAGGAGGGATTTTTCCTGGACACAATGAATAAGCATCAGTATAAAACAGTCAAAGCATATATGACACAGTAGCTAGCTCATTGTTATAGCTGTAAGAAAATTCCAACACCCTTAAATACACTATCCAGAAAACTATTCACAGACAACTGCACATTTGTAAACCAGGAAGCACTCAAGTGCATCAAGGATGACACTGCTGGGGACCACACCTGCTGCTGAGAGTATATAAGCCCAGCTCTCCACACAGTGACATTCAAACCCAGACTTTCTTAGTTACACAGAGCTGAGCTCACATCTCCTCTCAACATGGCCTACAGCTGCTGCTCTGGAAACTTCTCCTCACGCTCTAGGCGCTGCCTGCCCTCCTCAGGCTCCTCCTGTGTCTCTTCCTACCCCAGCAACCTGGTCTACACCACTTCCAGCTGCTCTCCCAGCACCTGCCAGCTGGACTCCTCTCTGAACAGTGGCTGTCAGGAGACCTGCATTGAGCCCAGCAGCTGCCAGAGGTCCTGTGTGGTGTCCAGCCCCTGCCAGATGTCCTGCTACTGCCCCAGGAGCTCCACACCCTGCAGTCCCTGCCAGGGCACATATGCTGGGTCTCTGGGCTTTGGGTCCAGCAGCTGCCATTCCCTGGGCTATGGGTCTAGAAGCTGCTACTCAGGGGGCTGTGGATCCAGTGGCTTCAGATCTCTGAGTTGTGGAGTTTATGGCTTCCCTTTCCTGAGTTATGGGTCCCGGTTCTGCTACCCAGCATACTTAGCTTCTTCTACAGTTCAGCCTTCTTGCTACACATCATCCTGTGGATCAGGCCTTTTTGGATTTAACTGTTAAATCTTTGTAGCCTTGCAATATCTAAGTCATAGTCTACTTGCCCTTCTGCTGTTATCCTCACCCTTTCTCTCTACCGTTGTCTTTTCAACCAACTTTCAGACATTTCTTTCACCCTCAATTTTTGCCAGTTTCCTGGGTTAAGAGCAGCTCAAAAATATGCCTCAAATGCTTGTACTCTCATATATGTATTTGGCTTCCATCCAAGAGTATCTGAAAAGTGAAAATTTTAATCGAATAAATTTGATTTGTCTAATCTGACACCATTTTGCTTAAGGTGTTTTCAATTAAGTATTTGGAAGTCTTAAATAGTATTCTGCCTGAGTATCTGTCTTGATGTGAGTACTCATTGTTTTGTATATGGGGAAGTGTTAGAGGGAATATTTAATTCTGGAAAGATGTTCATTGACATCTGCAAACAGGGTTCAAACTGCAGTGAGGATGACTGGAGATTAAAAGATGTGAATTCCCATGGATGCCTCAAGTTAAAATCATTAATATGAGAACTAAAAATGTAAGTGCCAAGTATATAATATTATATAAGTCATACGGTGAAATTTGTACACAGGCAAACATTTATCTTCCTCTAGAATTTTAATGTAGATTTTCAGACAAGAAACAGCATGAGTTTTAAACAGATCCCAGGACAGTTACAAGGCTAATGCTGGTATCCATGCTTCTCCAGTTTGGGGCATCATTCCTGCATCTCATTTCCAAAGACCGGCTTGGAAAATCCAGTGAGCTGTGCTCATAAGCAGCAGGGATGACTTGATGGTCCTTCCAGACTCAACATCAATCAAGACAAGAGCAGTGTACCTAGGAATACTTGAGAGTTTATATCCTTTGTCACGTTGAGCCTCAAAGCCGACTTAATGCTACACAACTGGGTGCAGTTTATATAAAACAGTATCTGAGAAGGAAGGCATTGCAGGTACCATGGGAATTAAAGGTTAAAAAGTCTTGAAAAAACGACAAAAATGGCTTTTGGAAAAGTGTGTATTTAAGTGATTTTATAAGGAAAAACTGGAATGCAATATTTCAAGGATTCCCAGGGGACAGTTTGAAAATGTGTATGCCTGTTAGTCCCCAGAAAGAAAATAATTAGGTTTGAATGAAAAATTCCACAATCAAGAATAAGGTATATAGTGCATCGGGCCATGTCTATGGTGAATGTTTGCCTACATGTTTGCATGTGCTCTACCTAAGTGTCTGGTGCACAAAGATGACAGAAGAGGCTATCAGAGAGACTGATAGTTGTCAGAAGCCACGTGGGATCTGGAAATGGAACCTGGATCATCTACGAGAGAAGTGAGTACTCCTTAACTACTGGACCATCGCACAAGTTCACACTGGATGTTTTTTAAAGTGTTCCCTAGCCAGTTGTATTTCTTTTATTAGATTTTAAAATTCTATATATTTAATTTCTAATTAAAATATATTTACACCTTTTTCTGTCTTTAAGCCCTTCCATGTCCCAACCCTCAGCTCTTACTCAAAGCCATGACCTTGTATACTTTATTATTGTTACATGTGTGTCTAAATGCATAAATATATAAATATGACATGCTTAGTCTATTGAATGTTGCTTGTATTTATATAATCTCAGGACTCACCACTTGGTATTGGATAGCCAGTTGGGGATCTCATCACCAGGGAATAACTACCCATCTCTCAGCATCACTTACTTGCCTGTACTTCTTTGTCTGAGATTGGGTCCCATAATACTTTTCCCTTTCACAATAGCATGTCTATTAGTATCATTTTTTAGTTCACATTTAGTGAACATTACTGTTGAAGTATGACAGATGTAGCTTCCCTGTGTTTTCAAGAAGACAGGATCTAAGAGAAGATTTCTATCCCTCTGTCTCTTGCAATATTTTAGTTCTTTGTCTGTGATATTTCCTGAGTCTTGGTAGCAAGAGGTGTGTTGGAGATGTGCTCATTAAGTCTGGTCACCCAGCAGTCAGCTATCCTCTGAGTTTTGACTTACTGTGTTTTTCTGCAGTGGTCTCTGTCTGTTGCAGTGAGAAGCTTTGTTCAAGGGGTGTGAGAAATAAACCTAGCTGGAGGTTGCTCTAAGGTTTTAGAATGAAGTTAGGAATCATGTTGGATAATACATGGCAGTAGAAGGTTCTCCTCTAACATTCATGTCCTCACCAATCCCAGGCTTTCCCTTCTGTTTACTGGACCTTACATCCAATTAGACTGCTGTGGTTCTCATAAGGACTTGAATGCCACTATTGCACCTTTCAGTGGCATCTTGCTGTTCTGGTAATTGTAGCTTATAGGAGTCACAGCCGAGTGTGTCTATAGCATTTCTCTCTCCCTTAGCAGCTTCCATAGTTGCTGGTACTCTGAAGGCCAGTATCACAGAGTTGGCTCTCAGGAAAGAGAAAATGCTCCAAGTCCTGGGTCCATGTCTTCATGTCTTCATCTTTAACTTCAACTTGGCTTTAGACTCTATTTAAGTCAAAAGAATAAAAGCTACAAAAAAAGTTACATCATTTGTAACTTAATGGAAGCTGAGTCTTGTTGCGGTTAATTTACCAGTATGGCCTAATAACATTTATTATTAGGCCTACAGTTATTATTACAGTAGTATTTTCTAACCTGCTAGCAATCAATCAAGACACAGACACCTGTTATATTTTAAAATAGACTTAGTTAACCTGGGGCAGGGCAGATATTAATCCCCTAAACTACTTCCCATAGTGGGGCAGGTATGGTATACCTGTCCCAACCCCATGCTATCTGATTATAATAATTTCTATCAAGCTACCTCCCATCCATAATCCAAAATACTTGCTAATTGTCATCATCTGGGCCAAATCTCTTCCGCGCCAGCTACGTGTTTCTCCTCCACCTAACTCATGATGGCACAGCCTTCTTCTCTCTTCTCCTCCAGTCTCTCTTCTGCCTGAAATTCTCCCTCCCTCCCCAAGCCCTGGTACCTTAGCCATGCCTATCACATTTGCCCTGCCCAGGTGTGATGGCCTTTTATTGGTCAAACAGGTTAGGCTCTTAGACAGGGTACAAAGTGGGTCACATAGACAGCAAACAGTAATTAACATCAAAATACATTAGACCAACTTCCAACAGAGTCTTAATGTCATCACAGCTCCTTTTTTTTGCATTTTTTTCCTTTATTAATTTATCCTTGTTACATCTCAATGGTTATCCCATCCCTTGTATCTTCCCATTCTTCCCTCCCTCCCATTTTCCCCTTATTCCCCTCCCCTATAGTCATAGGGGGACTGAGGGGGACTTCCTCCCCCTGTAAATGCTCATAGGATATCAAGTCTCTTCTTGGCAACCTGCTATCCTTCCTCTGAGTGCCACCAGGTCTCCCCCTCCAGGGGACATGGTCAAAGGTGAGGCACCAGAGTATGTGAGAAAGTAATATCCCACTCTCCACTCTACTGTGGAGAATGTTCTGTCCATTGGCTAGATCTGGGTAGGGGTTTAAGGTTTACCACCTGTATTGTCCTTGGCTGGTGCCTTAGTTTGAGCAGGACCCCTGGGCCCAAATCTGCCTATCATAATGTTCTACTTGTAGGTTTCTAGGACCCTCTGGATCCTTCTACTTTGCCATTCTCCCATGCTTCTCTCATCTAGAGTCCCAATAGAATGTCCTCCCCTCTGTCTCAGCATCACAGCTCTTGAATCAGGTTTTTCCCTCCTAAGATCAGAACTCTCTCCTTACATATTTTTCAAAGAAAGGCTCAGAAATGGTGCCAATATCAGGAGCTGAGGCCATCAACATTATTAAGAACCTTTCCTTGCTGACTTTTCAGTTGGCTAAGAACCTCTTTTCACATACTAGATATGAATTTTCTTGTCTCTATCTATATATAACACAATAAATTTTATACCTTATTCTTGATGTAGAAATTTCTATTCACATATTAATGATTCCATTTTCCTGGATCAGCAAATTTCATATTTTAAAATCTCATGCAATTATCTCTACAATAGAAATGGCAATCTTTTTATTATAAACGTCTCCTTCAAAAAGAACATACCCAATGACAAATAATTTGTTACTTTGGTACCAAAATCCAATTAAAAAATATGTCCATCTTTATTGTCTCCTAAATGTGTAAATTCAGACATTAAAAGCCACATAATAAGAATCGGAGCAATATCCTGAGGTGTCAACTCGTATCAGTTTATTGGATTAAACATTTCACTTTCAAATGCTCTTGGAAGGAAACCAAATAGTGTATGTATATTTAAAGAGTGCAGTCAGCTATGCGTAATTGGGAGTTACACATTAATCGAACTTGAGAGGGAAAGGAGCCATTAACGACAGAATGAAGAGATGAAGGTAGAACATGAAAACAAAAGCGACAGGACAAAAGACTATGATAAGCAAAGGATATAGAAAACGAACAGTTGACTTCACAGATCCAATACCAAAGAGTGGTCTCTAGCAAGAAGTAGTAGATACAACCTGCCAGGTCGGCAGGCAGGCAGAATTCAGAGTCACAATACATGGGAAGGGAGGTGGAAACACCACAATTCAGAGATCGGAAGCTACACCATATGCTGAGCAACAGCAGGCAGATCCAGCAAGTGGCAGCCGCTCAACGCAAAGCACAGAGATCGCCATTGGTTGGGTGACCAGGAAGTGCTGAGATATGAGCTCCTGGGGTAGTAGCAGGACATCTGGCAGGGGCTGGACACCACACAGGACCTCTGGCAGCTGCTGGGCTCAATGCAGGTCTCCTGACAGCCGCTGTTCAGAGAGGAGTCCAGCTGGCACGTGCCGGGAGAGCAGCTGGAAGTGGTGTAGACCAGGTTGCTGGGGTAGGAAGAGCCACAGGAGGAGCCTGAGGAGGGCAGGCAGAGCCTAAAGGAGCGTGAGGAGAAGTTTCCAGAGCAGCAGCTGTAGGCCATGTTGAGATTTGAACTCAGTTGAGTTTAACTGAAAATATTCTGAATTATAAGGACATCTTATAGATAGGGGCACTTATCCTAATTAGGTGTGGTGTCCAACCTTTTCATCCTTGCCATATTTGTGTGCTTTCTGGTTTAATATGGAATGCAGCAGTTTCTTGGTAATTGTGGTAACATTTGAACAGTTTTCTGTACAGTATATTTATGTGTGTTGTAACTTTCTTGATATAGAAAAGGCCATAGGCTACTTCTAGGTTTTCACACTGACAGCTATTTCATCATGTCTAGGAAAAGTCCTCTTTTTCTTCTTGGCATGGTTACTGGCATTTTCCTCTACAATGTTACAATAGCAATGTCGTCACTTCTTCACTGAAGTGGAGACATCTTGCTTTGTGTTCCCTAGGGAATCTACTAAAAACTATACTTCTCAGAGTGATTCCTCATTTTTTAATATTTTTCTGTGTGGATTATAGAGCATTACCATACTGTTGCACTTCCAGTAGCAAAGGTAAAAAAACAAGCCAAGGAAAACTGCTGGACCTAGGTAGAGAAAATAACAGAGGTAATAGATACACTCTCTCTCTCTCCTCATAATATTCTTCAGAAAAAAAAAACCTAAAAGACAAAAAATGTAGGATAAATTGGTATCAAACCCTGCTCACACTGCTTTGAAAATAAATACATGGTTGGTAGATATCAGAGACTTAGGATGAGTATTTTCTCTTGAGCATGTCAGGTGGGTTTGGCAATAAAATTATTTCAGGTGTGTATTTTTAAAATCTAGGAGATTAATTTTAGAGAGTGTGCATAACCTCTATATAAATAATGCCTGCTAAGCCCATTCTTAGTCCCTCCATACACAGCCATCTATGCCTTCTAAAAGCACAGACTCACATGAGAAGCCTGCTTTACAGACCATCAGTTACTGCTGTCAAGTGACAAGACCTGCTGGTGTCTAGATTTGATGAGTAATTTTTCATTTACTTTAATCATCCACCCTAATGCCAAGACACTATTCTGTAGCTATTTCAACAGGAAAGAAAAAACACTTAAAGCAAAAGCCTGTAGTTATTCTGGCTATAATTTAAAGCCAATAAAACAAGCCCTCAAAATTAATGTCACAGAAGTAGTGAAGACTGATTGACAAGCTAAGAACAACTGTACTCGCCAATGTGGTTTGCATTTGTATACTCTATATTTCTTTATTCTACCTGAATGGTAGAATAATGCAAATCATTTGGAAATAATACTCACTTCAGCGTTTTTCAAGGCCGCAAATTCTTCATAGACTTCCCAATTTATGTTTGTCAGGTCCAAATACTGGCAGTTAGGCAAAACCAAGCATTCCGCAGGAAGCCTGTTCCCCTCTCCCCAAGGACTCATTTCCTTATCACTGACAAAAGGGACACAGAGCTGTCTGTGGTGCCCATCAGCTTACCAAAGTGCACGCTGGCCTCCGGGCCCGCTCAACTCTCACAAGTTCCTCTTACACACTTCACAGTCCTTGCTGGCACCCAGCCTCTACCCATGCAGCCCCCTACCCTAAACGTCTCTAGCTCGTGGGGTTCCCTCAACCTATTTCTCATCCCCTAATAACCTTGTCATATCGACTCTGTCCCCTTTTCATCTCTCTCTCTTGCACCTTTCTCACAGCCGTCTCTTTCTTCCCCTCTCACTTCCCGGCTCTCTCTTTCCTCTCATAGCCAAATCCAGTCTGCTGGCCATGATCAGTCTACTGTTTTATCTCCTCCGGTCTGGACTCTTCCAGATACCTCTGTCAGTACCCTCCCTCGTATCTACAATAAATACCTTCCCCTCAGCCGTTCCTTGGAGTGATCATCTTATCACTTTATACCATATTATTTACCAAAATATCATACTTTCTCAAGATTTATTATCCAGAAGAATCAGATTTTATTTTCAAGCAAGATAAGTGTGATATGATATATTCAGACTTTGCTCAGGTTTATTTTTCTTTTCCAAAATCTTTGACAGGAGTCAGCTAAGGATAAAGAGCAAAGGTTTCTGATAAGATACCTGTGCAGATGCAGGGGGCAGCTTCAAGTTATTCAGCAAAACGCTGTGTTTGTGTCAGACACACGGGGTCTAAAGTATCTTTTTTTCCTGTCGTCTTTTATGGATTTACCTTTTTATTCATTTATAAAGGCACAATGTTAAGACTTGTGATTTTATCTTAGTTCCGCACCTTGTGAACATGTACACATACTACCTAGCTTTGTTTCTCTACTGAGCTTCATTCCCAATTAAGTTTCCTTGGCTTATATTGTCTGCTATTGGAGATGAACCACATGATAATATGTAATCTTCATTCTAAATTATGGAAAATTAGAAAGGATGGGGACAATATGTTAATGTTCAGTACATTTCATTCAGACCCAATTTAAGGCTTCAAAATCTTTAAAAAGAAGAAAGATTATTCTTGTTTTATACCAAGAAAGTAAGCATATCCCTCATAATCAATTTCTTACATGTATAAATATATTTCATATATATGTATATACTTCATGTATATGTGTGTAAATGTATTCATTTTGTATGCATGTATACACATGTATATATATATGGATGCATACAAATATGTACATATATGTATGTATAAATGCCTAAGTGTATGCATTGAGCCCAGCAGCAGCCAGAGGTCCTGTGTGGTGTCCAGCCCCTGCCAGATGTCCTGCTACTGCCCCAGGCACTCCACACCCTGCAGTCCCTGCCAGGGCACATATGCTGGGTCTCTGGGCTTTGGGTCCAGCAGCTGCCGTTCCCTGGGCTATGGGTCTAGAAGCTGCTACTCAGGGGGCTGTGGATCCAGTGGCTTCAGATCTGATTCACAGACTGTATGACTTTCTTTCCCTTACATATAGGTCCAGAATCTTCTACTCAAACTACTTGTCTGCTAGCTCCTGTCAGGCCTCTGTGCTTGCAACTAGTGTTTTCTTGCTTACCCTACTGATAATTTTAATCCTTCCTTTACAGACCATTCATTTTCAACTTCTTCAAGGTTCTGATATTTTGGCTACTGGCAAGCTCTACCTTACTATTTGTTCAATAGATATGGACATGTGCTATTTGCATTTCATCTAAGAGCAGTTTAAAAAGAAAAAATGTATTCTAATAAATGTGTGCACCTGGCATCTCCATATATGTTCACTTTATTATTTTATGGGGTTTTGTTTATTATTTTAAGAGGCTGAAATAAAGATCCAAATGATTATCCAAATGGATTTGAGGACACATAATTCTGTTTTTGTCACATTAGTTATTGGTGGTATTCAATTCTAGGAAGATTGTCATATACACCTGCAGACTGGGCTAGTCAGTAGTAAAAGCTGCTTGACATTGAAGTACAAAAAATTAGGGTGCAACTAAAATATAAACATCATAAATGAGATAATTTATATTTTTAAGGTGAGGTCTTTACATAGACATCAAATGGTCTAAGATTAGTATCAGAGTGTCAATTTTCAGCCAAGAAAGAAGTGAGCCTTGACCCACTTTAAAGCCCAGCTCTTTCTCTCTCATATGCATGTGACCTTCCCTGCCTCCTTCCCAGGTTGGGGCCTTAGCCAAGTGCTTCCTCTCCAGTGTACATAAGAAGTAGAGAAGAGTGTTTTTGTCGTTAGTCTTAGTCTGAATCTCAAATCACAGTAAAACTCATGGACTCAGTTACCTTTATTGGGCAAACATTTTATAAATCTGATATCATTTACTAGAAAAGATACATAAAGGAAGATTGAAGAGGAAAAATCTGGTTTTAAAATAAAGATGAGGAAGTACATTTTGGAGTTGCTTTTATAAAGTACAATTGAAGTTCTAAATTCCAAGCACTTTCCGGGATGTTTAGAGTCACCCAGGAAAGTATAGATCTCAGGGTCATGTCCCCAGGGGAAAGCTTTATCTTTTTGTGGTTGATGATATGCAATACCCTGCTTTCCCATGATCTTATGAGGGAGGAAGAATAGAAGGAGATCAACAGAAACATATATAAGTTAATATATATGTATATGTGTGTATGTATGTATGTATGTATATATAAGAATAAATGTAGGTTATCCAAGGTGTTGAACTCACCAAAATCAAAACATACTGTGCTGTGGCCCTGACATGGATCATCTATGGCAGAACACTACATAGAACAAGGTAATGTGAAACACATAATATTCATTCATTGCCAGGAAACATGAGAGAAATATGGGTGTTTTAAACATTTTAGGCAGAAAGGAGCCTCACAAAATGTTTGAACCTCTTTTTTTGTAGACTAAATAATAACAGAAATTGAATTATTAAAGACATTTCAATAACATATACTTTCCCGAGGCATTTAATCTAAAAAAAAAAAAAATAGCTCCTATTCTGTAAATTACTTCATTTGAATAGATTCAACCTTTTGTATCTATCTCATTAGCCTCATATGAAAGAATGAAAACAAACTCAGATTTAGGCAAAGAGCTAAAAGGGAATAATCTAATTCATTTCAAATATATATTGTTAACTGTTACACTAAATGATAGGTTAATAGAAAAATATTTGATGACATCTTAGGAAGAAATCTTTTCCCCATTTGTATTAGTTCTTTGAAATTTTCATGCAATGTGCTTTGATAGTATTCAACACCCCCCAAATTCTCCATGTCCCCATTTCTGCCCAATCTACTTAGTGTTTTATCTCTTTATTAATCCATCAAGTCCACTTTGTGCTGTCCATACATTCTTACATGTGAGGCCTTTTACTGGAGAGTGCTTGACCTGCTTAAGAAAACTTATAGCCTCTTTTCTAGTAGCTTTCAGCTGCCAATCGGTCCTCATATCGGGATGGTGGGTATTTCATGCCCCCTTCTCCGCTCCATGCTGCGATTTGATCTAGCAGGAGCTTTCACATGGTGCTTGTGCTATCATAACTGTTCTGCATTCCTACGAGCGAAAGCCCTGGTATCTCTGTAAAGCCGCCATTTCCTTGTAGTTCTACTGCCCATGGCTCTTACCAGTCATTCGGCACCCTCTCCGACAATGCCTGCAGAACTTTGCCAAAGACGTCTGATTTAAAGTTGGACATCCTGCCATCTTTATTTTCTCTACCTGGAATGGTTGTTGGCCTTTGTGTTAGCCACCATATCTGCAAATCAAAGCTTCTTGCATGATGGTTGAGATGCATCCATCTGTGGGTACACAACAATTC
The DNA here is from genome assembly GCF_964271855.1 of Acomys minous. Taxonomy (NCBI): domain Eukaryota; kingdom Metazoa; phylum Chordata; class Mammalia; order Rodentia; family Muridae; genus Acomys; species Acomys minous. The sequence goes on along the minus strand of NC_140492.1, from coordinate 9,543,057 downwards.
CTTAGTAGTCTTTTAACAGAGAGTCCATTGAGAAGGGACCAAGGAGTAATCCTCTAAGGTCTTACTCAAGAGGAGAGGTGTGAATTCTCCACGTTGCCCAACACAGATGCACCCACATTGCCTCCTCAGGCCACATGGCAGATACTCTGGTACCACTGATTATGTGTTTCATGGTCCCATATTTTGATATCCCATATTTGATACTTTGACTACATTTTATTTATTTATTGCTGCTTTTTATTTAACATATTTCATACAATATATTTATACAGCATATTTGATCATGTTTTCCCCTTTCCCAACTCCTCCCAGAACCCGCTCCCTAAGAGCCTACCAAAGGAACTTCATGTTTTCTCTTTCTCTCTCTCCTTCTCTCTTGCTCTGTGTGTTTGTGCCTGCTTGTATTGCCTGTCTGCCATTTTCACTCAAACCAATAAACAAAAAATAAAAACAAAACTAATAAGACAAAAGAACACAAAAATAAAACATAATGAAACCAAAAGCCCACAGAAAAGCATGGAATTGGTTGCATGTTGGCCCATTATTCCTGACTTTGGGTTCTGCCTTGGAATGTGCTTGATATAACCAGTAGTACTCCATTAAAGAGAACCGATTTTCCTTTGCTAGTGGGTATCCACTGCAAATAGCTTCTCAGTTAGGAATGGAAGCCTATGTCTATTTCTCCCTGTTGGTGCTGGACCCTGTCTGGCTTGGACCTATGTAGGTCTTATGGCTTCTCCATTCTCTGTGAACTCATATGTGCCTCCGTCCTGTTAAATCTGAAGCTTGCATTTCCACAGAATCATCCATTCCCTCCAGCTCTAATAATTTCCACCTCCTTTTCTGTAAAGATTCCTGAACCTTGCATTTTTACAATGGTCCAAAATACCAGCATACATGAGGCTATCTCATTTCTGTCCTTTGCCATCACCATAAATTTAACCATTGCACCTCTCTCTTTTATATTCATGTTTTTTCTTGGCCTGTACTACTCTCTTGCAAGTAGCGGATGAAACAGATAGGTAATTCTGTATTGCCTACATAGCATAATTATAGAAAACTTGTGATAAAAGCAAGTATAACCTTCATAGGGTTTTAAGTGAAACCCTAAGTGATGTTTCTAGTTCATTAATAAATAGAAAGCATATTACTCTCATTTTACACAATGAAAGGCAAGAATGCATTCCTCACATTTTATGACAAAACACATAAAAATAAGTCAAGAGGAAGAGGAGGGATGCTCCCAGATATGACAGAGTAAGTATTAATGTAAAACTGTCATGGTAATTCTGACATCTGTGGCTCATTGCCTTTTGCTATAACACCCATAAATATACTGTACAGAAACCTATTCAAATGCAACCGTAATTACAGAGAAATTATCAAGCTGTATATTTGTAAAGGAGGAAGCACACAAATATGTGAGGGATGACCCTGTTGAATACCACACCTGTCACTGAAATTATAGAAACACATCTCTCCACCATGTGACATTTAATCTCAGAATCTTCTCAGCGACATCGATCTGAGCTCACGTCTCCTCTAAACATGGCCTACAGCAGCTGCTCTGGAAACTTCTGCCTCTCCCTTAGGCACTGCCTATCCTCCTCAGGCTCCCCCTCTCCCAGCACCTGCCAGCTGGACTTTTCTATGAACAGTGGCTAAAGAGGACCTGTGTGGTGTCCAGTCAATAATGCCAGATGCCCTGACACTGAGCCCAGGAGTGCTACACTTTGCAGTCCCTCCTCAGGAATACACACTGTCTGTCTGGGCATTTGACCCAGCAACTACCATTCCCTAAACAATGGATCTAGAATCTGCTTCTTGGGGTCTGGGGCTCAGACCTCTGAATTATGAAGTCTCTGATTTCCCTCCTGTGAGTTATGGAACCAGATTCTACTATACAGTCTACCATGCCCCTAGAACCTATCAATCTTGTTAAAGATAAACCTGTAGCTCAAGTCTCTACGGATTCAACGGTTAGGCTGTATATATTCTCACACTATGCAAGTCAGTCTATTTGCCCTGTAGACATTGTTTCAATGCTTATTCCCAAGTACTGTCTTCATTCTCCCACTAACAGCTTCTTTATTTTCAATTTTGGGAAGATTCTTGAAATTGGTTACCATAAATTGCTCTTACTATGTATACTAGTGATATGGTACATGTTATCTTTCTATTTTCTTCCAAGAGTTGTTGAAAATAAAGTTCTCATCTAATATATTTCCGTAGTATGACACTTTAATATATTTCTCACATTCCTATTTTATGGAATTTTCAGTTATGTTTTAAAGATTCAAGTAAATTTCTGTATTATTATACAACTGGTTTAGGAATATGAAAATGTATTTGTTTGTTTCTTACTAGGAATATTCAATTTGAGAACTATTTCTCTTTGATCTTCGGGTTGAGCTCAATGGAATCAGAATTGCTTGATATTCACAGCCTTATATCTTGACACAGGACAACAAAGCAATTAGTATTTGAATTAAAAATGCAAGTATTTATAATATAGTAGTTCATAATTTACAAGGTGAAATATGTATCTAGACAAAAGATCATATGAGACTAGCATTTGAGTGAGATTTCCAGCCATGATAAAAGTGAACCTTGAACATTCTGAAGACATTCGTTCTGTGACTGGTTTAAATGGTGGAATTCCTGCTTCTCACGGGTGAGGGAGTATCTCCACTTCTAATCTCCTAGTACAGGAGAGGAAAAGCTGGATTCAGGAAGTGATGATAATTCTCTGATGGTTCTCTACCACCCATCATCATAATGATAGTGTATCTAGGAAACGTTCAATGTTCTTCCTCATTGGACTACTCCGAGCTCCACAGCAGAGTTAAAGTCAAAGACTTGGGCATTGGTTATTGGTCCTAGATCCTGCAAAAATCCACCACAGACTATTAAAGTAAACAGTAGAGTAGATGAGTGATCCTATTGTCACAATTTCATGTGTAACCAAGAGCAATGACAGTAGCTGACATTGTCTTTGGGAGGCTTTAGAATGTCTCTGACCAACAACTCAAAGAGAGCACTCTCTCACTTGACACAGGAGTTTTTACTTGGTCAGAGATGCTACAAAGCCTATTCCTTGCTCACACATTTCCTGACCACCATTCCCTCTCCCCACTTAAGCCTCCCTCTAATACTGTTCTTCTCTTTTCTTCATGTCACTGATGGTCTACTATGACCCTTTCAGTGGGATTGTTACTCTCTTTCCCCATCATTTGTCCCTTTCTATTTTCCTGAGTTCTACAAGTACCTTAAGACCCACATATGAGTGAGAACATTAGACATTTGTCTTTCTGGGTCTGGGTTATATCACCCCATGGAATTTTTTACAGCTCAATCCATTTATCACATTTCTCTGTGAACCAAAGGTCATTGTGTATAGGTTCCATGTTTGTATTATCCATTCATTAGCAGAGGTACACATAGGATGTTTCTATTTCATAGGTATTGTAATAAATCAGCTATGATCATACACAGTTGAGTTAGGCCTACTCCATAGGGAAAATCACCAAGTGTCTGGTACTGCAAATCTGGCCTAAATCCCATCATTTGGGAGATATACAAGTCTCAAAAAATATACCTGCTGCTATTACTTTGGTAAGTGGATATAGTATCAAACTGTCCTACACATTCATATCTCTCTACCTGTGGGCCCTTGTCTGCAGGTGGAGGAGACACTCCCTCCTGGTAAGTTTTGAGCTTGGATATAGGTGAGCGTACCCCCTTCTGCCAACAACTCACCAGGCCGAAATGTGTTAAAAGGCTAGTTCCTTGCAGGGAGACTTCAAAAGCATAACCTAAGCCAAAAAGTGTCAAAAGCTGGCTATTTAAAGAAAAATATATCAAAAGTGCCCTGGAGACAAGCTCAGGGACGTGTCCTGGTAGTGTCTCCTGCTTTTCAGGTACCCTTGGCTTAAAAACCCAGAGTTTGGGGTCTTGAAGAAAGCGTTCTCCCTGTTTCTCCCTTCTTAGCTCCCTGCCTTTGTCCTTTTTGTTATGATTATACTTAGTGAATTAAAATCTACCTCTCTGTCTCTTGTTTGTCTTTATTTTAACCAAGTGCAGTTGGTTACCTGGCTTTTTACAAGCCAGAGGCTCCCTTCCCCTGCAAGAAGAGATGCTGTGGACTCCTACAGTCTCAACCCTGTTAAGCTCTTGGCTACCCTCCCCCAAGATGAAGCATCTGGCCAGAAAGCTCCCCCACTACCAAGAAGGCCTTCCTCCTGACTGGTTCTCAGGATAGGGCTTTCCTCAGCTGGCCTCCAGAAGGTTGAAGCAAACTCTGTGACCAGATTCTCAGGCCAGTCTTCTGAAGGAAGGAACCTAAATCTATCCATTGATTATTTTATACCGAACATCATAGTTAAAGAACCTGTCAAAGTGCAGAGAATAAATGAATGTGGGAAATTCAGCCACAAAATTGGACACCTATATAGGTCACACTATTTCACAATTCAGAGACCTCCCTTAGCTGAGGAGGTATGTACAGTTTATAGAAGAGAAATAGTCAATTTTTCTAAAGGATATGGCTTCTGGTAAGCCAAAATTCACCAGTGGATGCCCCATCCACAGGCATATATGGGTAGAACACCTTGAGTCAATGAGTTATTAAAATAAAAATACAAATGAGCACAAAAACTGGGAGAATAAGAAAGTAGGAGTGGATCTGCAAAGAGTTTATGGGAGGAATCGAGATTACTTTGATCAAATAAATTTTATAAAATTTTCAGAAAAAGTAGTAAGATTATTTTGCCAAAAAGTTTTAGGAGGAAAGATCTAGTTTAATAGAATGTACATTGGGGTATTGCTTTTTAAAAGAACTGGGATTTGGGTACTTTTAGGGGCATTTGGAGAGACTCAGATTTTTTACCCCAGAATCTGATACCAAGGGAAAACCTTTTCTTCATCAGTTTCCCTTTTTCCTTGTTTGAAGATGTGTGACTTCCTGGATTCTCATAAGTTCATCTTAAGTTATTGCAATATGACCTTCAAGATTCTGAGATCCATAGACAAGTAAGTATGGTGAACTCTACAGAGAAGATGCTATTTATGGAAGGTACATAAACCAATCATTATATTGTGTTCCATTGCCTGGCCTCTTGTCAATAAGGAAATAGGAGACTGAGACTTTTTAATAAACATTTAGATGTGTGAGAAAGAGAAAGAAAGCGGGTCAGGATTTCAGAACCATATATGTCATCACCAGGTGCTGGTCTGATGGCAGAAGCTTGAGCTGAGTGCTCAGGCCTAGGTTATCCCTTACACTAAGTGCTCATTGCGTGGTTATTCCTTACATTGTGTGCTCAGGGCTTGGTTATCCCTTACATTGAGTGCTCAGGGATTGGTTATCCCTTATCTTTGGGTATTAGGATATGAGCACTCAGGGAAAGTGTGGTGTGCTTGGACCTAGAGATGCATTACCTCTCTGTGCTTAGAGGTAGGAGGTCAGGCAGAGTGTGGCCTGAGATCTAGGAATCTGGGAGTGCGTTCACTGTCAGCTTTAGGACTGAGACCCTGTTGGTGCCTGGAGTCAGTTAGGAAGGGGAAAGTTGAGTTGTAGGGTTGGGGCCAGAATTGGGAAGTATTTGGATTCTTAATGAATCCAAAGAATAGCTCCCTGTTCTTTCTTGAACCATTTTAAATATATATAATTAAGGAATGTTTAGTATTTCTACTAATCTGTTGACTGTCTTAATACAACAAATAGTAAAGTTAAAAATACATTGTAGGTTTAGGGAAAGAGCTACTTGGACTTAAACTAATTTATCTGAAAAACATTACTAACCATCATCTGTTTTTATACCAAGTGATAAACTGACATGAAAATATTTGATGATACATTTGCAGGAAATTGTTAGTAAACTTGAGTGGTAAGATATAACTTCTTGATTTAAATATTATTAGTGATAATTATTATTTTTGTTGTCAGAGCACTCAGATTTAGAGCATGCAGCGAGATAAACATCAAATGTTCTTTCCACTAAGCTTTAATAAAATGTTCAGCAATTGTGAATTTGCCAAACTTTTTTGACATCTCACCAATACAAATCAAACTTATTTGGGTTGGTCAGACAGAAGGAGAATGGACCCATGATGAATTGCAGAGGTGTGCTTGAAAGAAGAAATATAATAATAGGACAGAGAATCAATACAAGGTGTGGGGAAAACATTTTTAAAAAAGTTTTAGAATTTGGTATAGAATGGACATGTCATTGAGGCACAGAAAGAAGGGTGTGTATATGCTTTGTTTTAGAAAACAAATTCTAATTTTAGCTTAAGAATAAATAAAAGGGAATAAAAATAAACGTGTAACATAAAGCACGAAGGGACTGGCTGACAACCTAATGAAAAGGTCTGTGGACATAACTTAGGATGTATATTGTTTTAAATTGTTTGAAAATTGATCTGTGCTGAAATGGATCAATTTGGTTTTAAACAAAATTGACTTGTATATTTATAAAAACATAACCAGCATATCAAATATAATGTAATAATATATCAAATATATTCAGAATTAGTAGACTTATTTTCTTCTCCATGTTCAATTTTATTGAAAAGAACACATGCCTTTGGTTGTACTGATGAGTAAACCTGAGTGATAAGACAATAATAGTAATTTAAGTGAACAATAAATGTCATAGCACTGAGGTTTACTAGGAATTTCTTGCTAAGATGCCATCACTAGTTTTCCTGTCCTTCAGTCATTCTGTATAATAATAGATAATAGCAAAGAAAATAGTTTTTGAAGCAAATTAGTTTAATTCACATATAGATCTTTCTCTAGTTCCATAATTTTATTTTTATTTTTACTATTTTTACTTTACAGTAAGAGTAATGGGATAAATGCAACAGATTAAATCTACCTGTTGTATGATGTGATTCTATAATAGAAGTTTTTTAAAATCCTGATTACACTTTAATTGCTATGATTTTAATAAAGGTGTTCAAGAAAGAACAAACAACTTACATTGCTTTAGAAATTCAGGTTCCATTGGGCACAGATTTGCAAACTTTGTCAACTGTGCTTGATTTGGCAGTTCATACACAAACTTCAGCAAGTTTCAAAGCCTTTCTGAGTTTCTCTCCCTCTTGTCTAAAAATTAGTCAATTTTGTCTCTGTCAGTTTTATGCCTAAACTATACATGAAAATTCTTAGCATTACATTAGCTGGTTCCTTAGAGCGTGCTGTTATAGGTGATCCCAGAGCTACAGCACACAATATTTATCAGCATCTTTCTCTAGACAGCATCTTCACTGCAATATGAGTGCATGTTCTTGGCTATCTCAAAAAACACCCCTGGCTGAGAGGAACTCAACTCCACTGTCATTATGTCCTGACACTCTGATGAGAATCCAGAAAATTGTATGACTTTACCAATGAAAGATAGATTCTGATGAAAAAAAAATGTTTTTACCCAGGCATCAGATACTGGGGTGAACACTTCAGGAAGCCTTTCTAAAAGCCCCAGAAAGTATCTGGAATTTTGTTTCTATTTATTTTATTGTAAAATTTTACCTTTTCTACTAGACTTTTTCCCATTTATTTTCTTTTACTTAAAATCAGATAGAACCTATGGTGCATACTTTCTTATACAACTGAACTGTCCCCAAGACATTGAAATCAATTCTTTTAGAGTCCAACTAAGATTAAGGAATAAAAGCTGTTCAGTATTTCTTTGGTACCTCACTCTTACACTGGTTGAAATTGTACCAGGACTCAGCATCAGGGGGTTGGAAGCACAGTCTGAATCCAGACACTGTCATTATCCATGTCTGAGAGTAGAGATAAGATGTGGAGATATTTTCCAACACTGGGGGGCATGGGCACCATCATTTGTATGAAGAAGGGAGTCTTTCTTGAGTTATGTAAGGCTCACTTTTACCTTGGCTAGAAAACTTAAATACTAGGTATAGGCAATTATTTTTTCTATATAGACCTTGCCTTGTGTTTTTTAATGATATGTATACTCTTCATCTTAATTACATGGCTCCACTTGTCAGCATACCTGTATGCCCTAAATCTCACACAATTCTCGCTGTGAGTGTGCCTGCTGTGCACACACAAATGAATGTCTTCATAGAGTTAACTACTCTGAACAAGGATGCCCAAAACATATGCCAAGTTATTATTTCCTAAAATCTAATCACAGGTTCTGTGTCACAAATCTGCAAAAGCAAACATAATTAACAACAACAGTAATAGTGGTAGCAACGTACTGAGGTGTCAGGTTGCACAAGTTTATTTCATTTTTTGTGTGCTGTTAGATAGTAACCAAATAGCACATGTATATGCCAGGATTGCTGTCCATAAGACATCATTTGTGATTGTACCCTCTTCCCATATTCTACCAGAAGTTGAGAAGTCCCTAGTAGAAGAAAGAGAGGATAGCTGTAAGTGACCTGCATGCAAACAATGGGTATAGGGTGTGGGTACACTGACTTCAATACTATAGAATGTAGGCAGTTAACAGCTGACTCTAGAGAGATACGGTCCACACATTGGGACACAAAATGAAGGTTGGCAGGTATTAGAAAGCAAGTAGGTTGTGTACCAGAATGTGGATACATAATTCAAGGGAGGGAAAAAAAGGAACTTCATAATTCAGAGCTATGAAGCCACTGGATCCACAGCCCCCTGGGAAGCAGCTTCTAGATCCATAGCCCAGGGAACGGCAGGTGCTGGAACCAAAGTCCAGAGACCCAGCATATGTGCCCTGGCAGGGACTGCAGGGTGTGGAGCTCCTGGGGTAGTAGCAGGACATCTGGCAGGGGCTGGACACCACACAGGACCTCTGGCAGCTGCTGGGCTCGATGCAGGTCTCCTGACAGCCACTGTTCAGAGAGGAGACCATCTGGCAGGTCTTGGAGAAGCAGCTAGGAGTTGGGTAGAGCAGGTTGCTGAGACAGGAAGAGCCACAGCAGGATCCTGAGGTGGGCAGCAGCACCTAAGAGAGGGAGACTGGTTTCCAGAGCAGCAGTTGCAGGTCATGTTGAGAGGAGATGTGAGCTCAGCTGGCTGTAACTGACAAGATTCTGAGTTTGAATGTCACCTGAGGGGAGCAGGGTTTATATCCTCCCAGCAGCAGGTGTGGTACCCAGCATGGTCATCCTTGTCCTGTCTATTATCTGTCCTTTACAAATGTGCGATGCACACATTGCTCCATGATGACAGTTGTATTTGAGCATTTTCTGCAAAGTATATTTACAGATGTTGTAATTTTAGTGTTATACCAAAATATAATGAGCTACTGTTGTGTCACAAATGTCATGACTGTGGAACACTAAAGATTGTTTCATCATGTCCAGGAAAACACTTCTTTTTCCTCTTGACATGGTTTTTGTATGTTTTGTCATAAGATGTTATGAGGAAATGCTTTTCTTTACATAGTGTGGAGTAAGTGTAACTTGTCATGTTTTTGTTAAGGAATTGGTAGCATCATATTGGCCTTTGTACGAAACCTATTGAAGACTAGCCCTACTGTCACCATCCTTTTTTTTTTTTAATTTTACAAACCTATCCATTTTTGTTATTCAGTATTGCCCATTTGTTTCTCCTCTAGTAACAAAAGAACAAAAAGGGAAAGGGAAATGTAGTAACATAGAAACTAGGGAGAGCAAGAAAGACTATGGTCAGATCAGTGGTAGCAACAAGAAGCACAGACAGACTCAGAGTGCTAAGTTTTCGACCACTCTGATGGAGTTGAGCTAGTAAATGCCCCGATGAGGCAGAAAGGCCATCTATCTGTCTACCTATCTGTCTGTCTATCTGTCTGTCTGTCTGTCTGTCTGTCTATCTATCTATCTATCTATCTATCTATCTATCTATCTATCTACCTACCTATTTTGGTTTTCAGAGGCAGGGTTTCTCTGTGTAGCCAGCCTTGGCAGTCTTGTAACTCTGTAAACCAGGCTACCCTTGAACTCCGTGCTGCCTCTGCCTCCTGAGTGTTGGATCAAAGGCATGTCCCATCTCCTTCAGGCATGGAAATAAATATTAATTACAATGCATCAAACACACTGCTTAAGGTGGCACTGAATTCTCATCTGTGATTAGCATGCAGATTTCTCTTCTAATACCTTAAGCTGCAGAGATTTAGCTGACTCTGAGTCTTTCTGCTAAGGTTTATGCAGAAACCTCAGATTTCATGGGCCACTTCCAGGCAATGATTGAGCCTAGGGAATGTAAAGTGATTCCTAGGAGACTGACAGCCAAACATAACCCGGGTTTCTCCTACAGCTACTATGTAACCACGCTGAGTCTGAAAATGTGTTCAGGACTTTTATTTTTCTCCTGAACCCTCTCTTGTGGAAGACTCCAGAAAAGAAAATTCATGTGTGAAGGCCAAATATGTATAATCTTGCTAGTACCTTTTTGAAATTAAAACCTACAGTTAGTGTGTAGCATGGATGCTGTCTTCCAGAACCTTGAAAACAAGGCAGTAGAGATTGAACTTCCATGTCAATAACATGATTTTCCGTGTTCTTTAGCTCACTATGTGCTGTCTTCAGCAATATAGCCTCATCAGCAAGGTCTTAAGGGTAAAGTACCACTAATCTTTAATGTTTGGGGCTCCAAGAGGTACCACCCACCAACAACTCTGAAAGAGGTAACATGTTCCTGCCAGTGGGCTAGCCTGTGTTGTCTAGGAAGAGCATCGTCCCCTGGTTAAGTGGATGTGTGTGTGTGTGTGTGTGTGTGTGTTTGTGTGTGTGTGTGTGTGTGTGTGTGTGTGTGTGTGTTTGTGCGCGCGCGCGCACGAGCATGCGTGCCTGTGTATATGTGTGTGAGTATGTCTTGGTTTGTATCTGGCTTTTCAAAAGACTTTAGTTTTTTATTTTTTTATTAATTTATTCTTGTTACATCTCAATGGTCATCCCTTGTGTCCTCCCATTCTTCCCTCCCTCCCATTTTCCCCTTATTCCCCTCCCCTATGACTGTTCCTGAGGGGGATTCCGCCTCCTGTATATGCTCATAGGGTATCAAGTCTCTTCAATACAGGCGGTAAACTTTAAACCCCTACCCAGATCTAGCCAATGGACAGGACATTCTCCACAGTTGAATGGAAAGTGTGGTATGACTTTCACACGAACTCTGGTGCCTCATATTTGACCATGTCCCCTAGAGAGGGAGGCCTGGTGGTACTCAGAGGAAGGCCAAAGACTTTAGCTGTAGTTATGCCTTCTCATATCTACTCTTCCTTTTCTGCCCACCCATCACCTCTTTGAATGCTTCTTACTCCCTTACTTTCTGTTCAACTTAATTAGCTCCTGTACTCTTTTCCCCATCTCTAAAAGCTTTCCTTATGAGTCTTTATTGTTTTCCTGCCTTAGTTGAGTACACAAATTTAATAACACACATATCTAAAAATTCAATTCCAGCATCTATGTAAGAAAGAGGATATGTGACATTTGTCTCTTAGGCTTTGGTATCTCACTTAAAATTGTTGTTTCCTGTTCCATCAATTTATCTATAAATTTTGTAATTTCATTTTCTTAATGATTCAATTTCTTAGAATTACATTGTATAAGTGTAGCACACTTTCATTATCCATCAGTTTGTGAACACACCAAAAATATCCTGGCAATGATCCTATTTACAATAAAAAATATTCCCAAGAATAACACTAAGAAAGAACATGAAAGTTTTGTTCAAGAAAGACTTTACAACACTGAGTAAAGGAATTAAAGACTATACTTGAATACAGAAAAACCTCCCATGCTCATGAATTGGTAAGACACCTATTGTGAACATGATGGTCCTCCAAAAATCAATCTAAAATTTTAATACAAAACAAAATCTAACATAATTCCAACATAATTCTTCACAGAAATTGAAAAAATTCTGAAATTCAAATGCAAACACAAAACACATAGAATAGAGTTGGGTAGAAAAAATAATCTTGAACAAAATATTGGTAGAATTATCTCATCCTGCATTACAAGTTACACTACAGTGCAACAAAATAGCTAACAGTATGATCCCAGCAAGAAAAAAAAAAGACAAAAAAAACCTGACATATTGATCATTGAAATACAACTGAAGGCCTAGACATAAGCCCACTACGTTGATTGTTTACAGAGAGGTAAAAAAAATTACACAGAAGAAAATGATAGCTAGAAAGTTACATGTAGCAGAATGCCACTAGTTTCTGTTCAGAGAGTAAACCACCTAAGTCAGTTTGTACATTTTGAAAGCTGCTAACTCACACTGCTGGTTCACTCAGGAATTTAAGTTTTATTCCTTCTCAAGTCTATGAGAGGCATTGAAGGCCAGATAGTATAGTTTTACAATCAAATTTAGTTGGTTAAGGGGATGAGATCTTTTTAGATCATGATAAACAAGTTATTAGAGTTGAGATAGGATAGATATTGAATTTTATTCAGAAATTTAGACCCAACAAGACAGGAAAGACATTTATTTCAAGCTGGACAAATACAAATAGCCAAACTACTATGAATGTAACATTTATAGAACCCATGATTGTCACATGGTTCTCCCTGCCATATGCAGTTTGTTTTATACATGTGTAATAAAATAAATGTATTTTTTAAAAATTTTAAAACTAGATTCTTACCTCTCATTCTGCTCAAAATTATCGACTCTAAGTAAATGAAGAACTTAGACCTGATCACTTGAGTTTTCTAAAGAAGAAAGTAGGAGCTGTGTTTTAATTTACTGCTTGGCACTATCCTGATAGAAGACTAGTAGTGCAACCGTTAAGATAAACAAGTTTGCCTTAACAATTGCTAATTGGACTTTATAAAACCAAATTAAAAAAACTTCCATGCTGCAAAGGACCCATTATTCATGTTAAATGTCATCCTAGAATGAAATTCTTTATTTGGTGTATGCTTCAGTGTTGAGAATATGCAAAGAGTTACAAACAAACATAAATACATAAATAAAGCTTAACAAACAAAAAACCACCAAGAAAACAAAAACAAAACAAAAGCTAGAAAATGGAACTGAATGGATTACATCAGATGAATGTATATGCTTAAGAAAACTGTTTGAAACTTTTGAACATCCCTATCCATGAAGAAAATGCAAATTAGAACTAATCTGAAGTTTCCTCTTACATGCATCAGAATTGCTAAGATTTTGAAAACTAACAATAATACTGACATGATTATGAGACAAAAGTAACATTTATTTACTCTTGGTAGGATTGCAAACTGGTGCAACCAGTGTTGAAATCACTACAGAGGTTTCTCAAAAATCTACCATATAAATCCTGCCACACTATACTTTGCCATGTATCCTATGTACCTAATATCATACTACTGACATAATTGCTTATCTGTGTTCAGTGCCACACTATTTATAATAGCCAATAATGGAAACAGCCTACACACCCTTCATACTGAATTTAAAACCTGAATGATATGACATTCATAACAATAATTAAAATGTGTAAGTTGAAGCATAGCACTAAAGGTTTCTTGCAATTTCACCCAGTGACTAAATCAAGTATTTTCCTATCAATCCACCATTTAGTTTTGATAGTTAACAAAAATGTTTTTAAAACAAATTACTTTAACTTCCTTAAACTTTTCACCTAAATATAAAATTTTTCTTTTTCTTTTTACATTACATTACATTATTATGTGTCCTCTCTATGAAGGTAATTATATAGGTACCATTGATTTAAACTATTCATATAAATATATATTTATTATGATAAGAATATAAAAATACTCCTTGATTATACTAGTAATTGTATATTTTTGGAAAACAATAGTTAAGGAATGAACACAGAACTAAGAGACCTTTAAGAATTCAGATTTTACTATGCTTTGGTGCACAAACATAGGCAATCTTCAAATCCCCTTTGAGTTAATTTTTATTCCTTTTGTAAGAACTGTCAATAATCTTTTGTTATTTCATATGTCTGGAAGTGAAATGAAAATTCTTTGTCTCATATTAATTTATTATACATAGCATGCTGTCACAGATGACATAGCACAGAGCATTGTAGTTTCACATACATTTCGTAGATAGTGTCTTTCCTAGAGTTTGCCCAATACATCTTTGGCTATGTGCTTAGGTATCTCAACGGTAACACTAAGAAAACAAATTATACCACCTGTTCTTCCTCCATTACACAGTTATAAGAATCCAGAAAATTACACGACTTCAACCAGTGAAAGACAAAAGCTGATGAAGAAATGTTTTTCCCTTGGTATCATGAGATCCCAAAGCAGACAGTTCCAAGAGTCTCTCAAAAATGTGCCTGAAATTCTCTAGAACACTGCACACCATTTGTGACATGCAAAAGCAACTTTGAGATGTTTCTTTATAGCATGTCTTTATTCATGTTCAGAGTAACACCTGCTTTCCAAGACCATGGGCCAAATTAACTATTTTCAGATCTCTGACTTAAATTCTGGTTTGAGACTAAGATTAAGTTGTAAAATGTCTTCAAATTTTCTGGGAAACATTGCTCCCAAGCTGATGGAAAAGTCATAGAGTTTCCCATGACAACCTTAACTATGGTGTTCCTACCCAAAATCATTGTAACTTTCCTTCCATAAGGATAAGAGGTACAGAGATAATGTCATAACTATGGAACTCAGGGATACCAGCCAAAGATGGTCTATTTGGAGAATTTATGGCACATTTTCTCTTGGCTGTTAATTTACATTTAGATAATATATTCTTTTTCCTGTGAATAACAACACCTTGAAATTGCATGATATTTTATTCTTGTTTTTGTGTTTTTGTTTATGTCCTAATTACTTATTTTCTCTGCATCAGCAGAAATTAATGCCATTCAATCCGGGCAGCACTCTCTGCCTTTAAGCACTGTCTACAGAAAGAAATGACATTCTTCAAGGAATTGGCTATTATGAATAAGGAACATAACCCAATGCAGTGTATATATTTCCCAACCCACTTAGACAATCATACCTATATTTAATTAGTCTCTCAAATCCACAAATGAAAAATTATGAGCAAAAATATTAGTAATGAGAGCAGTATATAGTGGACTCAGATTGCACCAAATTATTCAATGATAACTTCTTGAGCTGGTCTTGAATTAGAAACAAATAGCACAGGCATATAACCATAGAATGGAAAATAAGGTATAATTTGGTTACTCACTTTTCTCAGAATCTTCCAGAAATTGAGGATGAAAAAAGAAACTGTTATCATTAGGGACAATCATGGAAACACTAGTAAAGCATAGTAACTTTGATATCAATACCATAAGAATATAAGACCTAGGAATTGATGTTACAGAAACCATTCCTCAGGTTGACTATAACAAGAAAGTTGTTTTAAAAACCCAAATAGACTGTGTAGTATGGGACATATAACTCATGGAAGGGAATCTAGGGACTCCATAATCTAGAGATATGAAACCACTAGATTCATGGTCTATTGAGTAGCAGGTTCTAGATCCATAGGATCTGGAATGGTGGCTCCTTGAACCAAAGCCCAGGAACCCTCTGTATGTTATCTCATAGGGGCGGTAAGTCATGAAGTTCTATTGTGATTGTAGGACACATGAGAGGGAAGACAGTACATAGGACATTGGGAACCTATGGCTCTCTACAGGCCATCTAATAGAGAGAGAAGCCAAGTTGATAGGTGCTGGGAGAGCAGATGGCAGTGCTTTAGACAAGCTGCTGGGCTAAGAAGAGACATAGGAAAAATCTGAGAACAGAAAGCACTCAATGCTGTGAGAAGTGAATACTCCAAAATGGCCTTTGTAAAACATGTTGATAAGAATGTGAGTTCAGCTAGATGTAACTGAGAATTTTTTGAATTTAAAGAACCAAAGAATGTAAAGAATTACAGCTATATCCTCTCCAGAACAGGTATGGTACTCACCATGGCTATCATTGGCATATTTGTCTTCTTTCAACTCTTTAGATACACAACTCAGTAGTAATCTCTCTGTTAATATAATTGCACTTGAACAGGTTTCTGCACAGTGTATTTGTGGCTGTTGTAATGTTGTAGTAAATATAATAAGCTACTCCAATGACAGAAGTGTCATAACCAATTTACACTAATGCTTATTCTCCAATAGATTCTGTAATGTAATTCTATAACTCCAGAAGAATTTCTCTTTTTACTCTTGACATAATTTGTGTGTGTTTTATTTATATAAAATGTTATAGAGAAACACTCTCTTGAGCAGCAGTTGTCAAACTTTGGGGACAGATTCTGCATATCAGATGTTTACATTGCAACTCATAAAATTACCAAAACTACAGTCATGAAGAGGCCACAAAATAATTTTATGGTTGGCTATTACCACAGACACAAGGAACTGAATTAAAGGGTTATAGCATTAGGAAGTTTGAGAACCACTGCTCTAGAGAATGACTAAGGCCAGAGAAGTTTTATAAAGTAGAAAGGAGACGCTGACGGCAACTATTAGCACAGGATTTCCTCCACTGAACCTAAGCAACCATTTTGGCTCTACATAGATCTCAAGGACTTTGCTGTTTCTTCTGGTCCTCTGTTGTCATGTATACATCTTGATTGTAAGACAATTCTAATTATAAATTACAATAAATGAAATATAGATTCAAAAATGATGACGCAGAGAGACTGAAGAGTTGACAAAGTGTTTAAGAGCACTGGCTGCTCTTCTAAAGGACCTAGGTTCAATTCTCAGCACAAACATTGTGGCTCACAAACATCTGTAACTCCAATGTCAGGAGATTCCACAACCTCTTCTAGCCACTGAGAGTATCAGGTATGCAGGGATGGGGGAACAGGCAGATACAAGTGAAGGAATAACAATTGAGATCTAATCTGAATAAATTATTTGAAAAAGACATGCATACTGACAAAGCACATACATATAATAATAATAAACATACTATAATAGATGAGGATGAATATGATGATTAGCAAAGAAAGGAAAACTTTCATTGAAAATTTAAGTTTTATACACTTTTTAAAACAGTTTATGTGGATGGCTGCAATATAAGTTTGCTTAAAAAACTACTGACTACATTTGGAGCCTTCTCCATAAGGAGGTTCTTTGATGCTCATCATCTTCTCTGAGCTAGGCTGCGTGTTGCCAGGAGTTAACTTGTATTGTCAAAAAATATTTAAAATAATAAAATCATCCTTTTTTCCATTTAAACAACTTTTATTTATGTGTACACATATATTTTAGGAAGCTTCTACAGTAGAAGTTTTCCTTATGACTTTTTAACATAACTTTTTTTCAATAGATTCATTTTGTTATACAACAGAACTGCATGAGGCCAAGTCTTTTGCTGAGTCTAAAACAATTTATATGCCAATATGAAAAATGTATAACTAGGACAAGTAGAGGCTAGAGGAAGTTATGGCATTATAAAATAGTGCATATTGTTTAGTTAATGGGCTATTTATTTCAGTGTCTACTGAGGGTGGGTAGGAAAATCTGAATTCCAAGTTCTAGGAATCACAGAGAGCTGAGCACATACAGAAGCATCATGATCACAATTAAATCATGGTGGCTGCAGGCAAAGGGACTTTTCTCTTTTTTTTTCTTTTTTTTTTTTGACTGTGAAAAAGGACACTTTATGTGACCATATTTATTTCTTTTCTCTCTTTTTGAAAGTTTCTGTTTTTTAACTTTTAAAATTATGTTTCTTTTTTAAAATATGCATTTATATTATTACATATGGGTAATATAAACTACATACAGCAGGAAGAACCACAAGACAATCAGGAATTATATAAATGTTACATTCTTAGTGATTTGGCCATTTGTATTTGGCAAACTTGAAGTAAACATCTCTCCTTTCTTATTGGTTCTATATTTCTCAATGGACAGTAATATCTATCATAGCTCATCTCTACTAACTTAAAACATCTATCTTGATCTCAAAACATATTAACCCCTACCCTACTAAGCTTAATTGTAAGACTAAACTATCTGGTCTTCAACCCCATCGGAGACTTGAGAAGGGATAATACTTAAAATACTTGAGTGAACCCGGAGTACAGGTTAGCAGCTTTCAAAATGAAATAAGGATTGAGACAGTTTATTCCCTGAACAGCCACCCAACACTCTCCATAAATTTGGAGCATCATCTTCAGCCTTCTGACCCAAAATCTCTGACAGAAATATTCACGAAGCAGGAACTATTGAGGACTTGCTTACCCTGTCTTGGCAGAGTTTGGCTATCTACTCTGCATGCATCGTAACTTGCCCGTTTTTAGGCAGAATTCTGTCTGTGGCAGAAATGAGGACATTTTGCCCAGTGGCTTGTTTGCCACATTTGAAGCCAACTCCATAAGGAGGTTCTTTGATGCTCGTCTTCTTCAAGGCAGTTCCCAGATGGTGGCACCTGACACCCACCTTGTTTGAGCAGCAGGTCTGCAGTGGACGTTCAGCAACCCAAGGACTGATCTGAGACCCATACCAGAACAGCACCAGTAACCCAGAGGTGAGAGGGCTCCAAATAGTGTGGAATGTGGTAAAAATCATCTGTAAATGCTATAATCTATAGGTATCAGAGGTTTTTGAAGACCTTATCTAACTATTTTACGTTATATAACTATAGAATCATATATATATATATATATATATATATATATATATATATATATCTGTTAAACCTAGAGTATATATTCTTGTGATACAAATAGATTATTAATTGACATAACCATGATTTGATCAACTAATAGTTAGCTTATTTTATTTAATTATCCTAAACAGCCTGCAATACCACTTTCAAGGGATTGGAAGTAAACCTTGTATTATAATTGAGTTGTATGGGAATAAGACATCATATTAGAATATATATATATATATATATATATATATATATATATATATATATATATATATATATGTGTGAAGAATAACCTTAAATTTGATTTCTATACCAGTGTATCAAAATTAAACTTATTTTGCATCAATATACAAAATTCTATAGTAATGAATTAAATTAACCTATGTGTGAGTAAAAATTAAGGCCTTAAGTTGAGGAGTAGATTCAATAATCTACTTTTTGTTCTTTCATTCCTATATGTTTCTATATGCTCCTTCTTTCTTTCAACCCCTATTTCCATACCTATGAAAGAAAGATAAACTAAAAGAGAGACACCACTGAGTCCAACCTCATTGTCTGTCTGTATAAGACCAATAATAATGTATAACCAACTCCCGATGAAAACAATCATCTATTATCCAAGAGAGCAAAGAAAAACATACCCAACCGCCACCTTGAGGGAAATAGGGTGTCAGTCTCTTAAGGTTTCTCAAACCAGCCACAGGGCAAATGTAATTTCTGCCACAGGCAGAATTCTGCCTAAAAATGGGCAAGCTTGAATGCAGACAGAGTAGATAGTAAAACTCTACCAAGACAGGGTAAGCAAGTCAGAAGGCTGAAGATGATGCTCCAACTTTATAGAGTGTCTTGGGTGACTATTCAGGAAGCTACTAACCTGTACTCCCAGTATATTCAGGTAATCAATTTTATTCCTTCTCAAGTCTCTGATAGGGTTGAAGACCTCTTACAATTAAGCTTACTTGTTTATGGATTAAGATGTTTTTAGGTTTAGATAGATGTTTTATGTTAATAGAGATTAGATATGATAAATATTGATTTTCATTCAGAATTTTAGACTCACCAAGATAGGAAAGATGTTTTTCAAGTTTGCCAAATATAAATAGCCAAATCACTAAGAATGTAACATTTATATAATTCCTGATTCTTTCATGGTTCTTCCTGCTGTATGTAGTTTACTTTATTTATGTGTAATAATATAAATGTAGATGTTAAAAAAAGAAATATAATTTTAAAAATTTAAAGTATACACTGTGTAGAGCAGCCCCTCACAGGGCATGAGAACTGTCAGTGGATTGCATTCTCTGGTACACACACCTGAACTGTTTGCTTTTATTTTTCCTGAGCTCGGTCGCTGGTTGAAAGGAGTTCACAAAAAGCAAAGCTCCTCTAGAGCCCACAGCATAAAGGTACATATTCCCTAAGCCTCATGTGACTTTTGGTGTTAGAAGTGAATTCTCCACCGTAACATCAGGGCTGCACCAAGCAACACATCAGACGTTCTGGCTCTAAAGTCTATTTTCTCCTCTAATGTGCTGGGCATTTACCAGATTAACTGCAAAGTTTCCAATATGAACACTTGGCAGGCTGTCTCAGTTCTGTGTCTGCCACCACACCTCCGACCATCCAATCACACTCTTCCTTTCTCTCTTTCAAGGTTCAGTGTTACTCAGTCTTTCTTTCTTTCTTTTTTAATTCTTGGGTAATGTTAAGTAGTAATTCACAAGAGAATAATGCTATGTTTTCAATTCATTAACAAAATAAAAGACAAGCTACTTGCATTCTATACCTAGTAAAGACAAATGTTTTCCTCATAATATCCTATAACAAAGCACACAAAAGTATGTGAGGAGGAAAAAGGATTTTCCTGGACATGATGAAATATTTAGTGTAAAATAATCATTGCACTTGTGACATAAGAATAGCTCATTCCTCTTTGTTACAATGACATTACAACATCTGTAAATATACTGTGCAGAAAATGCTCAAATACAACTGTCATCACAGAGCAATGTGTGCATCACACATTTGTAAAGGACAGATAATAGACAGGACAAGGATGACCCTCTTGGGTACCACACCTGCTGTTGGGAGTATATAAACCCCGCTCTCCTCAGGTGACATTCAAACTCAGAATCTTGTCAGTTACATCCAGCTGAGCTCACATCTCCTCTCAACATGACCTGTAACTGCTGCTCTGGAAACCAGTCTCCCTCTCTTAGGTGCTGCTGCCCACCTCAGGATCCTGCTGTGGCTCTTTCTGTCCCAGCAACTTGCTCTACACCACTCCCGATGCTTCTCCTAGGACCTACCAGATGGACTCCTCTCTCATCAGTGGCTGTCAGGAGACCTGCATTGAGCCCAGCAACTGCCAGAGGTCCTGTGTGGTGTCCAGCCCCTGCCAGATGTCCTTCTACTGCCCCAGGAGCTCCACACCCTGCAGTCCCTGCCAGGGCACATATGCTGGGTCTCTGGGCTTTTGGTCCAGCAGCTGTCGTTCCCGAGATTATGGATCTAGAAGGTGCTATGTAGTGGGTTGCAAATCCAATGGCTTCGAATTTCTGAATTATGGAGTGTCTGGGTTCCCTTTCCCGAGATATAGGTCCAGATCCTACTACCCTGACCACTTGGTTGCTAGTGCCTGGCAACCTTGTTATAAAGCAACCTGTGGTGACATCCTTTATGGGTTCAGCGGTTGAGTCTTTCTCTTCCTTCATGCAATGTAAAATCAAGGTCGGTACACCCTGCAGCCGTCGTTTTTTTGCCAACCCCTTCTTGCTATCTGTTATTTCTCCCATTACCAGTTTCTCTAATTCTCAATTCCTTGAAGATTATAGAATTTATGTGTAATCTCGAATTATTCCTTTCTCTCCTTACTATGGAAAAGTGCTATACGTAGTTTGGTTTTCATCAGAGAGCAGTTGAAAATCAAAATCTTAATCTTATAAATGTGTGCAATCTTACACTTCAATGTATTGTTCCCTTTGTTATTAATTTGCTTGTAGATTTGCATTCATATTTGGGGGAATTCATTGCATTCTAGCTATTTAAAATTTTGAAAACATGTATTACTCCAAGTGGCTGTGATCCTTTTCTTTCTTTCTTTCTTTCTTTCTTTCTTTCTTTTTTTTTTTTTTCTTTTTTTGGAATAAGAAACTATAGGAATGTCATCATTCACACCTGCACACGTGGCTGAGTAGCAATGTGAATTGCTGGGACTCGATAACAGGGATTTCTGCTAATCCAGAGAAACTAAGCAATTAGGAGGGTAACTAAAAAAACACACATCAAGACTGACACATTACATAGTGATGCCGTAGGCAGAAACCTGCCTAAGTCTGTTAGCATTTGAATGTAGTTTTTCAGACGAAAGAAAAATAAGTGTCAAGTAAGTCTCTGGACAGATTCAGATAGTACAAGTGCTGGAATGCCTGGGTTACCGTCTCATTCCTATACCTCCTCCCTAAACATGTAGAAAGAAAATCACAATGATCAGGGTTCAAGAGATGTTGGCAATCCCCTGATACCTCCCCGAACTTCAACTTCCGTCAACCTTCAAACAACGTGTCCAAGTAATGTTGAGTATTTTTACTCAATCTGCTTAGTTAGTGTGATTCGCAAGGTAGATCAGAAGTAAAAAATTGGGTCCAGTTAATTGGGGCATGTGACTCTGAAATTCAGATATTATGGACTTTGGGAGGTAAATAAAACATATTATTAAAAAGACAAGTTCCCAGGAAGAATTAATTTGAAATTGACCTCATTGGCAGCAATTGGATTTCATTACTCTAGGTAGTAAGAATATTTGGATAGACTTTTAGATTGTCCACCGCAGGAAAAGTCCAATGTCATTGGCTTGAATCTTTTATTAGTTGGCATTCTGCAACTGCCTGGATTCTCTTCACTGGGTAAGAAGAAAGTGGCACTGGAGTCCTTATGTTACCCTATTGTAACCTTTGAGATACCCACATATATGTGTGTTATGTATACTGAAGGAAACACCAGCGAAAGATGTTACAGAAGGGATGTGAATCTACCACATGATCTGGGTCACAATGCCCTGTCCAGCATCATCTGTGACAGCATGCTATATAGAGCAAGGTAACATGAGACATAGGAATTTCTCTTAACTTTTATACCTCAGAGAGACATCAAGTGTTGACTTCTTTAAAGCAGAAAGAAAAGGAGACTCTAAAAGGGTTTGAAGGTTGCCAAAGTTTTAAATCAAACCCTAGTATAATTTGTATTCATAAAGGAATGTCAATTTCTTGTTCTTTTTGGAACATTTTTGCTTGTTTAAAAAAACACGGTTCAGCCGAGCGTGGTGGCGCACGCCTTTAATCCCAGCACTTGGGAGTCAGAGGCAGGTGGATCGCTGTGAGTTCGAGGCCAGCCTGGACTACAAAGTGAGTCCAGGACAGTCAAGGCTACACAGAGAAACCCTGTCTCGGAAAAAAAAAACACGGTTCATATTATAACCAAGGAGTGTTCAGTATTTCTGATGCGATGGAAATTTTATCATATGAGGAAATGTCATCTGTTGCAGCTATGTCATTAGCTTCATATAGATGAAGCTCAATAAAGAGTTAAAGTGAACACAAGTTTAGACTTGTTTCAAGAGAAATTTTGTTCTTTCTCTCCTTCTTTCTTCCTCTTCTGCCTTCCCTTCCCTCCCTTACTCTCTCTCTCTTCACCCATGGTGATGGCGTCTTTCACCAATAGAATATATTTTTTAATTTTATTAATTTATTCATATATTCATATTACGTCTCAATGGTTATCCCATCCCTTGTATCCTCCCATTCCTCCCTCCCTTCCATTTTCCCCTTATTCCCCTCCCCTATGACTGTGACTGAGGGGGATTTCCTCCCCCTGTATATGCTCATAGGGTATCAAGTCTCTTCTTGGTAACCTGCTATCCTTCCTCTGAGTGCCACCAGGTCTTGCATTCTTCTGGTGCTTTAAGGTTTTTGCTCGTTTATATAAGTATTGCATAAAATGTTAGTTTTACACTATGCAAATGATTTAAAACAAATTGAAAGTTATGTACAGTATTCACACACAAACACAACTTTTCTCCCAATAATAAGCAATCATCTTTAATTGGTTCCTTCAGAGTTTTGAGTTTTCTACAACTTTTTCTTTTATCATATCCACCCTGAACTGTCCCTAAATTCAACCCCTTTCTCTATCCACCCACCTTGTGCTCTTAAAAAATATTCATGAGTAATCTGGGCTTCCCAAATCTATGTTCTTTAAAACAAACAAACAAACAAACAAAACACTGATGCTTTTTTCCCCAGCAGCTAACAATTGCCAATCATTCCATTGCTAGAGGTGGAACTGTGTGCCCACCCCCTCTCCATGCCTGGGTTTTTTCCAGCTTGTGCTTGTATGAGTTTTGTGTATCATATTTAAATCAGCCTTATTATTTAGTTTTTATTCTCTTTTAAAATATTTATTTTAAATTATATATAGTTAAGCATATAAATATATTTATATGATATATATATATATATATCATATATATCATATATATATACTCAAAACTCTGAAGTCACACACACACACACACACACACACACACACACATACACACACACACACACAGAGCATTGCCTTCTGTTAAGCACTGACATCTCTCCAGGGATATTATTCTAGCACCTTTGATATATACACTATGTGTCTTCAGTAAAATCACATGTTTATCTTCTCATGCAATCATTGATGGCACCTACCATGATGAGAATGTCATCCAACTGTAATGCAAAGTATATGTCTGCAATAAACATTTTCTGGAAATATAAATTCAAAGTGTAACTCTTTTTATGCTAAAAATGACGTTATATTTTAACTATCTGTATTTGAAAAGAATTTTTTTATGATATTTAAAGTTCTCCATGCAGTTCCAAAATAAGAAGATAACCAGTTGTGGAATTAAACAATACAAAGCATGCTCACACCACAGAATCTATAGGATTTAGATTATTCTTTTAATATTTTAATTCATTATAAATTATTCAGATTACATTCCAATTGTTATCCATTTGCTTGTATCTTCCTGTTCACACACTTCCTCCCTCTTCTGGTCTATTCCCCTCCCCTAGACCTCTGACAGAAGGGGACCTCCTGCCCCACCATATCAGGTCTCTCTGTCTGGATAGCCTGCTTGCCCTTTCTCTGTGTGACTGCTGGGCCTCCACTCCAAGGGGAAGTGACCAAATTGGGAGCACCAGAGTTCATATCTTTACATGTTCAGGCATAGCATAAATTTATGCCTATACATCATGTACACCTGTCTTTCCTACTACCTCCACCTACTGGTGGTTAATGGGCATTACTGTATCATGGTAGGTGTGGATGTGCCCATAACTAACAGGACTGAGGAGAAGGATGAGGACAAGGAAGAAGAGGAGGAGGAGGAAGAGGAGGAGGAGGAAGAGGAGGAGTCTGCATGTAGGTCATCTTTTTAACTGTGCAGATTGTTCTGTATGTTGTAGTAACAACTTCCTTCATTGTGGTCCTTCTCGTGTGCTGTCTTTGGATGAAAGCTGATCCCATGTTAGAAGAGGTGTTTTGGGATATTTTGTTTTGTTTTGTTTTGTTTTTAACAGGAGTTAAATCTGGAATCTTCTGTTCCAGATTTAACAAAAAATAATTTGCTTTACTTAAATCTTGAACCATACCAGATAAACCTATGGCAAAAGTAAACTGACAGTTCCCTAGGTCAGCCATTGTGTATGGTGATGAAGTTACTACTCATTATATGTAAAAGGAAAATTGTGAGACAATTAACAAATGAATCTGGATGCTGAGACACAACTGGAATAAAACAAGTATATGATGAGCCTTAGGGGTAGATCAACTCCACATGTGATAATGATTTCTAGAATTAAATGATGAAGCCTTTGGGAAGCAGTCCATTATTCAAATATGATATTCCAGGTCATATCCTGAAACTGAGTAGTCGTTACATGGATTTTGAGAAGTTTTTTTTTTTAAACACAAGACCAAACTTGGACATCACCAAAATATATAATTAACATATGAACAATGTGAGGTATACATTTTTAGCAACCATTGCATGTGTAGAGATTTCACTTATAAATCCTGTTTATCTGGCAGTGAAGATGGGCACTGAACCCCATCTGCAACTAAGTCATGATCCTGTAACTTAATTATGTGCATATATGTTAGAATGTATTTTATAAAGATGATCTCTCATGCAACATTATATGGCACAAATTACCTCATATTTCCTCTGAACTACAAGTACTTTATACAAAATATGGTTTATAATTCCCTATTTGGCTGGAAATAAGTTATGTTTGTCATTCTAATAATGTGTTCCCTTCATTTTCACTGTGTGAAAAAAGTATTAACAGATGGAGAAAACAGAAACATTCAGATTTTTCTCCAAATACTAAAGAATTACTTTACTCTTTAAAATTATCATGGCAAGCACAAGAAACAGAAAAGCTCAGAGAGGTATTTTGAAGTAAGTTTCAAAGACAAGAAAATAAAAAATGATAATAATTCCAGATGTATAGATGTCCAGTTGCATATTTTTATTTAAACTTAATGTTTTCCCGTTTGGAAAATTCAAGACATTGTCAGTCTGAGTAAACACATGAAGGAAAGAATAATACTGGATTTTTGCATGCCTATAAAATGAAAAGAAAACAATTTAGCATATTTCTCCAATTAAATGCATTTTCTAATTTAGGGAATTCATAAGAGTTAGTAGAAATCAAATTCCTAGGAGACCAAAGGCAGGGTGACTCTTAACACAGTAGGCAGCAGGCACTGTTTAGATTTCTAATTTCTCAGTATAAGATCAGAAGAAGCCGCTCCCACAGGTTGCCTGGTAAGCAGCAGACTGGCCGCTTCTAGAAGAGAAGCAGTTTGGGCGGTAAAAGTTGGATCCACCGTTTACGGTTTGGAAAGTGCGAGGACCACTTCCCACTGCCTGGAAACCACCGGATCCAAAGCCCAGGGTTGGATAGCCAGAACCGAAAGACTGGAAGCCCCTGGAACCAAAGCCGCCCAGAGATCCTGAGAAACTTGACTGGCTGGGTCTGAAGGACGCTGGAATCCTCTGGCGGTTGCAAAGCCTCTGGCCGGGACTGGAGACCACAAAGGATGTCTGGTAGCCTGTGGGCTCACAGGTTTCCTGAGACACACCCTGGAGAGAGGAGCCCAACTGGTGGGTGATGGGAGTTTGGAGGTCAGTGGCGTAGAAGACATTGCCGGGGTAGGAAGAACCGTAAGAAGAGTTGGGGTATTGCAGTTGGCCTCCGAAGGCCTGGGAGAAGTTGCCGGAAAAGTTGTTGCAGGACATGCTGAGAGAAGATGGGACTTTGTGGATGAGAGGAGGAGGATGTTCCGAGTTTGAGTGACCCTTCTCGGACACAAAGGATTTATATACCCCGTCCTTGGGTGCGTCATCCTCATGGCGCATGAACACAAGTTACCTGCGCCTTTGATTGAATTGAAAAGACCATCGTAGTCATGCATATTTACTTTTTGTGTGGTTTCGCAGCTGGATAGAGCAGTGATGTCTGTGGTCCTGGAATTCAGGTAATAGTGTTCAATCTTCAAAGCTATTATTCATCCTCCCTCAGCAAAGGTCACCCTACACATCACTCAGAAAACTGCTTTGGAGTAGACTGTCTGGGCTGAGGGAAGCTAGCTTAATTAAAAATAATTGATACCCGTTGCACAATCTGTCCAAAAGTTGTTGCCATCTGGCGAGCAAAGTTGTTCGCTGATCCACTCAGAGTCATTTCTTTTAAACAAAAACACACACTGATTGCTGACTCAAAATGGCAAGCTCGCGTTACGAATAGTGTCATCCAAACACTGATATGCAAGATGCATACGAACTTTTTTTTAAAAATCTTGAACCTCAGTTTGAATGGCTTTAGTGAAACTCGGAGAGATTTTTATTTCTCACGCATCTATCTAAGAATGGAATCCAGATATTAAGTGTGCATCTTAATTTCCATCTCTGTGTGTGTGTGTGTGTGTGTGTGTGTGTGTGTGTGTGTGTGTGTGTCTGTGTGTCTGTGTATATGGGTGGGTGGGATGGGATGGGGTGGTTTACTCCACTATGAGATAAACGCTTTATGCATTGAATGCTAAAGATTATTCATCTAAGATGATAAAAGGCATTAAAAGAAACAAAACTTGGGGTAATAATGTCCAATATATTTCTATCGCTAATGAGTGTCATTTTTCTCAGTGAAAAAGGTCTCCATAACCTGGTAGGGGTCCTAGCTCTAAAGTAAGCATATAAGGCGATTGCCTTGAGGTGTTGGGCCAAAGGAGCCATCACTGGGAGGTGCTTCCTCTGCCTGAAGGCAGCATATGTCACTTTGACTTAAATTGTTTTCAGGTGCTTCTGACAAGTATTGCAAAATGTCCAAAGTAAGGGTCATATTTCCTCAATTTCCACGGCTTGTGTCCTACCTCAGAGCAGGACTGTAATGAAGACTGATGGCTGGAGGTGAGGAGAGAAGAAGATGCAGGAAGATGCAGGAAGATGCAGGGCTGTCTGGGTGTGGCTCCAGCTTCGGTGCCGTTTGTTGTCCTCCACAGTAAAGAACAACATTTCCTTCTACTTCTGAGTAAAAGCTTTTTTTTTTTTGTAAGAGAACATCATTTCCTTCCTTTCTTTCTTTTGTTAACTTAAAATATTCAGACTCATAAAGTTTACAGTTTGAGAGAAATTTTAACAAATGTCTCCAGGTTTGTTTTTCCTTTTAATCATATTGGAATTCCAGTTACAGCAATCCGATATTCTCAGAACCCTACAAGAACAGCTCATTTTTTATTTGTCCTTAAAATTTAGACCAGGTAATCACAATACTTTGTAAAATTAGTGTCAGTTCATTTTCAATGTATAATTTGTGTGGAGAATGGATGACATACAAAGTCTACTTCCACAAGGTAGCAATTTTATGCTCCCTTGTCCCATCTCTTATGCTGCACTTAATGGTGGAGGACAGACAAATCTCGCCACTTAGTTTTCTATGAAGAATTTAGAATTAATTGATAGATTCACAACATTAGCAACCTCAGATTAATTTCTTCTCCAGTTCACACTCCCATCCCCTTTGATACCTTTCCCTACCCATATATCAATATATAAGAGTCATTTGTAACCATGAATTCTTCAAAGGCTTAATCCTTCTATGACACCGTTGAGGTGTCAGACATATATGAGACAGAGACTTTTCACATTTCTTAATTGTTTTTAAACTTTATGTAATGAAAACGCCATAAAATGAAAAGAAACAGTATGGCATTAAGGTAATGTTCAGGACCGCTCAACCTTATATAGTCATTTGCACAAACACCACTTGTGTTTGTTCAGTTATAAACAACAACTGAACTTAACTTTCTTAAATTTCTTTCCTCCTGTGGATTAATATTGTATTGTTCTGTTCATAACATCACAACATTTGGAGAAAAAACATGAAAAGGGGATTTACTTTTCTGTTTTCAATCACGCTTCTAAACTTGGAGCATCATAATTTTCTTTGCAGAGTGCTAACTTTTGTGGAGTGCTGGACCTGCAGTGTTAATTGCATCATCATCCACTTGATCACATTTTGAAGGCTGGAACAAATAAAGCATTTATCTTAAAGATTCAATTATGGTGGCTTTCATTCGACCTATTGTAGATACTGAGAAATTGCATTTTTACTTCATGAATAATTGCTTTGAAAACTAATGAAATTCCTTCATTTAGAAGTGCACGTTCATAAAAAGTCCTTTGAAGGTTAAAGCATTTCATTTTTACTGGAGCCTAATTAGGCATTCTCATTAAAGTGGGCACAGGCTACTACACCCATCGCTCTGGTATATAAGGACCCAGGTTCCCGATGGTGGTATTCGCACTCGCAGATTCATCACTGCTCCTCAACTGAAACCAGAACTCCTGACAGCATGTCTTACCCCTGCAACTCTGGAAACTTCTCCGCACAGTCCTATGGAGGTTTCCTGAGGCAGCCAGTCTCCACCTTCAACTCTTTCTACCCCACCGGCAATGTAGTCTATTCTCCAAAGAACTTCCAGCTGGGCTCCTCTTTCTACAATGGACAGCAGGAGACCTTCGCTGAGCCACTGGAGAGCCACTCACCATGTGTGGGCAACAGATCCTTCCAGACATCCTTTTTCCGGCCCCAGACAGCCTTTGTCAGCATCCCCAGCCAGGGTGGCTTTACCGGATCTTTTGGATATGGCAATTCTGGTTTTGGATCTTTCGGGTTTGGAAAATCTGGCATTCGTTCTTCAGGCTATGGGTCCAGCTTCTATCGCCCAGGCCACTTTTCTTCCAAGAGTGTCCAGTCAGCTTACTACCAGCCAGGCTATAGCTCTGGCTTCTGCGGGTCAGCTTTCTGAACATCCTGGTCGTCCCACGATGGTTTCTCTACCTGAAGGAACTCAAACGCCTTCTCAAACATCTAGGATTCATCAATGAACATTTCTCGCTCCAGGACTCAGCATCATAATCTACTTGGAAGCAAGTGATTTTTTTTTTTTGATGATAAAGTAATCTTGACCTTTGACCTTTCAACTCTCCTACAAGAAAAAGCCAGCATTTTAACTATTATGTAAATGCTTGGATCACTTCTGTTACTATTCATTTTTTTAAGTTTCTTCTATCATTATTTTCTGAGCATTTCTCTATTCAAGTTTATTATAAATAAACTTATATCTCTGGCATGAATTTTGGCATTCCAGTTTCTTTTTTATTAATGGCAAATTTATTCAATGCATCTGATGCTTTAACTGATTTTGTTTTCTCTTTTTCACTATTTTGTTTGATAGAAAAGCAGACTCACTGAAAGGAAATCCATATATGTGTCCTGTCTCATGCTATGTGGCGTATCTTGAGAGATTTATATTCCTTCATGGGCCCATTTTTTCATGTAATTACTACAGGCATTTTGTTTTCAGTGGGGCATTCAATGGAAAAGAATTACTGGGTTCACTCAACTGTGGAGAATGTTCTGTCCATTGGCTAGATCTGGGTAGGGGTTTAAAGTTTACCGCCTGTGTTGTCCTTGGCTGGTGCCTTAGTTTGAGCAGGACCCCTGGGCCCAAATCTGCCTATCATAATGTCAGAGTAAGGATAACAGGTTACCAAGAAGAGACTTGATACCCTATGAGCATATACAGGGGGAGGAAATCCCCCTCAGGAACAGTCATAGGTGAGGGGAATAAGGGGAAAATGGGAGGGAGGGAAGAATGGGAGGATACAAGGGATGGGATAACCATTGAGATGTAACAATAATAAATTAATAAAAAATTAAAAAACAAAACAAACAAAAAAAGAATAATTCCAAATATACAGAAAAAAAAAGAATTATTGGGTTCTTGTTATACACCAAATACTCTGGTGAACAAAGGTGTGGATTCTCAGCTTTCAAGAAGCTATTACAGATACAAATCTAGTTTAACATCATGAGATAAGTCAATAATGGGATTAAAAAACATAAAATTCAGAAGAAGCACTAGAAAGGACTTCACAAAGAGGCAAAGGGTGTCATGTGACTCATTAAAAGCAGAAAGTGTTAGTCAGTCAGTCAGTCAGTTAGTTAGCTAGTTAGTTAATTACTTCATTTAAATCAAAAGAATCTTACTGATGTGTCACACCACTTGGAATCCATGCAAGAGCAGCTGCCACAGATGGTTAGCCAAGAAAGGAATTTGTCGTTGCAAAGTAGTAATGAAGAAAATGGCAAGGATGTGTCTGAGCTCAGTGAAGGACAGAGAGAAGGGAAGAATATTAGAGCAAAGCAAGCCTTTCCTGTGGGGAAGACGGATACTAAAGATCAAATCCAGCCTCTCCCACATGCTAAGCCATTGGCATATAACTATGATACTTACATTTTAAGGTCATTTTATTTTGAATAACATCTTGAAATTTTTCCCAGACTAATTTCAACCTTAAAATTCTCCTGCCTTAGCCTGCTGAGTAGCTAAGATTATAAACATATACCACCACACCCAGATTTTCAGTGAAGAAAATAAACCCTCTAAAATTTTCTTGGCAAGTTAACTATCTAAGGAGACATATGTTTAACAACAACAAACCAGCCAAACCAAAACAACAACAGGTTTGTCTTATTGCCATGGCCAAGTTAAGTAAATAACTAGGAAAGAAAAATTATGACCTTGGTGCAAACAGCATGGTAGATACATTTACCAACTAAGGGAGGAACCTGTTAACCAATAACAATACTACCTAAAATAGGAGATATGAAAATTATCATTGCATTGCATTCATGATAAATGTTTATTTTGTTTATAAGTAAAGCAGATCACTTATAAGCCACAGTGAAATGATAAAAAAATATAAATAATTTTTCATGAGTTACCTTAAGCAGAATTTACTTTATAGAAGTCAGTCACTTGGCCAAACCATGCATAGGCCTCATTAGCTAAAATTCCAAATCTTTAACTGAATGTGAGAGGAGACTGAGAATTATTACGCAGTTATTTTTGCCTTAATTAGCATTAAGCAGAATGTTCTCATTAGGGTAAAAGGAAACTACTTGCCTGTTTTTCTCATATTCTGAAATTTGTTTTTGGTGTGAGGACTCTGAGTTCTATGAAGCCCCCAGTAATAATGTGGGAAAATATACTTTCAAACAAAAATACTAAGAAATATTTTTATTTCTTCTTAATACTTAAATCCAACCCAATACTAATTCATGGACATTTTCACAGCCACATCTGAAAACTCCTCCTTTCCCTCTTTCTGCCCTGTGGTGAGCTCCTCCTGTTTGGAGGAGCTTTATCACGTCTCTCTTTAAATCTTCTTCTGGGACCAAATGTAGGAAACCTGTGAACACTGTAAAATAGTTTCAAAGAGAACAATAAGTGAGATCATAGTGACAAATCAGTACTTCTTGCTTCAGCACAATGGTTTAGGGTTAGGGTCAGAGCACCACTTGCTTGTTCATTTGAGAAAGCTTTGGATGGTTTACCCAGAGCTTCAGAAAGCTCCCATTGACCAACATACAGGAGACCACAGCATAAAAGACCCACTTAAGCGACCATCGAATGAAGCAATAGTTTATAAATTGAGATATTTATTTCTGTGTGGAGTTATATATTTCTGTGTGCTCTCTTTGCTATACCAACTAAATCCACAATATTTCTCTTCTTTGAAGGATGATACCTTGAGCCGACTTGCTCATGATTTCACTTCTAACGCCTCTCTTTGTAGATACCAAAACTGTGTGTTGAGAATTGTATCTACAAAATACCTTTGGAATGGCTTCAAGTCTATGTTTGATCAAACAGCCACACATCACAACTGAGACAAACTGGCATGTAAAATTAACTACCCGTGTCAAAATCTTAGAAAGCCTGCTTGATGCCAGACTATGTCAAAGCTATAATGCCTATATGACACCAAAGACCTGAAACAAATGAAAGTCTTAACTTATAGTCTTCTTATCACTTTCTGAAATTTATTTTTAGAAATTGTTTTTTTTTTTATAATCTTAGACCTTAATGTGAAGTTTATATGAGATTTTGAGCATCATCTTTTACTCAGTGGAATTTGTATGTTTCTCAATAAAATGTCTGTGCATATTCAAACAGTTGACATCTGTGCCAGTGATCCCTCTGTAACTTACAGCGAAGTTTTGGGGACAACACAGCTGTGCATGAAGTCCAGACGCATATATGAGGCATGCTAGGCCTGGTGGTCCTAAAGATTCTGAACCTATCTCTCCACTTTATGTTTCTTGCCAACATATTTTTTATGTTTCCTTTGTTCTTTTGTGGCCTTTCTTGCCATGCCCTCAGTCTTTCATTTCCTTACTTTTGTAAATGTGTTTCTTTCACTCCAACCAAAGCTTTTCTCTTTTTGCATTCTCTTTGTTTTGTCTGCATTCTTGTGTGTGTTGGGTACTCCCTATTAGAATTCAAGTGTTCAGTATCTCATGTGCTCATATGAAATAACCTCTTTCTTTAGGTGACAGAAATAATGTCCAGTCCTGACAACAAAAATATCCTGGACTTTGCTAAGTATTCTTTCTAGGCCAGTTGCTCTTACCCTGTGGGTCACAACACTTTTGGGGGTCAGATGACCCTTTCAAAGAGGTCACCTAAGACTATCATAAAACACAGATATTTACATTATGATTCATAACAGTAGCAAAATTACAATTATTATGAAATACCAACAAAATAATTTTAAGGTTGTAGGTCACCACAACAGGAGGAACTATATTAAAGAGCCTCAGCATTAGGAAGGTTGAGAACCACTGCTCTAGCCAATGTTGTCTATACTCAAAGAGCCTCTGCTTTGAATCTGTGTCCTAGGAATGAACAATTTGTGCTCAGCTGTGCACACTGATCTCAAATCTCACTGAGTGAAGAGTGTTAATTCAGAACATGGCTGCTCTGGCAAGAGATCACATCCAAAGACCTTCTAGGTCTATGTGATCCGGCTGGAATACAAGCATGCCTCTAATCCAGGAGACAGAGGCAAACAGATCTGAGTTCAAGGCCAGTGTGGAACAGAACAAAGTACCAGGAAAGGAAAAGCTTAGATCCAGGAGTGGTGGTACACCTTTAATCCCAAACAAAGGTAAAGTTAGTTTGCTGAAGAAAACACCCATGTTAGAACATGATGTCAAATTGAGTGGCAGAAGAGGTGATGAATCAGAGATTTGACAAAATAGGATATGCCCAACTCTCATGAGAAGAGAGGAAAGGGAAGCTACTTAAGAGGCAATCTGATAAAGGCACTTAGTGCCAAGAATTTTTCTCTTAGCACTGCTTTCATTACGGAGATGCATTCAAGTGTGGCAAACAAGTCACTGGGCAAAATGTTCTTGTTTCTGCCACAGACAGAATTTTGCCTAAAAATGGGCAAGCTTGGATGCAGGCAGAGTCAATGGCCAAACTCTGCCATGGCAGGGTAAGCAAGTCCTCAATAGTTTTAGCCTCACAAATATGTCTGTCAGATATATTAGGCCAACAGGCTGAAGATGATGCTCCAATTTAATAGAGTCTTGGGTGACTATACAGGCAGTAAACTGTCTCTGACATTTTTTATTTTTTTCATTTTGGAAGCTGCCAACCCGCACTTCCAGTTCACTTAGGTAATTAACTTTAATTCCTTCTCAACTCTCTGATAGGGTTGAAGACCAGATAGTTTAGTTTTACAATTAAGCTTAGTAGTTTAGGGTTTAAGATGGTTTTAGGTCTAAATAGATGTTGATAGAGATGAGATATGATAGATATTGATTTTCATTCAGAATTTTAGACTCACCAAGATAGGGAAGATGTTTTCTTCAAGTTTGCTGAATACAAATAGCCAAATCACTACTAAGGTAACATTTATATAATTCCTGGTTGTTTTGTGGTCTTCCTTTTTATTTTATTTTATTTATGTGTAAAAATATAAATATATATGTAAAAAATAAATACACATATATCAAAAAAGAGGCAGTCTTACAGAGAGAGAGCAAGCAGTTTCTACCATAACAGTAATAGAGAGATGGGTTGCAGAGAGAGAACTTGGGTGAAGACTGAGTGAGCCAGAAAATGAGAGGAAGCCAGATTAGAGCAGATTTATGGGTTAGTCTGAGGCCAAGCAGAGCAATTCCAGGCCAAGAGAGAAACCAGATTACATTAGTCAGCTAGGAGAAGAGTTTGAGCCAGAACAGTTGAGTTGAACCAGCCAGTGCAGAGTTCAGAAAGAACAAGTAAGGGTGAGCTTATTAAGCAGTAAGTCCCAGAGGCTAAATCATCCAAGGCCTAGATTAGCTTGTATGGAGGCTATAAACTTCCAGGAGTAGGCCTGTGTTGGCAGAAGGTGGCAGTTAGCCTCCCAGACAACAATTGAGCCAGGAGAATAAGAGTTACTTTTACATCACTGAGTATAAGGATAGAAGACGATGAATTCAACAGTTAGGTGCTCCAGAAAAAGAAAACCACCAAGCTAACAGCCATAGCATACATGCAGAAGGCATAGTGCAGACCCATGCAGACCCCGTGCTTGCTGCTTCAGTCTCTGTGAGCCCCTGTGAGCCCAGATTACTTCATTCATTAGGCCACTCACTCCTGGTGTTCTCTGTCTTCTCTGACTCCTTCAGTCTATCCCTTTCCTGAGGTTTGCTGAGCTTCAAGGGGAAAGACCAAATGGAGACTTCCAGTTTAGAATCTCTCTGGATGTGGGTCTCTGGACCTACCCTCCATTTTGTTTCCAGAGGAATCCTTACTGACAAGATGACTGAACAAGCATCAATCTATAAGCATAGCAAATTATTTCATTGGTTTTTAAAAAAATATTTGTGTCTGGTTCTACCCTAGGTCTTTGGGCTACCCAGTCTCCAGTGTTCTGGTCATCCAGACAGTGTAGGGCATGATCTTCTTCACAAGGAGAGGGCCTCAAGTTAAATCAGGCACTAGTTGGCCATTCCCACAAGTTCGGTGCCACCACTGCTCCAGGACTGACTGTAGGCCGAGGACCTGATGGTTGTCTCTCAGTCACCTACAGAGTCTCTTCTGAGCCAAAGAAACTAGAACATAAGGGCGAAGCATCCACCAAGCACCAGCTCAACCTTTCAATAACAGTATTTGTAATACTTTACCTGTTATTATTTATAGATTTCCCCTTGAGCAAATGTTTTTTAAGATTTATCTTTTTACTTATGTGCGTATGCACGATTCTCTGTGTGTGTGCAGACATGCACAGGCAGACATCAGAAGAAGGTGCTGGAGGCCCTGGGGATGAAGTGACAGGAAGTATTAAGCCACCAAACCTGGGTCCTCTGCATCAGCAGTAATGCTTAATTGCTGAGCAATCTCTTCTGCCCCAACTGCTGTGGTTCTAGGCTTTGACATCCATGTCTTATTTCCTGTGTGCTGCCTCTGGTTGGAGAGATCACACAATGAATGTTCAAGAAGCACTTCTGTCAGTGGAGAGGAATATTTCATTCCAGAATCAGAAACAGATCTTTCTGACAGTTTATATCACCTTTATGCATAAACAGATAAATAACTATTGCAAGAATGTTCAGCCAGTCATGCCGAATTACATTTCTGGGCCTTGTTCACCAGGTAAAAACAAGATACTAATATTTAGAATTCTTCCTGTGAATTAAAATAAAATCCGTTACATTTGCACAATCATTAATATATTAAATTAAAACTGTTTTCAAAACCAAACCAATGTGGGTTTTTTTTTTTTTTATTTAATATGTTAACAAAATTTACAGTATAAGAGTTTCAGCTCCTTGACAAATCACTCCAGGTCCTTAATTACAAGTCAGAATTACTTTTTCAAAATTGTTTGATGTAGGCATAAGGTTACTGTGTAACTCAAAGGCTGATTTCTGTATCTATCATATGCAGTTGCAGTCCTTGTTCTGAGAATTTCTTGAATCAATGTTGTATAAACTCTGATCCCCAATTGTCTCCTTATATGCCAAAAAAGAAGCTTACATCCAATCACTGAGCAGGGGAGAGAATAGGGCTGGACTTCCTGCCAGCCAGGTAAGAAGAAGTTAGAAGAGGAAGTAGGCGATTCAGTCAGAGGTGCAGGAGAGACGAAAGAGCTAAAAAGCAAGTACTTTGGGGGATTTAGGCAAAGATGGAGTCAGGATAACATAGTGAGTTAAGAACAGACTTAAACTGCTCAACATTGGCCAGGTGGTGGCAGCGCGCACATGCCTTTAATCCTAGCACTTGGGAGGCAGAGGCAGGCAGATCGCTGTGAATTCGAGGCCAGCCTGGTCTACAAAGCGAGTCCAGGACCCTGTCTCCAAAAAAACAAACAAAAACCAAAATAACAAACAAACAAAGCAAAAAACAAACAAAAAATAGAAAGAAAAAACTGCTCAAGATAGTATTGTAAAGCTTTATAAACAAGTATAAAAAGAATCTCATGTCTCCCCCCCCTTCAGTGATAGACTGTGATCTAGAATTCTAAGCTGAGATAAAATCCCTTTATCTACCCAAGGCACTTTTGGCCAGAGAGTTTTATCACAGCAATGGAAATAAACTGCCATGGAAGGAAAAAAAAAAAAAAAGAATCTCAATTATTTGTGTGATAGGCCAGGTTAATAAATAAACTAAGAGAAACAAACACAGTCATATAAAAATGACTAACAGTTTGGCTAAGAAATTTCAGTTACTAGTTTTCACAGCATTAAGGGTTACTTTGGAGCACTTATTGAAGAGTGGATGCTGACAGTGACACTTAACACCCCGGACAACACATGTGATGAAGCTTGATGAACATTGATTTAGTCTAATGAAGCTCAAATGAAAGAATAGTGATGTTGAAGAAAATAGTACAAAGACGTGAATAAGGACCCGGAGAGATGGCTCAGAGGGTAAGGGTGCTAGTGAGAAGACGTGAGTGTGGATTCCAGCCTTCACATAAAAAGCCACGCATGTGTCTATAACCCCAGCACCGTTGAGTCTGGAAAAGAAGATAACAGGGTATTGTCGGCAGCTGTCCTAGGTCAAGGTTCTGTGAGGGACCCTGTCTTAAAGGAATGAGTTAGAGAGAGATGGAGCAGAGAACTCACGTCCTCTTCTGTCCTGAGGATGCACAAGACAGCACTCGTCAGCACACATGCAGTCCACCCACCACATGCAGATAACACTGCTGAAGTGTTCATACAACAGGCATGCATATGAGATGCAATGCATTAAACCCATCTGAGCATGGCATTTTCCTATCTGCTTAAAAAATGTCTATTCCAATATTGAACTATATAATTGGATTTTATAGAACTGTAGAAAAAACGTACAAAGATGGCCAGCTTAAAGATTAAAAAATTTAATATTTACGTTTTATTATTTACATGTTCTTTGCATAGTATGCACAATGAAATAGTAAAATAAAATACTAACAATAAATTTTGTGTCAAAAATACAGTAGCAAGCTGATATAAAGCTCTGATCAATTGACTAAAATTTCATCCAAGCCCTGGCAAGCATAGTCTAAGTCACAATTTTAAATACATTTTATACAGAAAATTTTGAATGTATCTAATGTTTCCCCACTGCTCTACAAATTATAAATATACTATATTTTAGTGACTAAGTATTCAACTTATTTTTCTGAATGATCTGTTTTAAGTACTATTTTATATATTAAGTATCACTAATGTAAGCTCTTTTAAATTTGAGTTACATTCACACCTTCAGAACTTATTTTCTGACCAGTAACACTAGATAAGACAAGATATGTACTTATTGAGAGTCTACAAGTCTTCCATCTCAATACCTCTCTGAGTTTCCATACATTTTTCTTCAGAAACATGCTCAGTCTTTTCTCCACTACAGTGACTTGCTGCCTACTTTCAGTTTCTCTGCAGTTCAGTAAAATGATCTGTTTGGCAGAATAATGAAGTCGTCTCCATTTTTAACCATTTTAGAAACAATTAAGTCTCTTTAGCTCTTGAGTAAATTCATTTCCAAGTGTTATAAGCACAAAATGGACACTTCACAGAGGAATTTGCTTGCTTCCCAGGCTGTGAGTGCTCTAAAGACTACACAAGTGCAGATGCATTGGATGACTACGCCTCCCGCATCCATGACTCAGGCATCTAGTGTGGGGTATAATAGCTGGTCCTCTAGGCAGTGATCTCACATTTGTGTTAGTGTATCTCATTCTGATGAATATATTTCACTTCAATATCTTTTTCCCTCTTTCTTCCTTCCCTCTCTTCAAGCTATCAGCAACTAGTATTTTATAATGTATCTCCTACTATCCCATCGTTTTTAACCATATAAGTCTCACATTTTGAAAATCTTTTTGGACAGGATTTATTAAGGTAACTAATTTTATGCCTTTCTCTAGTTGACAGTGTCCATTTCTTTGTAAAAAGCATCTAGTATTTCCTTCCCATGTGTACATCACAAGTCTTAATGGAACCTGAGTCAGTCATGTGGTCCCTATATAGCTGTACAAGAAATAGTAGATTTCCAGATACTTCATCAGATGAAATTTCAAACTTCAGACCGAAAGATAGTTAACAATAAAATCAGAATTTCTACTTGGGCAAAAGTAAGAGAAAATCAAGAAAATGTATTAATACAAGTTTGACTCATTGTTCTATAAAACAACTTACATTTCTGATTACATGATGAAATAAGATTATTTTGCTATTCATACTCAATTTATTTTAGCAATAACTTCAGCATGGCTTCGTTCTCTAAGAACACTTTGTGGTTTACATGATAATTTTCATTTTCTTGTGAAAGGTATTGTACTATGAATATACAATTTCCTCCAAAATATTGGATGACAGCTTTGTAATGTATAGTTGGAAATTAGTAAATTTAGTAGTAAATTCCCCACAAAAAATTCCAGGACATTTGTTGGGATGTCTTCAAATTTGAAGAAAAATTATCTCATCAAATCAGGGATGATTATGAATCTAAAGTATGAAAGGATGTTGGCAGCCATCGAGGAATTGGTAGCAACTGCAAAACAGATTGACAAAGAATAAGGAGAGCTGCTTGGAGAGGAAGGTGAAAGGGATAGACGAATTTGCACACAAGGTTTGAAGGAAGTTTCCAGAACAGCAGCTCTCAGATTAACTATCAGAACATTTGGTTTTGATTAATTTTCCTTTTCTGAGGGAGAATATGTTGTCCTCTACTTTGACCCCACACATCCTCTCAGTGAGTGTGGTAATGACGAATAATGTTGAAATTAATTTACTGCACATATTTACATTACTAACAGAAGTATGTCATACATGTTTGTATTTACCAGAGTTTTATGTGAGGAAATCCTACACACATCAGAAAAAAGAACTTTAATATTTAAAAATATACTTCACACTTTCAAGTGACTTTTATAACATGGTGTTAGCCTGAAAATATTGGTAGAAGATGTACTATGAGAGAAATAGGAGTCCATACCTAAAAGATAGGCCTTCAAAAATACTCTAATAATATGATTATATCCCTGTCCTTTAAGGTAATTGTCATTCAACTTTCTTAAGTTCCTTAAAAATGTCACATGCACTCAAAGGTGTTGATGAGTGACAAAATAATGAAAAGCCCTCAGTTCTTGTCATTAAGCTCCTAGAAGTCAAATTAGAAAAAAATGGGGATATGTACATAGAACCATAGAGTGAGTGAGTAAGAAAGAACATGTACATCAATTGGTCTGTAAGTTTGCGTCTTTTGAACAACCATTATGTGTCAGGAAAATAGAGCATAGGGTCATGAAAAAAGCAGGAGAGCTCACTGCCCAGTGCTTTCCAAGTCTGGGCAGCAGATCAATAGAAGCGAAGCCAAAGGTGTTGACCAGTGCTGGTTTTAGGACATAGAGTGGCTGACTCAGGTAACAGGTTTGACCTTAGAAAAGCTGTGCAATATCCCTGGTCACTTCTTATCTCTGCCATTTTAACCTGATCTTTCACCCTATACTCTACTAAATTTTAATTGAAAAACCACACAAACTCTTACAAAAATCAACAGCATCATGACTGAAAGTGAAGAGTTTGGGCAGATTTTCTCTGTAATTTTGATAAACAAATAAGCAACATGACCCCACACAGCACAGAAAATCGAGGGACAATGTGAATGAAAAGAAATTGTCCTCAGAGTCCTTAGTTCATTGCTGCAATTAAGTGTCTGTTTGCTAAGGACTCAAATCTGTCCTCCCAAAATATTTTCTGAATTCATAAATAAATGTATGGAAACTTACACTATGTAAGAAGATTCTAGATGCACAAATAATCTAGAGCAGAGTTACTGTACCAGGCACCAGGCTAAATGCTGTAGTACTGAACTCCAGCTCCCAGAGATCTCGGGAGTTAAATAACACAATGTCCATTCTTAAATCTAGGCTTAACTAGGTGAGATTATTAACCCAGTTAAGAGAACAATGTTGGCTTTAGAAATAATTGTCTTCTGATCTCAAATTGTTGATACTGTTAATTATTATGTTCAAATACAGATACATAACATGCAACTATACATATGTATGCATATATGTGTATATATTCAGATATAAGTGTATGAGTATACATAGACACACATGTGCACACATACATGTATACATATACTGTTTTAATTCTATATTTGCTTTGCAAGTTTGGATTAAAGTAGAAGGAAGTAGAAGCTGTGATGTTTTGTTTTGCTTCAGTAGAGATAAAAATATGATTTGCTTCTTAAAGTCAGTTTTGCAGGTTTTTAAGAATCATTTCTTTTGAGGATTTTGCTTTTAAAAACCTCATATTCTATATGATGTCATTGTCTTCATAGCATACATCACAGTGTGCATGGCTATTAAGACCCCAAAAATTAATTAGTGTGCTCTAATCAAAGACACAATTGTATATGTGAAAAAAAGCTGTGCCATTCAAAATACTTACAATGGAAAGGGAAAAATTACCAATACAGTGTTGTTGTTTTCTTTTTAATCTGAAATCTCATTTATAGTTGGTTTCATAAAATTAATTAAGCTTAAGTCTGCCCTATGTCTGAATTATCAGGAGAAATGCACTAATCTGGAAATACTGAAAACTATTAGCAACAATTGACACAATTTATCTTGGGAATCGAGGCTATTTAAAGTCATTTATTGCATTTCTCTCCATTTTTCTGATATACTAAAACTATTTCAAAAGCATAGTATCCAGGGGGAAAATCTCTAGTTTTAACCTAGTAAGTTGAGAAATAAAATTCTATGCCATCAAACCATCTTCTTTTTCTTCAAAAAAAATCTTGCAGTATTCCTGACTTTACAAGAGCTCATAATTAGGTGTAGTATAGAAGTACCAAGAATACTTTCAAAAAACAAGGTGGAAGGAAAATCCAAAAAGTTGAATTTTTTTAAAAGTCACAGTAACAGCCATTAGTTTATAACAAATAAACCTGGGCCGACATTGGACTCCTGTATGCTATATGAATGAAGAATCATTGAAGGAAAGTAACCTCAGAGCTCCAGAAAGTGCTTGTGGAAATTGGTGGCTTCCATCCTAACAATCAATCATTTCTATCCCATTTTTACCACTGTTCTTGCAGACACAGACTAATAAACTCTACTCACTGTCCACTCAC
Source organism: Acomys minous (assembly GCF_964271855.1). Classification (NCBI taxonomy): domain Eukaryota; kingdom Metazoa; phylum Chordata; class Mammalia; order Rodentia; family Muridae; genus Acomys; species Acomys minous. Next base: position 9,500,430 of record NC_140492.1, on the reverse strand, counting down.
CCACTGTGGCCACCATCACCTCCACCGTCCTGAAAGTCTTGGCTTAAGGTTACCCCTGCCATCCTAGAAAATCAAGCGCAACCACTTCTTCTCATTCTTACAGTTACTTGCTCACTTTATTTTTTGTTTATTTTTTATTAATTTATTCATATTACATCTCAATTGTTAGCCCTTCCCCTGTTTCCTCCCATGCTTCCCTTCCTCCCATTTCCCCCCATCTCCCCTCCCCTATGTCTGTGATTGAGGGAAACCTCCTCCCCCTATATATGCTCTTAGAATATCGAGTGTCTTCTTGGTAGCTTGCTATCCTTCCTCTGAGTACACTTGCTCACTTTAAACTGGTCCATTTCCCCACTCTTCAGCCTCTTTGTATTCTCTTCCATGGTGTCCATCAATGTCCATATCAATCTGCCAGAAAACAAAAAAGTTTGCATATGAAACCTCTACACAGGGTATCAAGTCTATGAGCATATACAGAGGGGATGATGTCACCCTCAGTCACAGTCATAGGGGAGGGGAGTAGGGGGAAAGCGGGAGGGAGGGAGGAATGGGAGGATACAAGGGGATAATATAACAATTGAGATGTAATATGAATGAATTAATAACATATATATATATATATGTAATTTAAAAAAGAAACCTCTACACTTCTAAGGAGACCCAGTACTTAATGTACTTAATCCAGTACTCCATAGGAACCTTTAGCCCTCTCTTATGTCTTCTATTTCTCTCTTTCTTTGGTCTTTCTCCTCTCTTGTTCTTCATCCTCTTTCATATTCCAATAACTTCCCTCTGTATAATTTATTTTTGACAACAGTTCAGAATCTGCAGCAAATTACGAACAGAGTGAAATGAGAAGACAAGGTTGCACTCCTTAAGAGTTCTGGCAAATCTATTCTCCTGGGTGAACACCAGCATGGCCCTGCAGGGGTAACAACAGTGACTGTGGACTACCTGGGATCTGCTAAGTCCTCAATGGCTGCTGTGCTTCAGGCTGCGAGCGACCTGCATTCAGTCAGTCATGGTTGGCTCCTGCAATGGTCATGAGTACCTGAGTGTAACAGTGACCTGTGTGTTGTTATCTTATCTGGCATAGGAAGACTGATATGATCTTCTTTGATTCTCACTTGAATGTTGTCAATGTTTTAAAGTAGAAATGTATTTAAAAATTGTTCCTTTCACTATCCCTACAAACTGATAATGTCTAGCCTAACACCCCAGTTTAACTCTTTGGTTGCAGATGTTTCTCCTTTTTGTACATTTTTTTCCTTGGATCATTTTACACACACACAAAAAGGAGGCTTACAACTCTTACTCTGAACCCCTACCATGTCTACACCCACCCCTGTCGGCCCTCGCCTCCTTATAAAGCATTCTTGTACTTTCAAGCCTAGTAGTTTTGTTTTGTCACCAACTGAATTTGATCGGGGGAATCTGTGGGACCGTGGGTTTGAATCTACACTTGGAGCCTGATGGGCTCGACAATGGGTACCTATCTAAAGATAGTGAATCTGATCTCTCAGAACTTATTAGTATCCAATACCTCAGTGGTAAGTGTTGGGACCCCTTGGGTCTTCTTCCTTCTGTACCTGATAATTAGCAGGGCCAGTCTTGTGTTCACCCAATGCTAGTATCAACAGATGTGAATTCCTGGTTGAAAAAGATGAATTCTACAGGGTAGAATTCTGAAGCCCTAGCATACTTCCCTTCCTGCCTTGGCCTGTCTTCTTCCATGTTCCCTGAGTCCCGGAGGAAATGGAGCTGACATCCTACAAATGATCCCTTTTATTCTGGGTCGCTTTCTTCAGTTGGTTACAATCTACCACTATATCCAAACTGAAGAGTGATGCATTGAGAATGCACCAATGAACTCACACCATCTTCTATCTTAAGACTTTAACAGCATCTATATATTTCCTAAGTCTTATTCTTCATAGAAAGTGGAAATAATTCTTATGTGAGTTGTATATGAACTAAAGCTCTTACACCCAACTTTAAACAATGTTCAAACACTGACTAAGATTTCAATGATTGTGGCAAGGTTGGGTGTTGCAGAGCCACAGCCTTATAACAAATTATCTCTGACTATCTCTAGCTCCCTTGACTCACCGCCTGTTTATATGTATGGACTTAAGTCTGTATGAGCATAAATAAGTCTTTTGGAATGTACTAATAGATCCTCTAATCTTCACCAACTACAAAGCTGAAGACACCCTCTAATAGAATTTGATGCCATCAGCAGAGATTTGTAACAGATATTTTGGGTGTACTCAGCTGTATTTTTGGAAAAAATCTTGATTTATTACTGTCCTTCTGCTGCTATAAAAGTTTATGAAATGGATGTCACTCTGCACCATGATAGTCAGGAAAAAAGAATCCATGTTTCTGCTTCATGGTCACACATAGTTTGTTCTAGAATATACTGTCTCATACTCACTGTGGTGAGATCAAATGACACTTTCAAAGGATATAAAACTGATAGACCAGATAGTAAAATTGAGAAACCTTGGGTTTGGGCTTAAACTACATTGAAAATTCCTTACTGAGTCCAAATCACCGGTATACATTTATATTCAATTGCTTTATCTCTGCTAAGGGTCCTTTCACTGTTATAAATTTGACTCTTTGACACCTTCAGATGTGCATATCATGCCTTCTATTTCTTTTCTTGTACCCCTATCAGAAGCCCTTTCTTCCCTACATATCTTTCCCCCATATTCGTGGCCTTTGTTTTGTCTTGTGTCCCACAGAGGTTTCTCAGAGCCACTCCAGGCATTATGGGGAGGGTATTATTGTTGCTTAGCAAAATTGGTACCACATTAAACCACCTTCAAAATATCTATGATTATGCACAGAGAAAAAGCCTGAATCAGAGAAGTATCTTTCTATTGAAATGAGGTGAATTAAGAGGCCCATTGATTCATAGATACTAGTTAACTAACTAACTAACTAACTAACTAACTAACTAACTAACTAATAACTGTTCAAGAAACATTGTGGGAGAGAAAAAGGAAAGACTTTAAGAATCAGAAAATAGGGAGTAGGGCTGCAAAATACCTTCTAATAATAACATCATCACGATAGGCACAAACTCACAGTAATTAAACAACTGAACCTATCCAGCAGTCTCCTATGGATGGTGAGAGGCCTTGGGGCCTGACCACTTACAGCTGAATTGATTATGGTAGATAGTTAAAACAGGAACCAATTGGGTACCCACTAGTTAGTCAACTTCAAATACACAAATGGCTATCCTACAGGAGACTTCAAAATAAAACAAAACAACTCTCTCTCTCTCTCTCTCTCTCTCTCTCTCTCTCTCTCTCTCTCTCTCTCTCTCTCTCTCTCTCTCTCCTCTCCTCTCCTCTCCTCTCCTCTCCTCTCCCGTGTTTGTGTGTGTGTGTGTGTGTGTGTGTGTGTGTGTGTGTGTGTGTGTGTGTGTGTGTTGTGGTAAAAATTTACTAAAAGCATCCAACAAGTTGAAAGCAACCTTAAACAAAACAAATATCTCATAAATGTTGAGAGTAACTTCTGGATGAGGCTGATAACATCTATTTGAGATTCTGAGTGCATTTCTGGGTCGGTTGGGGTCAGCAAAGTGAATTCTTCCCTTTTAGAACTCTGTTAACGATTTCTGTGAAGAGTCCTTTACGCCTTTCCCATTCCACATTTTCTGTGTTGTTCACTAAATTTAGAGCCAGCCCTTTGCTAGGGAGTGCCATGGGCACAGGCACCAAAAACACGCAGCACACGCAGGCAGGTCAGACAGACAACGGGGTGATGGGGAGACAGACTACAGACAGAATTGCTATGACAGGCTTCAGACAGGTGGAAGACACAGGAATTGAAGTGGGAAATTCAAATTTGGGCTTACTGTCAAACCATGCCAAGAGGACACGGCTGTCTTCATTTGTTTACACAACATCGACACAATATTGAAGAATAAACACTGATACTAACTAGTTTAGCATGTGTGGTGTGGTCATAGCATCCACATCCTCTGTCAGTTCTTTTGTCCTCTAGAGAAAGGATGATAGATTCTATAATCTTTCCCCTACGAAAATCACATTGCTAAGCAGCTCTGTGGACTGATATCTTTCTTTCACAAACCTTCTAACATGAGAACAGTCCTGGACTTTTTTTTTTAACTAGTAATTACTGGAGCCTCTTGAGAAATAAACCACAACAGAGCCACTGAGCACTGCTTTGTAGTTTGCATTGAATTTAATAGGAGGTGAGTATTCTACGTGACCCCCATATACAGAGGTGACTGCCAGCAGTGGCAGCTCCAGAGTGTAAACACCGCATGATTTATGATACAATCTAGAGACTCCATCAGCTGCTGCTCTTTATGTTGTCAGATCTGTGAGAAATACTTGTCTTACAGTGCCTGGGCTCTTCAAGGAACCTCACCAAACATGCTTCCTATTATTGAGACCATAGCCCCTGTTTCCTTCAAGTTCAGGCGTCAAAATACAACTTGTTGACAGATCCTTTCTCTGGAACATTGTTACCATACACTGAAACTGCCATGATTCCTCAAGAATGAATAAGAACCGGTTTCCTTGTATTCAGAATATGGGTGTCATGTCGTCTGAAACGGCTAGAAGTCTATTTCTCTCTTGGCCTGTTTGTTAAGGCAGGAACACTACAATAAATCCTCTTGACACTAAGGTGGATGTTACAGTATTTCCAAAATTGTTACATGTTCCAGTAAGGAAAGGGAAACATTTTTACTAACAGAATGGTTTTGTAGAGCAAATGAACAGGGTTCTAGGACTCTTTGCCCACGTTCCTTTAGTTGCTTCTTATCTTCTGATTTTAATGGAAGTTGTTCTTAGAGATAAAACTGGAGTACACTCACGGAAAGATGTTGATCCCAGAAAGTAGGTCCTGTTCGGCCTAATTTGTAGTTGTCTCTGCCTCAGCAGAATTGTCAAACTTCATAGCACAGAGATTTTTAGGCTTAGCCGGTGAATACAAAGTGGGTAAAAATTTATTTCATTCTTAAAATGGCTGCCAATGTCCCTATAAATGAACCAACTTCTCAAATTATTTTCATTTTGAGCTTCAGAATAATATAAAGAGAGACAGGAGCAGTCTCACAGGATAAATGGTGGGACACTGATTTTTAAATGAGGGAACAACTGTAATCTGCCCCCTTGTGTTCAGAAGTTGTAACTTCAACTCATGGCCAGTTGACAAAAGCTGCTTACATATTTGAGACTAAAATTTATACAGACCTTGGATTTGAAAAGAAAGTATCCATCTTTTACAACAGCTATGGCTGTTTGTAAATTCAAGCATTGATTTTTTTTAAAAAAAGCAGTTTGTATTTTATCTCACCTTCCAAAATTTTCTGCCTTCTCCTAGTGCCTACATTCGTTGAGCACCAAGAAGCTGACTGGCATATGTTAGGTAATGCTGGACATTAGAAGAGATATTCTATGAAGGCAATGCTAGTTCTTCCTTATTTCAGGCTATACTTTTATTTTGGATAACCTTTAAAAAGTGTTCTGTTTCCTAACACACACTTTCCCTTCAATGACATGCTTTATTCACTCTGAGCTATTACTACAAAATTCACCTTATTTAAAAGATGTCAGATGGGATTTGAGGTATGATAATATTTCATGATAGACACAGGAACATAAAAGGATGATGGGAGCTGGCACAATGGTTCAGCAGATAGGCCACTTTCTACCCAGGCTGACAACCTGATTTAAGTTCTAGGGATCCATATGGTAGAAACGATTCCACAAGTCATCTCCAAGGAAAAGATAGGGTCCAGCACAATGCCCACTTCAAAGCACACACACAAGTTCACAGTAAATGTGAGAATGCCTTAGAGGAAATTGTAGAAAATGAGAGCTATTGCATACTCTATTGCTATTCTTTACCCAAATGTATTACTTTTGTTCTCTGCTATAGTACTGAACACAACAAAATTTCCTTTATGCTCATTTTTTTTTAGAATTGTGAGTCTTTTTTTAATACTTACAACCAAAATCTTCTAATGGTAGATATCCAAAAAAAAAATAATAAAGGAGATTTCTCACAGCCAGCTGGTATGAGAGCTGTACTTTTCACACGTCTGTGTTATCCACCTTCCCAAGCTATTCTGGCTTCTACAACTCTACAGACTTCCACCCACTTATGCCCAGGCTTCATAGCTCCACTTGACAGCCGTCCCAGCAAACTGTGTAAACCAAGGCTCGCAGAGAATGCTTGCTTCCTGCTTGCAACAGGAAGAACACAGAAATCCTTGAAATCTATATTGAAATCTCAGCTTATCCATTCATGTTGGATCTTGGAGAACTTGTTTAAACTCTCCAGTTCAATGTCATGATCCCTGCACAGAAGATAAGTCTGCTCTTGGGATTTGTGTAAGGTTCTCAATGTCGTTACCTTAAACTAGGACATGAATAATTGATGGCTGTAAATGCTTAAGGGTGTGCAAACTTGTATTCCTAAGACTAGCATGTGTAGGGGGCAGCATCCTTACTGATATTTAGTCATCTTTCTGTAAAACTGTATCTACTTCCATGGTACTATTCTGTCATATGATGAAGATTTTTATAAAGTCATTTGAGAAAATTTTGGTACCTTTCACTCAAAATAGAACCATAAAACCTGGTAAGTGAAGGCTTTCGTGGGACATGCCCCTTGGGCTAATATGCAGATATAAGTGAGTATATACCATTTGAGTCTTTCTGCTTCTGGGTTAACTCACTCATTATGATAATTTCTAGCTCAATCCATTTATCCACAAATTTCAGGAATTCCTTGTTTTTAATAGCTGAATAGTATTCCATAGTGTATATGTACCACAGTTTCTTTATCCATTCTTCTATTGAGGGACACTTAGGCTGTTTCCATGTTCTGGCTATTATGAATAAGGCTGCTATGAACATGGTTGAGCAAATTTTCTTGCTGTGTGCTGGAGCATCTTCTGGGTATATTCCAAGGAGTGGAATAGCTGGGTCTTGAGGAAGCCCTATGGACTCTAGATGAGAGAATCATGGGAGAAAGGCAAAGTAGAAGGATCCAGACGGTCCTAGAAGCCTACAAGTAGAACATTATGATAGGCAGATTTGGGCCCAGGGGTCCCGCTCAAACTGAGGTGCCAGCCAAGGACAATACAGGCGGTAAACCTTAAGCCCCTACCCAGATCTAGTCAATGGACAGAACACTCCCCACAGTAGAGAGTGGGATATGACTTTCTCACATACTCTGGTGCCTCACCTTTGACCATGTCCCCTGGACGGGGAGACCAAGTGGCAATCAGAGGAAGGACAGCAAGTTACCAAGAAGAGACTTGATACCCTATGAACATATAGAGGGCGAGGTAATCCCCCTCAGGAACAGTCATAGGGGAGGGGAATAAGGGGAAATTGGGAGGGAGGGAAGAATGGGAGGATACAAGGGATGGGATAACCATTGAGATGTAACAAGAATAAATTAATAAAGGAGGAAAAAAAATAAAAATAAAAATAGAATTTAAAAAAAAAAAAAAGAACCATAAAACCAATTAAACTTTTATACCAAGTAAGAACTGACACAACTGTATCGTCGACCCATGTCTAGAAGGACTACAAGTCTGAAGTCTGGCCTTGGCACTTTAAAGTTGGTAAGAGGGTTCTGAGAACGAGCAGGGGTTTGTTTGGTTAGCCCGATAGTGGTGTCTTAGATGGTGGAACGAGTGATACATGTGGTGATTTGCCCTCAGTGAACAGTCAGATGTACATGGCAAACTATCAAGCCCCCAATACTGGGACACTGTGCCACAAAAGACAGCTATTAAGTAAAGCGTTCCTTCTATTTTCTCTGCATTTCATATTCTGATTGGATTGGCTTCCTTTGGAAACACAGTGACCCACAAAGAAGGGGTGTGTCTGACACTGTTTTCAAGTTTTCTGTGGCAGACGCCAATGGGACACTTAAGCTGGAACAATCAACTTTCATGCTTGATCATCTATTACAAGGAGTACTTACCTTTTAGGTATGATTCTCTTAAGTCACATAACCTCCAATGCTGTCTTCTAGCATGTAGTTTATTCATTTCAGGGCTAGTGCAAATGAAGACTGACACGTACTTGTTAAATGTCATGCAAGGACAGTCTTTACATTTAGAAAACATTCACATTCATGTATAAGTGATGCCATTTGTTCATATACAGAAGCAGCCTGTCATTTACAATGGAAGGTATTTCTAGCACTCAGAGCTTCTGTGTAATTTGCTGAAGGGTGTTTTGTAGATTTGGTGCCTTCTTCTATCATCCCTTGGTAATTAGAAGTTATAATATGAAAAATGATTACAAGGACACACAAGTTAGAAAAGGATTTTTATTTGAGTAGGGATGGTGTTTAACAAATCATTTAGAACTAATGTAGATTTGGACAAAAAACTAAGGTAGTGATATAAATTATAAATGATAAGATTAAAATGGGATTGTAGAAAACAAAAATTAGTGAGTTTAAGGGTTATTCATGGCAACTATAATTAAGACAAGGCTGAAATGCTTAATATAAAATTGCATGTTAAATGCCATAGTTTTATTATATTCAAATGAACTAATCCTAGATCCTTGAGTCTGGATAGACTAAATTATAATTCCAGAATACATCAAAACACATAAATTCATTGTTTTTATTTTTAGATGAGCTCACTAAAGAAATTAAGTTTTAAAAAAAATGAAGTTCCAAAGGGATTTCAAGCCTTGAGTGTAAACACCAGCTGATACCTCACAAAATATTGAGTAATGGTTACTTTTTAAGGTACTGGGTTTTAGCTGAGCCTGGAGGCATCACATTTATTCTAAAGTTGTAGCATTTTCCCTATTGACTTATAAATCACATATTAGATAGCTATATAAATACTTCTGGCAGGCAGTCACCATGGTAGGATAGTCTGTAAGATAAACTGACCAAAGACAGCGAGAGCATGTTAAGGCAAAAAGTTATAGAGGTACTAAGGGTTCTCAGCCACTTGTCTTATCTAATAGGAGTTATATTCTTTAAATATAATGTAAATATTTAGAAGGAGCTCTCAATGGTGGCGGTACAAGCATGCTCACTGTACAAGAGGTATCTTGGACACAGAGTTTTCTCAATTTGCATATGGTACAGAGGCAGAGAGTAAACTTGACCAACCACAGAAAACTAAATGTGAAATGTGGTGTGTGTGTGACCTACGGTGTCCTCATTGTGTTGGAATAAATGGTAGTAAAAGGCAAGTCGACAGATAAGGTTGACACTGACCACATTGGATCCTTTTTGATGTTTCCAAAATTAAGGAAGAGATATGTTTCTGTCAAGAGTTACAAAGATGACTTACTGTTCTTCGGGGAAAATAAATCTACTCAGTCATTATAGTCAGCCATCTATGGAAACACCATATCTTAGTACAAACAATGCAAACATTTCTGTTCATTTAGAAGACCCGACTAATACTTGGAATCATTGTTCATGGAAGTTACCATTTGTCAAAACTACAATAACTACATTCAAAGCAAAAAATACATAGAGAAAAGTAATACTGTCACTAAAGTTAAAAATAAGTCAAGACCCAGCAAAGTTTAGGAAGTGACTTAAGGAGCAGGACATTCATGAAAAATGACCGATAGCACCATCCCCATGGGAAGTCACTGACTGAAAGCATGGCCTCAGTGGGACATGACTGATTCTTTAAGGTAGAAAACTAGAAGAACTCAAGTGACCAAACATGTTACAAGATGACACAAGCTTGACCACTGTGCTGTGACTTTAACTGAGATTAACCTGTTTCTTCATCTAAGTCTTTTGATATAAAAGTAGGGGTGTTGTTGCTTTGCTACAGATCAAATCTTTCATACATCAAAAATATAAAAGAAAAAAACACAAACAGCAATATTGCTGTACATGGTACAACATCCGTGCACTGGATAATTTACTTGAGTTGATTAATTGATTTCCTTCATGAATACAAGATAATTTCTGAAGTGGCTTTACTTCTTTTATTGTTTATTAACTGTCCCTTTGGTTTTCTGGGGGATTAGTGTCATTATTGATGCTTTATACTTATTACCACCTGGAACAGCAATGATAACAAAGCAAACACAAAACAAACAACACTAAGTAACTACTTTTATCACAAAACAAAAGCATCCAAGATACCAAAAACCACTTTAGCTAGAAGGGTAGGAAATTCCTGTCTTCTAGACTCAGCACAACCATTGCAATCATTACACACAACTGTGGTTGCCTTTTCTGGGCCCATACAAGGCTGGCTTTATCAATAATCACTACTAGTAGGAAGAAGAGATGCTCACGGGACCATAACCTTTTACCACCACCATGCTGACTGATTCTGGGTTAATTGTGTACCCACTACTGACTGACCTACTGGGGGTGCAAGCTCAAAAGATAGCTCCAAACCCACGGTCACAAGGACAGCCTTGGTTAAACTCGGTGGATCACAAACCAAAACCAGACATGAATGAGTGTGAGAGATTTCTGGGCAAGAAGGAGTATGGACAAGGTAACAAGGAGATAAAATCAGATAATGAGTAAGATCAGTCAGTATGCCTTATGAACATGAATAAAATTATCTGAGTAAATTCAAATTTTTAAATAAGAAAGCAAAAATAGTTTGAGAATATAAATGTCTTACATTAAAGACCCAGGCTGCAAGTATTCTAAACAGTGACATGACAGGGAGGATGTTAACTTAAATACAATTTAAAATATTTTGTTAGGATATTGAAATGATTCCTGAGACAAGATTGAGAACAAATATGCTTTTTCTGCCCTGTTTCCTTTAAGTCTTATCAAGATAAGCAAAATTTGAATGGTGAATTACACTGCTAAGGTCACAGTACTGGCCCAAAGCTTTGGAGGGCGCTAATGTCTATAGAGACCTGAATGCTTCTGGGTAGTAAAAGCTGTGTTACCAGTTACACTCTGCACAGTGAATTTACAAACCCTCAGAAGTGTGGCTGGTAAAACCTAAAGCCTTTGCATCTCAAAAGCACTGGAGCCCCCCAAACCCTGTAATATTCTCTGGTCCCAATAAGGGAGGCCTCTTGTATATTAACATGTTTTATTTTAGTGTACCTTTAATCACCTTTGTGCCTATTAGAGGTAATTTTTCCATCCTCAAAGCCTTGTCTTTTATCTGCTCCTGGTTGAAATTCTCATAAATGTACTCCAGGACGTGAGGTAACACTCCAACTGCAGTTCAAAAGATTGTTTTAGTTCACTAATTACACATGACAGCTTCTGACATTCCCCACAAGAAGGCCCTTTATGTAAACACTGTGGTCTGTTCACCATTACTCGAAACCAACATCCATTAAATGGTTAACCACTTGAACCGAGTGGCTGGGTTAGGCATAGCCCTCAACTTGGCAAAAGTAATAGTAAGGAGCCTGTGTTTACTCAAAGTCATTGACTACTACAATCCTTAGATGTGTTCATTTAATGAAACCAACCACTCTGTGATGAGGGGCGCCAGCATTACCTCTGTTTTCCAGATGTTGCAGACTGCTCAAGAAAAAGGCTTCTTCAAGGAAACACAGCTATTTTTGTAGAACTTTCACTTGAACTGAGGTAAGCTGACTCCAGACCCTGTGTCTTCTCCATTTACTGCACTGAGGATTTACAATGCTTCCCTAGAAGGGAAGGTAGGCAGACCCTGTGACTCCCTTCCTTTCACACATTTAGATCACCTAAAAGCTGAAGGGACAAGGGCTGTACATGTGGCTTATTGACTTTAGACTTTTGATTCACAAAGAACTTCTTGGTTCCTTTGGGTTTCTCTCACACGCTTCTGTCACATATATCTTCACTAGGTCAGTGGTGACATCATCTGGGGGCTAGTGTTCTTACTGTGTTGTTATGGGTGAGCTGGCTCCTTCAACATTAACTCTCTGGCTCCAAATATTCTCTTCACTTTCCTCTTTTCCTGCCTTATTTCTTTCCCTGATAATCTATGGTATAGGTCAATAATGTGCAGAAATCTAATCCTCACTCCTTTAGGAATGGATTTAGTTCCTAAGCACATACATACACCTGGTAGAATTGTTTGGGAGGTTAAAAAATGGGTCACTAACCTTCAATAATTCACATATCACTTAGCTAAGAGTCCCATGTATATATTTATATTATTTGTATTCTGTACTGATTTGATATATAAGAAAAGATGGGTTCAGTCTTACTTAGCTCCAAGCAATGGACATAAACCTCCTGGGGTTTTTAGTACCACTGTGCCTGTTTGTATTTAGGAGGAAGAAATATCATACTTCCCACTGCACAACTCTAGGAGAACCAAATAACTTCTTACACCACACTCACTAGTAGTATCTTCACCACGCAAAGTATACTCTGCTGATAGAGTACTCTATCTGATCCACAAATGGTAGGAAGTCTCCAAAAGAAAAGGAGATGGGTCCCAGGGTCTACTAACCATAGTCATCACAGCCTATCCCACTGGAAGTTAGAGGCAACAATGGCAGTAATGACAAAATAATATTGTACTCGTAGCACTGCTGCTCCGTTGACTTGCGTGCCCTCATGGGTGTCTGGACAACTCTGGCTGCTATGAAGTTTGTCATCCTTAGTTCCTAGAGTGCCCTCATCTTCAGTCAGTTTCTTCTGTGGCAGTGATTGGCACCTCTTGCTCATAAACCACAGCTGATACATCCTGTTTCTCTTTACATTCTTTACTTCCACAACAAGTGTAAACTAAGGAGGAAGTACAGTAGCATGGCGATCTTTCCATTAACCACTTCTTCAATTTTTGAATAGTTCTATCTTAAGATCACTGAAGTCACTTAGTGAGTAAAGTTGCTGCAAAAATTGGTGAGGAGAGTTTGGACTCTACATGGTGGAAGGAGTTATCACAATGTTGTCCTCTGACCTCCAAGTCTACACTGTGGCATGTATGTGTGTGCAAACACACACACACACAGAATTAATTAATTTTAAATTTTTAATTAAGGAATGAAAATATTTTAATTAATAAATAAGTCATGAAGGAAAAGAGTATATGGGAATTAATCACTTCATATGCTATATATGATTTTTGGAATAAAGTGAAAACAGTTTGCCACACTTGTTTTATACTTTCACAATAGGTCTAGAAAACAATTTTATTTAATATGTGCTGTTTAAATCTTTCTCTTTTTTGGCAAAATATTCCAGTGAACACTTCAATGTGAAAATGCAGCACAAAGGGAATTCTTCCTATGATGGGTACATCAAGTTTAGCAGGCATTCAGTATCAGAGCCATGAGGGAAGTCTGGAAGTGAGACATTTAGCTGTGCAATTCTGAAATGCATTTCAATTTGGAATCATTAAAGCTGAGCAAATTTGGACTTCATTGGAGAATTCATAATTGGATGGGAAATAAAGATTCAAAAATTATGTAATAAGAATGATTGTGGACCAAATATGTATGAATACAGCTAGGATATACTGCATATTTAGGACATATAGAACTAGGAGTTTTTAGGTTATTTGAATCCTACTCATATTGTAATTATACTATTATCAATGTGTAGGAAACAAACAAACAAACAAAAAGAGATGAAAATAAATTGTCTAGAGACATAGGGTATATACTCTAGGGGCAGCAATCAAGTTCATATTAGAATCTAAACAGTCTGCCTTAAACTCTGGACCTCCACTCCATAAGAGTAGCATCTTACGATGGGAGACAAGGTAAAGCTTAGTTAGTAAAACTCAGCTGAGAAACCATGATGAAGTGATGAGAAGCTGGAAACAAAAGTGGTGATGACTGAGATGGCCTCTTTGAAAACATTAAACACAAGATTAAAGATACTTTAGCAGCCAATGAATGAGGCGAGACAGATAAATGGCTAATTATTTTTATGACTTGGCTTTTCAGTTTGGGAGCACTGGGTGCATAGCAGTCTGGGAGGGGGAAGCCAGAAAGGAAGAAGGGCTGCATATATGAAAGAATTGTCTGTCGGTGAAAGCATGCCAAGGCTTGCCTGTCACACAGACTCACAGTCAGATTCATTTCACAGACATGAATATAAGATGACAAGCCAGACTGTGAGATGCTCCATAGTTAGCATCAAGAACTCTTGCACACCTGGTTGTATTTGAGTTTTAGATAACTAATCATACTTCGTGAGCTGTGTTTGGACAGTCTTCTATGACAATGAGTTTTGTTATTTATCTGGGGTCTAAAATTGACAGGGCACCTCTTATTGTTCTGTAGCCTCCCTACAGACTGGCAAAACATATTTGTGTTTCCTCAACTTGAGGAGGGGACACAATCAATTGTTTTGTGTCAGCCTTTGCCAAATAAATAGAATTTTCGAATATAGACAGTAGGAAGTGGGAGAAGTGGCACTTCCCTGGTCTCACTCTTGTACTTTCCTATTTCTGGCTCCACTCTGTAGTACAGTAGGGCATGTAGGGAGGACGAGCTGATCACGTGAGTTCTCAGATGAACGTCCACAGGCAAATACTCTTGTCATTTATACTACTGCTATTCTGTAAGAGTATTCCAGGTCTAGTCTAATTAAGTAGCGAGAGACATATAGCAGACCCAAACCTCCTACTCATCCAAGCAGATGGTCAACAACCCTCATTGTGGCTAAAGCCAGGGAACTTCTCTTACTCTCCCTGAGTGTTAACTGTGCTAGCATGGACTTTGCTATTGTATAGCCAATAGTCCTGAGGTTCACTGAGCTGTACTTCTTAGCAACACACTGTTGGTAGAAAATGGACATGAAACCAGATTCAGCCCTGTATAAGTTAGAGGAGTAGTAACTTACACATACTGATTGTACATGGTATGAGAAGTGATAGTAAAGGGCTCTCTTATTTTGTTAAGCATTGTAAGGCCTCTGTGAAATTGTTACTTCTATGACCCCAGCCTTACATCTGAGAGAACCGAAACACAATAAAATGGAATAACTTAAGCAGTGTTGCACTGGGAAGTAGCAGAGATTGTAATCTGCCTTAAGCAAATGTTCTTTCAGACAACCCCTGCCTACTACTGGTGACACTGTGTGTGTCAGGGCAAGTAGAAGGACAAGCCTGGACTTGACAGTTAAGAGATTAGCATTTATTGTGCTATCTACAATGTAGAGGCCATTGGAGAGAAGACGGAAGGCTAAATTGAAAGGCAAGTGCAGGGCTTGGGATAAAAGGTAGACAGTGATTTTACTCCATTGGGTTCTTGAGTGATGACAGAGAGAAGGGGATGAGAGGAAGGGAGAAGGGGGAGGGAGAAAGATAGACGAAAGGAGAGAAGGGAGGGCACAGATGGATAGATGCAGAGAGAGACAGAAACAGGCATAGTGAGAGGAAGGGAAACAGAGAAGGGATATATATCTATATCTAGATCTAGATCTATATCTATCGAGAGAGAGAGAGAGAGAGAGAGAGAGAGAGAGAGAGAGAGAGAGAGAGAGAGAGAAATATCTACCCCCTCAGGATTCCTGAGTTACAGAACCAGCTTTGCTATAAAATTATTTAAATTTGATGAATTTTTAAAAAACTTTTACCAGTTTCAATTTTGTAGCATTAAAATACTGCATAGGGTTTTAGAAGCATGAAGCACAGTTTCCTGAAAGACAGACCGTGGTACCAAAGAAGATTAGTTCTGGATTCCTCCATACAATGAGGGAATACCAGTATGGTGAGAAGGAGTTGGGGATGACACAGCACTCAAAGGAGCATGAAGATTCTGAAGGGAAAATGTTCTTTGTACAAGAGCATTGTAAAAGGAAATGTGTTCCTTGGAGACAGTGGCATTGCAGTTCTCTCTGGAATGCCCCACATAGGTTCCTTGGTTGGATACCTGTTCCATGGTCCCCAGGGTGGCACCCTTACAACTGGTATTTCTTGTGGGCAGTCAATTTAAGGTCTTTTACTTTAAGAAGTAAGATCCCACTGCTTGAAGAAATCAGGCCCTGCCTCATTCCAACCTCTCTGCTGTAACACCCACCCCTCTGGAACCAAATTAGCTTCAAATAAAGTGAAAATAGCTCCAGGACCTCATACCCCATAATACCTGAAGTATAGATAATGACACATATAAACAAGTAAGCTCTCAGAAAATAAGGACTGCATATTAGTTATATTAAAATTGGCTTGAGGTACCCAGCACATCTTAGATTCCTAATGAAGATCTGTGGATAATGACTCTAGGGCCTTATATGTTTTATGTAAATGTTCTGCCAACTGAGCTCTATCCTCAGCCCCAAGCATAATATGTATAGTAAACATGATAGTAAGACTTCTAATTTCAATACTGATATAATTGCACTATGTTAAAAATAATAACAATGAAAAAATTGATATGTAAATAATCAGTTTGTACTATGAAAGATGTACTCAGGACAAGTTTTGTGAGTTAATATTGCCCTGAATAAGACAGCATTGAACCTCTAGGTCTATTTTCCTCTCAGAAAAAAAAAAAGATGTGTTCACTTTAGCTACATTTGGAAGGACAGTGAGATCTATTGATGCTCCAAATCCTTCTTTGGGGTCCTAATGAGGGTAAGATTTAAGCTGAAGGCAAAACTAAGGCGTTACTAAACAGTAAGATATTGTAATGTCCAACACCCAGCATCACTGTGTTGGTGCGAGCTTCTGCTGAAAGAAGAAACAGAGCCTCCCATCTGCAGATAGCCTTCTGTTTGCACACGAGATGTATAATACATTAGAGATGCACTAGATCAGCAGTTCTCAGCCTGCATGTCCTGACCCTGTTGGGGTCACTTCCCAGATATCCTGTCTATCAAATATTTACATCAAGATTCATAAAAGTAGCAAAATTACAGTTATAAAGTAGCAACAAAGTAATTTTAGGGTTGCAGGTCACCACAACATGAGGAACTGCATTAAGGGGTCTGTCACAGCGTAAGGAATGTTGAGAACAACTGCACTAGGTGCAAATAGCAGTTTGGCTCCGCCACAGAAGAATTATTTTAATGACCACAATTTGGAAATATATTTTGGGTTTCTTGCTTCTAGTTCTTTTTAGCAATGTGATCAAGGATGTAAACATAGCTTTTGAAATCTCCTTCTAAAAGCCATGATGTCCAGAAGCACTAATTACATTGGGTACAAATTAATTTTAATAGCATCTTGACAATTTTGAGCAGAAATAAAAATTTTAAAAGCCTTCGAATGAAGCCAGCATTTAAACCAAATGTGGATTCTAGACAAGGTCATGTTAGTCGATGCAATGCTTGCCAGCAGAGAATCATGGCGAGCAGTCACATGTTATATGTTCTAAATGATAAAATCATGCACCATTTAAAAATATGTCAACAGGGCAATCTCTAAACATAATAATAAGTGTGTGCTTACATGTTGTTAAATTTTAGAATTAACAATAAAAAATGAAAACTCAAGGACATAAATCATACAGAGTGGTAACCACAGCTGTTAACACACAGGGAGCATTTCAGAGCCCTTCTGCTTATAGTATAAGCTGAGGAATAAGTCTGCCCAGAGTATTCAGAACATCCAATTCTAAAGCTTAATTAACAAAATTAACTACAGTGTTTGCAAATGAGATCTACCAGAAAATCTTTGTGTCCATTTCTTTCAGTGTGACAATACTTGGTCAGGAATTATCTTTGTTTCCCATCTGATTATTATTAACTAAAACCAGAAGGCATGTAAATAAGTGTTTCAGCACTTCACTTGTGAATTATTTTCTTCCTTTCTCTACATTGAAAAGAGGAAAATTTCCTTTACTCCATTTCTTCCTCCTCAACTAAATAGTTCTGTATTGATTCAGTAATTGCTCCTGTTACCCACACAAGTCCAATTAAAAAGCACTAATAACTAATGTAAATTTTTTCTCTTTCCTTCCCTTCTTTTTTCCCCACCATTTTTTCTCCATTCTCCTTTTTTCTTCCCTTTTTTCATCCTCCCCTTTTGCCTTTCTTTATTTCTTTTTGCCCATTGTCTGATTTGAAATGAAGGCATCATATAAATAAAAGAAAATAAGTTATTCCTTGATAATTTATTCAAACAACTAATCTCATCTTTTAAGTGTATAGAGGTGAACAAAGGTCTCTGATGTAGGCTCCATTTTTTTTAACAAATATATTTTATTATGAACTAATTAACCAAGAGTAACTGGACTAACTTAAACAATAGGAAAAGAAGATTAAAGAATACAATAACGAAACTTTAAGGATATACGTCCTGAGAAACAATTCTCCTGGAGTAATCAGCAGTATTTCTTCTGCTGGAACCTGGAGTAACCAGAACCTGGAGCCTCAGCAGGAGCACAGAGCCCTGAAGACTTCCCTTGAGTGGTTCTCTCTAGGAGCATCTTGAAGTGGAGCAATGAAAAGCCAAAACTACCCCAAGTCTCCAAAGGCCTCATCTCTTGTTTTTGGCTCACATTTGCCTCCTCTCAGCATTTGTTCAAGGATGTTTTTCATCTGCTTAATCACCAATCTCTCCTACATGGTGGTTCAACTTCTAAGGGGATAAATGTCACCTGCTCTCTCACAAGTATTTTTCTCATCCCCCACTTGTGATCTAAACAAAAAAACATGTTTATCACTCCTTCACTCTGACGTTAATAGTAAGGGGTCAGATTTGAATTTACAGGATGCACACATATCAGGCCATATCCAATGAACTACCGGAATGAGATGCAAGGGTTACTTTATATGTTGGCTAAGAAACCTATTCCTAGGAGTAGACAGAATGCCATCATATTAATTTATTGATACATCTTGAAAATATAGGGGCATGTGTGCTTAATATCACACCAAAGAAGGCAGGTATAAGAATTTATTGGACTTTGTATCCATCCACATGATTGAAATTATTTATCAGTTGTAGGAGTTTCTTTGTAGAATTTTTGGGGTCACTTACGTGTACTATCACATCATCTGCAAATAATGATACTTTGACTTCTTCCTTTTCAATTTGCATTCCCTTGATCTCTAATTGTCTTATTGCTCTACCTATGACTTCAAATACTATATTAAAGAGGAACGGAGAGAGTGGACAGCCTTGTCTTATCCCTAATTTCAGTGAAATTGATATAAGTTTCTCTCTGTTTAGTTTTATGTTAGCTGTAGGCCTTCTGTATATCATCTTTGTTATGTTTAGGTATGTGCCATGCATCCCAGATCTCTCCAAGATTTTTAGCAAGAATGGGTATTGAATTTAGTCAAATAATTTTTCAGCATCTATGGAGATGATCATGTGTGGTTTTTTTCTTTAAGTTTGTTTATATGATGGATCACATTGATGGACTTCTGTATACTGAACCACCCCTGTATGCCTGGGATGAAGCCTACTGGGTCATGGTGAATGATATCTTTGATGTGTTCTTGAATTCAGTTTGTGAATGTCTTATTGAGTATTTTTGCATCAAAGTTCATAAGGACAATTCATGCAGAGTACCTAGATACCATGTTCAGATGCAGCTGATGGACAGCTCATGTTCCATATGTAGGAGGACTGCCTCTGACATGAATTCTTGTGCCCGCAACTTTACCACGGCCCCTTGGTGCAGTACCCTGGGACTGAATGCAAATCAGTCTCCATGACATCTTGTCCAAAGGTACAGAGAGCTTTGGGTAGCTATGCAGGTAGAAAACTGATTCTGTCGTCTTCTCTTTTGGAAAGCTACTAACCGGCATTCCCAGCATACTCAGATAATCAAGTTTAATCCTTCTCAAGTCTCTTTTGGAGACTTGAATACCAGGTAGCTTAGTTTTACAATGAAGCTTAGTTGTTTAGGGGTTAAGATGTTGAGTCTAGATAGATGTTTTAAGTTTATAATGACAAGATGTGATGTAGACTGATTTATATTCAGAATTTTAGAAGCATCAAGATAGGAACGATGTTTTCTTCAAGGCTGCCAAATATAAATAACCAAAACACTAAGAATATAGCATTTATATAATTCCTGACTGTTCCATAGGTATTCTTGCTATAGGTAGTTTATTGTAAATATATGTAATAATATAAATGTATATGTAAAAATAAAAAATGTATACTTAATAAAAAAGAAAGAAAAGAGTTCATACTGGTCTTTCAGAGGCCTGAAATTGAGTTTCTAGCGCTCAGGTCAGTCATATAACCACCTGTCATTCCCACTCCAGGGGAATCAGATACCTCTCGCTTCTGTGGGCAAATTTACTTATCTGCATATGCTCACTGGAAGACAAAGACACACACACACACACACACACACACACACACACACACACACTTAAAGTGACAATAAATCTTAAAAATAAAGAATCTCTGTTTTTATCTGCCATGATACCAGGCAAAAGCAGGTTTATCCCTCAAATTGGTCCTCTGAATGTCCATCACCTTGTGAACTTACTGTAATGTAAAAAGTCCTGGCCCTGTTTTTGTGTCTGACGTAGCATGTTCACCATGGCCACTATAGTTCTCAGTGTGTACTAAGGAAAGGAAGTAAGACTCGCCTATGCCTACCATTCCCTAAGACAGAAGTTAGGAAAAGGCAACACTGATATTGGATAGAAGAATATTACTAAAAGAAGATGCAGCCCAAACCAATGTTCTACAGCAGAATACAAGAGGGCAGCAAAACACAAATAGCCAAAACACTATGAATGCAACATTTACACAATTCCTCAATGTTTTGCGGTTCTTGTTGTAGGCAGTTTACTGTAGATATGTGTAATAATATAAATGTATAGGTAAAAAAGAAAAATAATAAAAATATAAATAAAGAAGGCACTGTCTTAATGACTGCATAATTGAGAGTCATTTGAGAGGGTTCATATTTTGAATGAGCAAACGGAAGCAAGTTAATTCTATTTATTTTTTAAAGACATTTTATATATTTTAAGCTTACATAGATAAATGAATTAGAATCATTTTCTTTCTTTTCTTTTATTTTCTTCCTTTTATGATGACAGTGTTTCTTTATGTAGCCTTGGCTGTCCTGGACTCACTTTGTAGACCAAGCTGGCCTCAAACTCACAGTGATCCACTTGTCTCTGCCTCCCTGAGTGCTAGGGTTAAAGTCATCTGCCACTATCACCAGCTCAAGTTAGAATGGTATCATTTTCATCAAACAACTGTGTGCACCAACATATCAACAATAATGTTTTAAAAGCAAGAAAAGTAAATTAAAGGTTTATTCATATTAAGTATGCATTTCAGTAATGGGTTACAGAGGTTAAATGCTTCTACAGATGTACAAAACGTTCACAGAAGCTGCTTAACATTCCTAAATTTGTATAAATTGATGTCAGAGAAGATGAGATATATGTCTGTCTGAAATAAGAGCAAAACACAGGACTACGTATATCTGATTCCAGCAATTCACTCAGTAGAAGCTGGAGAACCCATACCCTCCACAGCGTGAAGGGCGGCAGCAACCGTATCCGTAGCCTCCGAAGCCTCTGTAGCCAGAGCCGTATCCGTAGCCTCCGAAGCCTCCGTAGCCAGAGCCATATCCGTAGCCTCCACACCCAGAGCCACATCCATAACCTCTGTAGCCAGAGCCATATCCGTAGCCTCCATACCCAGAGCCATAGCCCAGTCTCCGGAAGCTGTTACACCCATAGCCCAGGCCTCTGAAGCCACCATAGCCAAAGCCCAGGCCTCCGTAGTAGCCACTGTAATAGCTCATGGTGTCAGAAGTGGTAGATTTGTTCCTGTGTTTGAGGAGAGCTCTTGAGTGTGAGCATCAACCACTACAGCGAAGCTTATATACTCTGAGTAGAAGATATGATGAAACATGTGCCCCTCCTTTGTGTCATTCCATGAATTTTACTTACCTGAGACAACACATCCATCTATTCACTGTCATTTGACCAACATCTGTTAAGGTTGTTTAAGATTTATTTGGCTACCTAGTGACTTTGTCTCAGAACTTTGTACTTTAACCTCATTAGACAGAGTCATTATATCTTCTAATACAAAGATAATAATAGACCTTAAGAAAATTGGTTATTATTAGACAATATCATAAACACTAAATGCTCTTGAATGTAATTTAAATTTTTTTCTAGAGCATTTTGTTGGGGACACTGCTATGGTTTGAAACCACAAAAATGTGAGGAATAATCTAGATCAAGATTGAAATGTATCAGTGTTTTCAAAAGAGTCACATACTTTGTATCATGCCAGACAAAGATTTAACTCACTGTCAAAAGCCACAAATTGTCACCTGATTTCTTGAGTATAAGATTTTGAGTCTGCGTGATTGTCATATTTCTTTCTGGATTTACACTCAATTATGTAATGTTTATTTTGGTTTAATAACATACCACAATTGAGTTACAAGTGGAGAGGGAGACAATGAGTGTGATTAAACATCCTCTTAACTTCTTGGCAGAACTCTCTCAAGCTCCTTCATCTTGTATTCATAGAGAGTCCAGCTTCAGATCTCCCACTGATGACATCTGCGCCTACTTTCTTTGTCTTGTTTCTTTCTTTACCTGTGTGTGATTTTCGAGTCTCATTTCAAATATCACCTGACTTCAATTTCCCACTATTTATCTCTACCCAGGTGAAGGGACTTGACCAAAGCCTACTCACTCAGGTCATCAGAGCTTAGCTCTCCATTCTCAATATAAGGCATGAACGCTTCACACCACTCTGCCTATGTGTGTTCTTCCATTGGTATAGTTGATTTCAGGTAATTTAGAGTTAATATTTCCTACAATACCAACTGAATCTTTCTAGAATATTAATAATTCTTTATTGCTTAAAAATATTTTATCACATAAATTTTTCTGAATATTTATTTATTAAGACATTTACAACTCTTGTTTATTGGAGAGTTGAGACTATTGATGTAAAGAAATGCTCAACATCCTTAGTTATAAGGGAAATGCAAATCAAAAAGACTCTGAGATCCCATTTTACACCCACCAGAACACCTAATATCAAGAAGTCAAGTGACAGCACATGCTGGCAAGGATGTGGAGAAAGGGAAACACTCCTCCATTGCCGGAAGGGATGCAAACTTGTACAATCACTTTGGAAATTAATCTGGAATTTTCTCAGAAAATTGGTAATAGTGCTACCTCAAGATCCACCCATACCACTCCTAGGCATATACCCAAAAGATGCTCCACCATACAACAAGGACATTTGCTCAACTATGTTTGTAATAGCCAGATTTTGGAAAAGAGCTAAATGTCCCTCAACTGAAGAATGGATAAAGAAACTGTGGTACATTTATACAATGGAATACTACTCAGTTATTAAAAACAAGGAAATCTTGAAATTTGCAGGCAAATGGATGAAACTAGTGAGGTAACCCAGACCCAGAAAGACACATATGGTATATACTTACTTATAAGTGGATATAGCCTAACATAGATGTCCTCTGAGAGACTCCAGCCAGTGGGAGATCTGGGCAGATACTGTGTCTTTCTGCTGGACTCTGGGTGGAAAGCTGAGAGAGGTACGGAAGAATGGGGGAATGGAAGGACACAGAGGGTTCAGGATCCCCACAAGTAGATCATCAAGGCAAGCAAATATGGACCCAAGCGGGGGGGCTGCTTGTTGTACCAACCAAGGACAATGCGTGAAATAAACTAGACCCTCTGTTCAGATATAGCAATGGACAGCTCATTCTCCATGGTTGTGCGGAGACAGAGAACTGTCTCTGATATTAACTCTTGGTGGGGAGGCCTGAGCACAAACTGAGGAAGGGGAAATAAGCTATCAGATGAGACCTGATATGCTGAGGTCATATGGTGAAGGAGGAGGACCCCTTCTGTCAGAGGTCTAGGGGAGGGGAACAAGATGCAAGAGGGAGGGAGGGTGGGAACTGGAAGATACAAGGGAGGGGATAACAATAGGGATATGATCTGAATAAATTATAATAAAAATTTAAAAATGACTTTTACAGCTCAAAAAGATCTTAGATTCGGTAAATGTAAGGCACAATCAGAAGAGGGGAGTGGATAATAAGATACTCTTTAGGAACGTCGTAGGCTTGGTTTCCAGTCTCCCTTTGGCTCATCCCAGTAAGGTGGCAATTTGGCCCAAGGCTGACTTTGAAACTGACTAAACCTCACCCACATGTAGCCACTTTTTGAAAGCTGAGTCTCATATAATTTATTTTATGACTATAATTGCCCTGTTAAGTTTTTCTTGGGATTTACGATAATTTTTGAATGACATGGTTTTTAAGACTATCATGTTTCATTTATAATTATAAAGGGACACGTTCTTTCTTCTAATGGGTTTGGTTGTTTTTTTTTTTAACCTCACCCAGTGTTAAATCAGAGCAGTCAATTGGCACCCAGCAAGTTGTGTGAATGGAGTATTTATGATTACTCATCATATTAAGCATGGACCATTCACAGAATAACTTGGGCCACTTATCAGATGCTCTAGGAAGTATTTCAAGGCTGATCTAACTCCAGCCATGTTTCTATGGTTAACACAGCAATAAGCCAACACAAGCCTTTCTCCTGGGTGCCTGTGCTACTCTAGGCAAAGGAAGGCACAACTGTGTGAAACGTAATGGATACAGTAACTCTCCAATCCACTCTCATGAACCACATATGTGTTACAAATCCCACCCTTAATTTTCATAATATGTTAAGTAAGCTTATGATCTTGTGCCAGGCCATTGGGAAGAATGTTTTAGAGCTGTAATAAATCACAGCTAAGGATTTCGTGGTATTGCTCTGATACTTTCTGAGCATGCAACTCACTAAACTCAGTTTTCAATATATTGACACCTAAGATGATCTTATATGTGTAAACAATACGGGATAAAATGGAAAAAACTGGCCAGTAATTTGATAAATGCTAAATGCATCTTCATGGAAGATGTACAACTGTGAAATGCAAAGATTACTTCTTCATCAAAACAAGAAAGGCACTTGAAAGAAAATGTAACAAAACCACTATTTTCTTACAAGCACAAAATAAAAGAATATTTTTGCAATATTTGTTGAGAATCCCATTTCTTTTTGGCTGTTCATGGGATCAAAAGAAATGTTATGCTGCTATTACTTGTTTAGAAGTGTCAACTCAGGCCTTATGTAAGTTGTTACTTATTTTTATGGATAGAACAAGAAAATGAGACAGAGGGGTGGACATTCTAGTGGGACTCTAGATGAGAGAAGCATGGGAGAATGGCAAAGTAGAAGGATCCAGACGGTCCTAGAAGCCTGCAAGTAGAGCATTATGATAGGCAGATTTGGGCACAGGGGTCCTGCTCAAACTAAGGCACCAGCCAAGGACAATACAGGCAGTAAACCTTAAACCCCTACCCAGATCTAGCCAATGGACAGAACACTCTCCACAGTAGAGTGGAGAGTGGGATATTACTTTCTCACATACTCTGGTGCCTCACCTTTGACCATGTCCCCTGGAGGGGGAGACCTGGTGGCACTCAGAGGAAGGACAGCAGGTTACCAAGAAGAGATTTGATACCCTATGAACATATACAGGGGGAGGAAATCCCCCTCAGGAACAGTCATAGGGGAGGGGAATAAGGGGAAAATGAGAGGGAGGGAAGAATGGGAGGATACAAGGGATGGGATAACCATTGAGATGTAACAAGAATAAATTAATAAAGGAGAAAAAAATCTCATTATTGATAGAAGTGTTAACCTTTTAAACATGCAAAACATTGCCTCTCAACATAGAAATTGATCAATCTTGAAGAAAACAAAATTGTTATAGTATTGACTAAACCAAGAATGTCAACAGTTGTAAGACTTTATTTTTCTCCTTTACATCCTTGTGATGACTATTCATAAAGGATATGATGTAAGTTAGAAAGAAAATCCATCCTGGGAAATCCCATGATACTGCACCAGGCTGCACAACCCAGCCTTCAGCACCATTGCTAAGTGCCAATTCACTGACTTAGTCCAGAGTGGTGGTCCATCCCAACTTCTAGCATTAACTTACTGAAAGTTCAGGTCATAGTAAATTTTCACTGAGAGTTGAGTTTTGACATTGCTCATTGGTTAATTAAATTTCCAAGTAGATAAACTAAGAATTGGTTGGTTACATTCTCAGTTTCAACATAAATGAATTTATTAAAGAAGGAAATGTTAATACAGATCTTGATCTGGCAAGAAATTACAGACTTATTGAGTAAAGTATAGAACTTTAAATTTTAAAATATATTTTATTAATTTATTCATATTACACCTCAATGGTTATCCCATCCCTTGTATCCTCCCATTCCTCCCTCCCTCCTAGTTTCCCCTTATTCCTCTCCCCTATGACTGTGACTGAGGGGGACCTCCTCAGTATATGCTCATAGGGTATCAAGTCTCTTCTTGGTAGCCTGCTATTCTTCCTCTGAGTGCCACCAGGCTTCCCCATCCAGGGGACATGGTCAAATATGGAGCACCAGAGTTCATGTGAAAGTCAGACCCCACTCTCCACTCAACTGTGGAGAATGTCCTGTCCATTGGCTAGATCTGGGTATAAAACTTTAATACATGCATTTGGTATGTGTTGGCTCAGTCATGGAGATCACAGTCCTATCTTCTTATCCTTTCAATACTATTCCTTCCTCACCCTTGCCCTTTTGCTTTGTTTATGTCTACCTATATCTAGCTATACATGTGTGTGTATATTTACATGCATATATTCTTCTATGCATTTCATTTTACTTGACAGATATAAACATACACATTAGTGAAACAAATGAAAAAGAGTCACATTTCAATTTCTTATTGAATCATTTATTGACAATTGAACACAAACCCACTCTTAGTTCCCAAGCTTATGATGCAGACACGTTTTATAAATGATGTCTTTAAAGTTCTACAATTTGAACTAATCAGTTGGCTTAGCAGCATAACAGCCAATTGACTAGGATTTCTCAGAACTGTCAAGATGTCAAATGCTGAGTAATTAGAGCAGATTTTCAGTAGAAACTGGAGAACCCGTTCCCTCCATAGCCAGAGCCAAAACCGGAGCCTCCGTAGCCAGAGCCATATCCATAGCCTCCGAAGCCTCCGAAGCCTCCGAAGCCTCCGAAGCCTCCGTAGCCGGAGCCATATCCGTAGCCTCCGTACCCAGAGCCATATCCATAGCCTCCGTAGCCAGAGCCACATCCGTAACCTCCGTAGCCAGAGCCATATCCATAGCCTCCATAGCCAGAGCCACAGCCCAGTCTGCGGAAGCTGTTACACCCACAGCCCAGGCCTCCGAAGCTGCCATAGCCAAAGCCACGGCCTCCGTAGTAGCCACTGTAGTAGCTCATGGTGTCAGGAGAGGCAGGTTTGATTTGTTTTTCAAGGGAAGATCCTGAGTGTGAATGCCTACACACATAGGGGGAGGCTTATATACTCTATGGCAAACACGTGATCAAACCTGGGGGCACTCTTTCTGCTCATTCCAACTTATTAATTTACTAGAGGCATCTCATTAGTCTGTTTGCTGATGCAAAGACGGGCATATAACTCATTAAAATTTTCAGCTCGCTTCTCTGCCTATTTAGAATGCCCTTGAACTCATCGTGTCCCTTTTTATGAGAAAATACCAATGTCTTCAAAGAAAGAGAAATTGGGCTCCTGTCGTAGAATTCATTATTGTGCTTATGCTATCATTCATATTAGGCAGCCTCTTTTTCTCTAAATGTTTGCTCATTCCTAGTTTCGTATCATTCAGTTTATTTGTAGCATCAAATATCCAACTAAATTCTAACAAGTAATTTTCCTTAAAACAATTAAATGTTTCATAATCTTCAAACATGTTTTGAGATTGATGAAGGAAGGATCTGTCTTCACTCCAAAGAAGAGGGCATGTTTAGATGAATGAGTCAAATCAGGAATAGATGTATTCTATTATGCCTATGATTATATATATATATATATATATATATATATATATATATATATATATATATATATACACACAAACAAACACTTTTACTTTATCCATCATCATATAAACAAATTTTTGGATTATCAGAATACTAAAACTTCACATAGAAACAAAAGATTATCGACGCATTAAATGTATTTTGTAACCAGCCTAAATAGTTTTCCAAGTATATTCCCTTTATAGCATTATCCATTTTGTTTCTCCAGACTGGACTCTAGTCTAAAATGCTCAATATCCTTGCTATATGCCTTTCCTTGCTTCCCTGCTCTTCCTCACATCCCATGCATCCAAATTCTGTATCAAGTCACTCTTTTCCTCATAATTTGTATTTATTCTCTATTTATTATAGTACCTATTGGGTTCTTAGTCATTATTTATTTATTTTTTAAATCAGACTTTCTTTTTAAAATTTTTTCCTTTTTTTATTAATTTATTCTTGTTACATCTCAATGGTTATCCCATCCCTTGTATCCTCCCATTCTTCCCTCCCTCCCATTTTCCCCTTATTCCCCTCCCCTATGACTGTTCCTGAGGGGGATTACCTCCCCCTGTATATGTTCATAGGGTATCAAGTCTCTTCTTGGTAACCTGCTGTCCTTCCTCTGAGTGCCACCAGGTGTCCCCCTCCAGGGTACATAGTCAAAGGTGAGGCACCAGAGTACGTGAGCAAGTCATATCCCACTCTCTCACTAACCCTAACCCTAACCCTAACCCTAACCCTAACCCTAACCCTAACCCTAACCCTAACCCTAACCCTAACCCTAACCCAGACTTTCGTATTTTTATCCACATTGCTAGTGTTACCACAATACCTTTTTCCTGCATAATATTTCCTATTGGGCATGCCTTGCCTGCATTATTTTATTTCAGAAAAGGAGCTCACAAGAGTTCAAGAAATTGCTTATTTGTAAATGTCTAATTATTTTGAGAAGTATTTCTAGTCCTTGGGGTTCATAGCTGTTTTACCAGGACGCTTTAAATTTCTAATGATTTATAAATCAACAAATGTGAATGGCAATGTTTAACATACTGGGTTGCAAAGAATGATAGGAAGGGAGTTATGCACTTTTTTTCATATTTCCCAGTCTTAACCTTAAAGGTAGGAAATCAGCCTCAGCTTAATTCCCATTGGAATGCAACCAGGCTCTAGGCTTTGAGCCTTAATCAGTATTTTATATTATGTAACATTAACTATAGACCAAAGATATACCTGTTTTATCTTTTAGGTTTTTTTTTTATGTTTGGAAAAAACATTCTTGATAATGCTCAACTGTATCAATCAGCTGTTCTTTCAAAGGAAACAACCACCCTGCTAGGTAAAGGGCAACACTGAATTTCGTCTGGTACAGTTGTAATGAGTCTTCCGAGTAACGTGTGATTCAAAATGCCTTATGTCTTTCAAAGAAATATTTAAACTATCATTTTCCTTTCTGATAAATTCTTTTCCTGCTTTATCCAAGTTTATTTTACTGTTCATTCTGAAAAGAAGAAAATGTGGGTAGAAAAAATATATCCTGCTCAATGAGTCATGTTGAACCCTAGCAGCAGTAAGTATATTAAAAGGTTTTAAAAAATCTCGTGATTGCTGAGGCAAGTGGGACTGGTGTGTGAACACTACTAAAGACTCATTTGCGTTCTTGCTTTGATTTCATAGTAACACTCACCCACATTAAAACAGATATTACCAATGAAAACAATCTCAACTATGGTATTCCCTGGACTGGCTTTTATAATTTTAAAGAAGCAACAAGTAATATATTGATATGTCTATCTCCTTTGTATGCATACTTCATAAGTACATAGATACATGCTTAAGGATAAATAATAAAAGAAGGTCATGAAAAATATATATCGAAATACCAAAGCTGGGCATAGTGATGTATGTTCGCGACACTTGCACTCAGGAGACACAGTCAGTGTCTTGAAGAGTGAAGACTACATTGTGAACCAATATGTGCTTTTAGCTTAATCTAGGGAGAATTCACAGGAAGATAAACTTTGGCAGATTTAGGCACAATGGTAAAAAACAGCAGGACAGGTCATTTTAGTGAGGTAATCAGAAAAAGGTCAATGTGCTGTTTATAATAAAATTGTAGAAATCAGTTTTATCATCATATAAGCATAAACATACAAACAATATATAGTTCCAAATAATAGTTTAGAAGTGAACTACCTTGGATGTTCAGATGCTTGGATTGCAATGCCTTACTACGATGAGGAATCAAAAGAAGAAAGTCCTATCATAGACCTGAATGAAGTAAGATAATCAGTCAACAAGTGTACCTAAAAGATTCTGAAGTAAGAATGTAGTAGCCTTACATGAAAAATCACCTAATTAGTAGCTCATAGATCAATGACACACTAAATTATCAAATGGAATTACAAAAGAGTTGGGTAAGATTGCAGAATTAAATTTTTTTCAAAGGTAGTTTACTTTCCCAGCATGCTTAATGATATGGTTTAATCAAAAATATTCTATTGATCTTATAATTAAAGGGCCAAGCTTGCTGAATTTATGTAAGTTGAGAGTGAGTTGAGAAATATTTCTATTTAATAAAACATGTTTAACATATGAAGATATAGCCATGCTGGCAGCTGCTTCATGTTGACTTGAATGTGAGTGTTACATAGTGAAAGACACAGAAAAGATCTTTATGAAGCTTTTACTTCAATCTCAAACTATTATTTAGAGCAATCTGTAATTTGTATGTTTATGGGCTCTCTCTTTCTCAAAGGAATTGTTGAGATCTATCAGAATGCATACATAATTAAATTTATAAACATAAATTATACTTTCTTTACCGATTATAATGATTTATTAGAATACGAAGAAATAACCCTGAATCAGTTACAAACAAAATTTAAAAGTCCTGGCATTATAATGACATTGGTGTTATAAGCTAGAAGTTGGTGACAAGGTCAACTATTGCTCACACCTAACACTATCACAACCATAGCTGCAGACCTAGACTCTGAAGCCTCTGTCCACGGCTGCAGCCTCGCTTGGATAGTGAATGCCATTTAATGGTTTGCAGAGTGGCAAGTTGGTCTCATCTTGGCAAGATACTTAGTGTGACAATTGACATATGTTCACATATGCTTTTATACCCTACTAGGCAGTAAGAGCAAATATCTTTCATTTGTTGTCAAATTTTATGTAACTCTATGTACTACACTTGACTAAGTCCTGCCATGTGAAGACAGTGTCTAACTCCCCACGGCGTGGGAACTTGCACTCCTGTACAGTCACATGCTCCAGAAACTCACTTGCATCAGACTTAACTTTAGAAATTTCTATTTCTGCTTCAAAGTCTGGACCTACTGAGCCCTAGAAAGAGCTGTTCATTGATGAACAAAATAACTGTTTTAAAATTATGTTGAAATTAAATATACCTTGATATCTAAGTTTTTTGAATTATTCTTTTTGTTATTATTAAGTGGAAAAAGTTAGCTAAACTTAAATTACTATACCCTTTCAAAGCCACCTAAATCTCACATTAGGATGCTTTTCAAGTTGTTGAAAACACTCAAAAGCTGGTCCCATAGTTTGAGCAATACCCCTTGGCCCAAATCTTCCTGTCATACTGTTCTTCTTGTAGGTTTCTAGGACCCTCTGGATCATTCTATTTCCTCATTCTCCCATGCTTCTCTCACTTAGAGTCCCAATAGAATGTCCTCCCCTCTGACCCAATTTTCATGGGATATGCCCCATAGCTTAATGTCCAGATATAAGTGAGTATATATCATTTGACTCTTTCTGCTTCTGGGTGAACTCATTCATTATGATCATTTCTAGTTCAATCCATTTGCCTACATATTTTAGGAATTTCTCATTTTTAATAGCTGAGTAGTATCCCATAGTGTAAATGTACCACAGTTTCTTTATCCATTCTTTCACTGAGGGACACTTAGGCTGTTTCCATGTTCTGGTTATTATGAATAAGGCCGCTATGAACATGGTTGAGCATATGTCCCTGTTGTGTGAACAATATATGCAGTAAACTTCAAACCCCTACCAAGATCTAGCCAATGGACAAGACATTCTCCACAGTTGAGTGGAGAGTGGGGTCTGACTTTCACATGAACTCTGGTGCCCCATATTTGACCATGTCCCCTGGATGGGGAGGTCTGGTGGCACTCAGAGGAAGGACAGCAGGTTACCAAGAAGAGACTTGATACCCTATGAGCATATACAGGAGGAGGAGGTCCCCCTCAGTCACAGACAAAGGAGAGGGGAGTAGGTGGAAAGCAAGAGGGGGGGAAGGATGGGAGGATACAAGGGATGGATAATAATTTAGATGTAATATAAATAAATTAATAAAACATTTTTTAAAAAGAAAAGAAGAGAAAATACTCAAAAGCACCAGTGACATCACTGAAATGTACTCATTGCTTTTTTATCTTCTTTTCTTAGTTTCCACCACTGATCCTCATAACCAGTAGCTTCATTTATGAAAAATAAAACTATTTATATCTATGAACATTGCATAATCTTTTAAACATGAAAGGCAATTCCTAATAAAGATCTATTTTTATGCAGTGTTACTAACTATTCACAATGTAATGTTTTCATAATGACTTTTTCCCCCTGTACATTAGGTATTCAAATTATTAACATATGATAGAGATTGCAATCACCTCCCCTACAACTGGGGTCACTGTCACTTTAACTTCCTTTGATCCATTTCCCCACCCATTTTACCAGTTGTTCTCAGAATCCAGTCTACAAATTTCTATCTGGGCCCATCAATTTTCATTCAGGACATAATTTTTATATAAAACATATGCTATTATATAGTAACACATAGCTACCTTCACCGTAATCCTGTCATTGCCCTTCCAGTTCCTTATTATATGCTTATTTACAAGATAATAGCTGACTGATGCCTAATAAGATAATAAATATTTATTAGAATGTCAAATATCAAGAATATTCCTTTATAAATGACTGTTAAAATCAGTAACCATTTATAATGGAGATGTATTGAAAGTCTCCCTCAAATAATCATATTGGAAGAAAGTACAATAGAAGAGATAATATTTGAAATGAAAATGAATTTCAGGCATCCTTCGGACATCTCTCGCCTGTGAAGATACTCAAACTCTAATCTTGATTGAAGGTCAAATTTAAATGCAAGCCCATTCTGATAGGTGTAAGGTGGAATCTCAGAGTTTTTGATTTGCATTTCCCTGACTACTAAAAGCATTTCTTTAAGTGTTTCTCAGCCATTTGATATTTCTCTGTTGAGAATTCTCTGCTTAGCTCTGTACCCCAAATTTTAATTGGGTTATTTGGTTTGGTTGGTGGTGTTTAATGTGTTGAGTTCTTTATACATTTTGGATATTAGCCCTTTGTCAGATGTAGGGTTGGTGAAGATCTTTTCCCAGTCTTTAGCCCGTCTTTTTGTTCTGTTGACAGAGTCCTTTGCCTTGCAGAAGTTTTCAGATTCACAGTGTCCCATTTATTAATTGTTGACCTTAGAGCCTGAGCTATTTGTGTTCTGTTCAGGAAGTTGTTCCCTGTGCCAACAAGTTCCAGGATCTTTCCCACTTTTTCTTCTAACAGATGTAGTGTGTTTGATTTTATTTTGAGGTTTTTAATTCACTTGGACTCGAGTTTTGTGCAGGGTGATAAATATGGGTCTATTTGCATTTTTCTACATATGGACATCCAGTTAGTCCAGCACCATTTGTTGAAGTTGCTATCATTTTTTCTATTGTATGAATTTGGCCTCTTCGTCAGAACTCAAGTACCATGGGTGTGTGTCTGGGTCTTCAGTTAGATTCCATTGGTCATCTATTTCTATGCCAGTACCATGCCATTTTATTACTGTTGTTCTATAGTACAGCTAGAGACTCCTCCAGAAGAGGAGGATTGTACAGGATTTCTTACATCATTCTGGGTTTTTTGTTTTTTCCATATGAAGTTGAGAATTGATCTTTCAACAAGCTGCTGAGGATTTAAAGAAAAGGGAACACTCCTCCATTGTTGGTGGGAGTGTAAACTTGTATAACTACTTTGGAAATCAATCTGTAACTTTCTCAGAAAATTGGGAATAGTGCTACCTCAGGACCTAGCTATACCACTCCTGGGCATATACCCGAAAAATGTTCCAGCATACAACAAGGACATTTGCTCAACTATGTTCATAGCAATTTTATTTATAACAGCCAGAATCTGGAAACAATCTAGATGTCTATCAATAGAAGAATGGATAAAGAAACTGTGGTAAATTTACACAATGGAATACTATTCAGCTATCAAAAACAAGGAAATCTTGAAATATGCCTAGACACAATGACCCTGAGTGACGAGATCCAGCCCCAGAAAGACGCACATGGTTTATATACATTTATAAGTGGTTATTGGCCCATCATTGAAGTCTTCTGGCTTCCATATGGCTTCTCAGCTGTGTGTGTGTGTGTGTGTGTGTGTGTGTGTGTGTGTGTGTGTGCGTGTGTGTGTGTGCGTGTGTGTGTGCGCACCCGTGCTGGCTCATGCATGTGCGCTCATGCACAAGCACAAAATATTCTATACATATGAAAGTATGAAGTGTCTATAAGCACAATTAGATAATAAAGATTCTTAAACTTTGCACTCAGATTTTCTGTGCTTAGTCCACCCACACACACACACATACACATACACGGGTACACACACACACAAACATATTTTTCATAATGTTACACAATATTATCTTTATTTTTCCTTCCTTCCTTTTTGTTGTTTATTCTAAATGAAAAACAGCACTTAGTTATTTGAATATTTTGTCCTCATTAATTCAAGCCAAAACCACAAAATTACAAATAAAACAAGTAAACAAGTAGGTTTTAGAATGTCACGTTTTACTTACTTGGATTTACCCATTTTTAAAAACTCTTTTGAGTCTAATATCCTATTGTGATGTGTTATCAATAAGATAAGCCTATGTGCTCCCAAGAAAATAAGATGTTGTGAAATTTCCCCTTTATCCCTGCAGAAATTCATAGAAGCAATAAATCAATATTAAATAACATAATAACATTGCATTGTACTGCCTCCTACACTCACCAACTTGTTACATATGTCACTCTTATTTATTAAGTAGTCTCTATCAATATTATGGATAAATAGTATTAATACTTGAAAAATTATATCTGTTACTATCTGTCAAAGAGTGGAATCCTCCAAGCGAGGCACTGGAATGTCATTTCCCTGTTGGAGTACAGTAAAGTAACTCATGCTGGCAACAGACTGAAAAAAGCGCACCCTGGCTGGGTGAAGACGGAATCTATTCCCGTGATTAACAAGCAAGTCTGACAGCATTGCTTGCTACTCATTTGTACCCATACTGAATTAATCTATGTTAATTAAAACAAAAATATTAAATAAAAAGAGGCTTAGAATATGAATATGAGAAGTCAGCAAATTCTTGTGAATCCATATGTCTCGATTGGATGAATTCGTGGACATATCTATTTTGAAGTGAAATGGCTTATTTGAAAGTGCTCAATAAACAAAACATAAAACAAGATCCAGAGAAAGAATTTTCTTAAACAAATAAGTAAATAAATGCAACATGTGCTGATTTCAGTAGAATAATTTATTGCAAATTAAACCAGAATATTCTATACATATCAAAGTAGGGACTGTCCTCAGTAATATAGATTCAATATTTGCTTTACTTAGTTAATCTTATGGTTTCAAGTGTTGATTTCCCATGCCAGCCATTCAGTAGAAGGTGGAGAATCCATATCCTCCATAGGAAAGCGGGCGCCTGTAGCCATATCTGTAGCCTCCATGCCCAGAGCCATATCCGTAACCTCTGTACCCAGAGCCATATCCATAGCCTCCATACCCAGAGCCATATCCATAGCCTCCATACCCAGAGCCATATCCATAGCCTCCATACCCAGAGCCATATCCATAGCCTCCATACCCAGAGCCATATCCATAGCCTCCATACCCAGAGCCATAGCCCAGTCTGCGGAAACTGCCACATCCACAGCCATAGCCATAGCCCAGGCCCCGGAAGCCTCCATAGCCATAGCCCAGTCCTCTAGAGTAGGTGTTGTAGTAACTCATGTTGCCAGAGATGGAGAAGTTGGTATGCTGTTCAAGGTAATATATTGAGCACAACTGTCCTGTGTGGGGCAAGTTTATATACCCTAGAAGAACATACGATATGTAATATGCATTCCCTCTCTTTGCATCATTTTCTTTAATTAAAATTACTTAAAACCACTCCTTATTACACTGTCTACTGACAAGAAGAGTTTACATTCATTAAACTATTGAACGTGCATAGCTGCCAAATTAGCATGGCCCTTAAAATTCCTCTCATCACATAATGAGAAGGAGTAGCTGCATCTTCAAAGTCTGGCTATACCAACTCCCTAATAGAACCACTCATAGCTGGCATGTTAGTGTGATCACACTTA
This sequence comes from Acomys minous, assembly GCF_964271855.1. Lineage (NCBI taxonomy): Eukaryota > Metazoa > Chordata > Mammalia > Rodentia > Muridae > Acomys > Acomys minous. The sequence continues at coordinate 9,464,192 of NC_140492.1, read as the reverse complement.
ACAATGTCTTGTTCTCAATTAAATCCATTCATGTCTGGGTGTTCTTAGATGTTTAACTTACAAATTAAATCAAAGGACTGTGTTCAATTTGAGGCTCTGCATTCTGTCATATCCTCAAAAAGTATTTTATTTCTTGGACTCTATAAAGAAAATTAGCTATCTGTTTGGGTTAGCCAGGAACATCGTATAAGGAAGTCAGAAGGCATTAATTCTGTGTTTGAACACTGAGGAATTCTAGATACGAAAAGAAGGTCTAGTTTTCTTTTGCCATTGTGAGGATATTATTGATCATTACAATTGCTATTTGTTTTACCCTCTGTATTTTTTTGGTTTTTGAAGTTGGTGTGCTAATGTTGATATTACATCTAAGGTTTACACTTGGTTTATTTGGTCCACTTTTATTAAGGTATATCTCTATAAGATTTGACCATGGTGTGAAAGAAAGGATTTAAGACGGAAATCAAAATAGGTTTAAATATCTGTTTCAAAAGTGGCTTTATGACTCACAAGCAGTTATCTCAGATTCTGACACTCTTCTCTGAACATCTGTGTAACGTGTGGCCAACAGGGGCCAGCATCCTATTGTCTACTTCTGACCTTACTTCAACTGCCATTTCTTTTTTTTTGTTGTTGTTGTTGTTAATTATTTTTACATATACATTTATATTACTACATATATATACTTATTCCATGTATCTGATATTTCTTTTGACTTTTTTCCTAGTAATTGACTTTATATTTGGGGCAGTTTTACATTTCAGGAAAAAAGATGATCATAAACATAATGTCCCTATAGCCAGCCCCCCACACACAATAGAGTCCTTCTCCAAATATTTTCTAATAACATTGCACATTTATCACAAAGGGTAGAGCAATTGTGATAGACCTCCATTGCCCTAACCTCACAGTCCAATCAGAGTTCATGTTTATAATTTGCATTTATATGGACTTTGACAACTTTATGGAATATAGAAAACATGAACTCAAATCATATTAAAATAGCTTCACTGAGCTAAAAGAAATCTCTTTTTTTTCATACAGTCTTTCCTCAGCCCACCTCCCAGTCTCCTGGAAAATACTGAGTTTTTATTGCTTATAGATGTTCATGGTTCTTTGTTTTTCATAGAATTATGTTGTCAGAGTCATATAGTATCAAAACTTTTTACCATGACTTCTTCATTTAGCTAAATACTTTTGTGAGTCTTCTACTTTTTTTCTTGACACGTTCCTGTTTTATCTCTGGATGTGAGTCTGTCTTATGAATATAACAGTTTGTCTATCCATTTACTCTTTAAAATACATGTTTATTGTTATCCAGATGTGTTAACCATGAAAACAACTTCAAGAAATCATTTGTTTTTAATTTCATGTGCACGTAAAATTTCAGATCATATGGTGAGAAATCAAGAAGGAAAATTTCTTAATTGCCTCGGAAGAGTGTGTTTAGTTTGGCATGAAATTGCCGAATAATCTTCCTACCACGCTGTACCCATTTCCATTCCTGGCCCATTGCTCTATACCTAGGTCAGCGTTTTGTGATGTTAGGGTTTGGAACTTACCTCATTCTAATGTAAGTTAATATCATTCTCAGAATATCCTCTCACATGTCAGTATGTTATGATAAGATAGATAATATAACATTTTGGAAACCATCTGCTTTTATTTAATATTATTCATTATTTTCTCTTACTTCTTGTATGTCCATTTTCTCTGTAGTGTTCCATGCACTCTATGCCTGTTCTGTACCTTTATCTACTGTGTTAGAGCCCTTATGTAAGTATTAAATAGATTCATGAGTCTAGTCCCTACCTGTAGGCATTCTGCCTCTCACTGGCTTACATAATTTACTAAATGTATATAAATATTCAGGATTTTTAAAAATGTTCAAATGACTACTGACTTGAAAAGAGCATAAAACCCTCAATGTATTTCATCTTCATTTTTTCTTAAATATAATGTATGAGGTGATGAGCTGCATAATAAACATTTAAGTATGACATTTGATGGATTGTTTATACTTGTCTCACTTATGAATTCCAACTCAGTCAGTGAACTGTATTCAACTGTGATCCAAAATAACAAATAGAAAAACACCAGAACCATCATAAATTTCAGATTATGTACACAATTTATGTACACAATTATGGATAACACCAACTATGATTCCACTCATTGTTGAATCTGCCATATTCCCTGGTCAGACTGTATGAGCTACACACCACTTAGCTGCTTACTCATCTCAGTCAGAGGAACAATAACTATGGAATCTCACCGTTCATCTTTGTGTGCCTAATGCCGTGTCGCAGTGCCAACATCATCCACCTAACTTTATTGCATGGGCAGGCACTCTGCGATCTCACATCCTCTAAATAAAGATGATAACAGTAATTTATTTTTAAAACAGAGACACTACCTTCATATGAAATTTAATAAATATTTCATAATTATAATTATTAATCCCTCTCTTATAAGAAGTGAATATAATTTTCCTATATATGACAAAGAAAACAATATTTAGAGAGTTTTACATGTAAAACTCCTCCTAATGTCTGGCTGTGGGACTCTGCATCTGCTCCCATCAGTTAAGGGATGAACTGTCTCTGCCTGTTTGATGATGGTTTGGCTGGGCTCCAGCAGGCAGGACAAACTGTGAGTCCAAAGCTTTGTAGTTGGTTTTGTGTCCCAGTCCTTCCACTTGAGGTGTTATCTGGTTACAGAAGATGGCCAGTTCATGCTCCTTGACCCCCCACTTATTAGGAGTCTTTGATAGGGTTACTTATGAAAGTTCCATGGAGTTTCCACTGCACTAGGTTTTTGCCACAGTTCTGAAATGCCTCCTGATTTCAGCCATTTCCTCTTTCTCTCCCCCAATCTGATCCCTCCTGCTCTCGACCCCATCTGTCTCCAGCCCACACTCAAATCTATTCTATTTCCTCTTACTAAGGAGATCTTTGTGCCCCGCCACATGTACACACACTTAAGGCCACCTTGTTACTTAGGCTCTGTGGGTCTGTGGACTGCAGTATGATTATCTTTTACTTTAGCACTAGCATCCATTTATAGGGAAGTATACATCATCTTTGTCTTTCAGGGTTGGGTTACCTCACTCAGGATGATTTTTTTCCTAGTCCCATCCATTTGTCTTCAGATTTAATGATGTCATTGTTTTAACAGCTGAGTAATGTTCATATGAATATCATATTTTTAAATTATTTATTTAATTAATTTATTCAGATTACATCCCAGTTGTTATCCCTCACTGGTATCTTCCCACTCTTCCCTCCCTCCCTCTTTTACCCTATTCCCCTCCCCTAAGTCTGTGACAGAAGGGGATCTCCTCCCCCATGATATGGTCACAGCCTATCAAGTCTCATCCTGGTAGCCTGCTTACTCTTCCTCTGAGTGCCATCAGGCCTCCAAACCAAGGAGGAATGGTCAAATATGGGGCACCAGAGTTCATGCCAGAGTCAGTCCCCACTATCCACACAGCTGTGGAGAATGTCCTGTTATTTGGCTAGATCTGAATCGGGTTCAAAGTTTACTGCATGCATTGCCCTTGGTTGGTGCAATAGTTTGAGCAGCCCCCACCCTGGGCCCTGATCTGCCTGTCATGATGTTCTTCTTGTAGGTTTCTAGGACCCTCTGGATCCTTCTATTTCCCAATTCTTCCATACTTCATGATCATGTATTTTACTCATTTCTAGCTGGGTTTGGAATGTCCTATCATGACTTACAGGAGATACTTCCAGGGAGATCTTAATAGTTTCTGATATGACTATTTCTCAGAATGATATTGATCACTTTAAAATGATGTCTATGTAATAAGTAGATTTCTTTTAATTTTGCTAGTATATTATTTAAAGGAGAGAGATAGAGAGACAGAGTAGAGAGAGAGAGACAGAGAGCGAGACAAGAGAGAGAGAGAGAGAGAGAGAGAGAGAGAGAGAGAGAGAGAGGAGCATGCATAGGCCATGACTGGTGAGGAAGATCAGAGGAGTCTCAATGAGCTGGCATTAGAACTTGTTGATGGTTCTGGGACCCACGAAGGGCAACAGTGAGGGAGCTGGTCCACTAGAGAGAATTTTTTATTCCCCTATCGTTGTAAAGAGTGTGAATTTTCTGAAAGTGAAAGTATTCAGACCTTTAAACCAAATACAGCCAAGCCATCACCCTCATCCCTTTCTCCTCCCACTTTCTCTCAGACACTGCCAGGTATCTCTGGGCAGAGCAGATGTCACCATGGCAGAGCTATTCTTCTTTGAGGACTGATGATCCTGTGATACATTTCATCTAAGGCAAGTGAAATCTTTTCTCAGAGAATAAATGTTTCCTACAGCTTACAGATTTAATGTGCCCTACATTAATATGATCTTAAGTCAGTGCAATCTGACAGTTGTTGGAATAAATATGATAAAATGCTATTATGCTAGGAGTGACAAATGCCCTTTTGAAGAGTCTTTGCTATCCAAGAAATTACGAAGCAAGTTTTATGTCACACCAACTTCAGATCTTTTGGCTGTTAAAAAAAAAGTAATTTAAGAAATTGAGAGTGTGAAAGTTTCCCTCTATGTAAGCACACATCAGAGTCAGTCTAGATTTTACCTCAAATCCCAGAAATCCTATCTGAAACTGCTCAAGGTTCAGAGTGTGCCTGCCTGCATGTTTCACCTGATCAGCAGACTTCTTCCTTGAGTTCTTCATCTGCACGTGTGTGACTCCCCTTTTCTTTACTCTGTCAGCTTCCTCTCTTCTTCCTTGTCTCCCAGTGCCCACCAGGCACACGCAGGGAAGAGGATAACCGTACCCTGCATTCTCCCTTTGGTTTCCTTTCACCTTCAGCCAGTGCCTTTGTCTATCTGTTTCACTTTGCCCTGATTGGTCTCCCTTTCTCTCTGTTCATGGCCTCCCCATCTCAAATAACTGTGACCTACTCCTTACCTTTAGGGTTACTAATTCAGCAACACACTATTTGCAAAATCATATGCCTGATCCTAGGCACTGCATAACACCTTAAATTTAGGTTGCCTCAGGGCTTACGAAATGAAGACATTATGCTGAAGTGACACCGAATTAAGAAGTATATGTGAAAAGGTAAGGTAAGGCCCCATTAGACTCTCAGGGCCCTACACCAGTAGCCAATAGGGCCTGAGACTGCCCTTCACTGTTGTTAATCTCACGTAGTTCCTTTATACATGGTTTTTTATGACTTTCTGCATGTTTGTTGTTTTGTTTTGTTTTAGATTGTAAATGTTTTACCAAAAGCAAATTTCCAGTAATGAATGGCTATGTTCTTATAAATAATTAACTAAGAATTTTAAAACTAGAATTTTAGATTCCACTGAACTTTATCAATTGGTTAGTTATTTACATATTTAAATCATTGAAAACATATTACTAATGACCCCACCACAGACTGAAAGAATTCAATATAACATATACATTCAGTTCTGGAACAAGTACATACCTATATAGAACAAGAAAAAAATGAAATATAGCCAGGTGTTGTGGCACACGCCTTTAATCTTAGCACTCAGGGAAGTAGAACCAAGTTCAAGATGAGCCTGGTCTAAAGTGAGTTCAGGACAGCCAAGTCTACACAGAAAAACCCTGTCTTGATAAAAAAAAAACTCACTTTGGCAACACCATAAATAAAAGTTCTTTCAAGATGTTATAGATCTGAGTATAATAATTTTTTAAATGTTGCAATTTTTATAACACAATGTTCAAATCACTGAACATAAAATAAAAATTACAAATAAGTCAAATACTGAGAGGAAAGCATGCCAGATTTGTACAAACTAAAAGCATGACATTAAATGTCTCAAGAGAAAGTGAAACGTATTTCAGAATCATAACGATAATGTAAATGAAAGCGACATTTTCTAGTGCTTTTTGTCGACAGAAGTAATAGAAAAATTTAAAGTAATGTTTTCTATACCCTGCCAACTGTGATTTATGTTAATATGTGTTTTTACAGGATTTCCCGTTAAAGCAACTCTAAAATCTTTCTAACATAGAGGGTTGCATTCTAAGCATGCATAGTGGCTAAGTCTGTAATCCTACACCTGGAGAGGCCAACAGTGAGAATGGTGAGTTTGGGGCCAGATGGGAGAAAACACCAACATCTAGGCAGGTCAGGACTGGATACAACCAGACCCCACCATAAAGAAGGTACAGAACTAGGTCAGTTTTCAAATGACTATCCAGAGTTATGACTGATTTTCAATTTCAGCCCGTGTAAAATTGTCAAGAAAACGCACTCAAGCTTGCAGTACAAAGAGTCCTACACCAACCCATTTGTTAACTGACAACATAAAATCATAAAATTAACAACAAATGCTGTTGAAAATATTCCAAAAGCTCTGGGTAATACGTAGATGGTATTATGCATATCCTACATCAAGACAGCTAGTTAAAAGAGAATAAATATTAAGGAGTTTCTGGTATGATTCCTAGAATTTAGCTCAGTGATACAGTATGAAGCTTCATGTAGCTCCTTGATATATATTTCCTTGTAATGATATAGAATGGTATAAGTATAAACTAGAAGTCACATGACCAAATAAATTAATTTTGAGACTATTTATAACTAGAAATCAGATTTTATAGAATTCAAAAATCATCGCTATAAAATAGCACTCACATCAATATAATTTGCACTGAGACTTTAGCAAGTCTTGTGTCATATTAAATGTCTTTTGACTACCTTCAGTGATGATTGATGTTTCCTGGGACTGGAAGTCAGTAAATGAGCCACAGGGAAAGACCAGCTGTAGGTTTCCGTCTCTTGAACTTTAGCTGTGATATTTATCTTTCAGTGACTTAATAAGAATAAATTGTATCCCCAGAAGAAAAACAACCGCCTTCATCCCAAATGCTATAAGAGGGATGAACAATAAGACATATGACTAACGTTAGGACCACATTGCAAAGCCACATTAAACACGTTTAATGGAAAATGATTATAGAGATATTTCCCAATGTAAAATATATTACAAAATTTTCAGATGAAAAATGACTATCCTGAGAGTGAAAGGAGAAATAACTGTTGTGGTAGAATATCCAATATTTATAGAATAACTCTAAATTACTATTGAACAGCTGTATGTTCACCGACAGCTCTTAAATCTTATGCCAACAAGCTTGTAAAGTGCATAATTCATCTTCTTTGCTTGCTGTAAGTGGGAGATAGATTAGACACAATGAGACCTCAGAGACTCTAGTTTTGTTTTTTTGTTTGTTTGATTGTTGTTGTTGTTGTTTTGGATCATTCTCTCTACGATCTTATATCTTGCCTTTGTGACAGAGACCAAAGGTCCACTACCTTACAGTAGAAAACTAAGTGAAATATCAGTTTCTCAAAGCACCAACTCAAGTCACAGCTACATCTAGAGAAAGTGCCACGTCACAGACATGCTTATACCATGATCACTTACTTCTCAAAGTCGCATCTCAGGTCTCCAGTAGATGCCACAATAACTCACTGTATAGAAATGAGGTTTGAAATTGTAAAATATTTTAGCTTCTGCAGTGATGATGGGGTCTGTCTTTGATACTCTATATAGAATATTTACATATGTAAAATTATATATATAATATATATAACATTATATATTATATATAATATTATGTAATACATAATATATTATATATATTATTCTATATATAATATTCTATATTCTATATATTATATATATTATATATATAATATTTCTGAAAATATCAGTAATTCATTTTAGCAATACATGATAATTTGGCCTCATCACTATTAAAGAAGGTCAATCAACATTTTACTACTTGTTCTTACCTGTTTTAGTTCTATTTACAAGATATTCTTTTGAGTACACATTGGTAACTCCATGTCCTACAGGGCTTCCAGATGCTATACTTCTTAATAATATTTCATGTATTTTTCCTTCTACATATTTCCTTCATACATATTAGGAAGGCTCTTAACCTTCCTAAGGCTGCAACCCTTTAATATAGTTCCTTATGTTGTGGTTACCTCCCAACCATAAAATTATTCTATTGCTATTTCATAACTGTAATTTTGCTACTTTTATAAATCAAAATTTAAATATCTTAATGTAGGGTTTTTGATATTTGACACCCAAAGGAATCAAAAACCACAGGTTGAAATCCACTGTTCTAAATACTGAATATCAACACATAAAGTGCCATGAATTTATAAACTGGATTCTGAAATAAGATTTTGTTCTCACTGAATGAGTGGTATTCAAAGGAGGGAAAAACAAAATCAATTTGAAGGACTCACTTAAAACTTAGTTATCTTTGGAATTCTTCTACTATTTATCTTATTACAGTTTATTTTTACTTGGTTCTAAGCACAATTAAGCTTCCATTAAATTATATATATATATATATATATATATATATATATATATATATATATATAGTGTGTGCGTGTGTGTGTGTGTGTGTGTGTTTATGTATACATTACATCGCTACATAATAATATCTGGTAGGCTCTATACTGAATTTATTTTCTGTCCATTAGGAATCTACTACAGAACAAGTGTTCAGGAAGCCACCAAATGATGAATGACCTTAATTAATTCTCTTACATGCATATATCCTCAATACCTCACAGCCAAGTGTTTTAGCCACTTGGAGGCAGTAAGAGTTGGCTTTCTTAGAAGTTCACTAAAGCCCATAAAATTAATTTTTACTTAAACTTGCAGTTCCCTTTTATTTCCAATTCCTTATACATCATAGTGGGGAGTCAAATTTTCATTAAAAGTTTTCCTAAATCTGCTAATATAGCAAAACAGAATTATCTTAATATGGCAATGTTTCCATTTGCTGTATGTCACACCAAAAAAGAGTCTAGAACACATTTGGAAGCAAAAATTAATATTGTTGTTACTTCTGTTCAAAGACAAAGACAAAGAAAAAATTGTCAATGTTTATGGGGATCTCAAGTACTATAAAAATCAGCTAGCACAATAAAAATTCAAAGAGCAGTGAAGTAGTTAAGAATTTGATGGATAAATCTTAGTTTCACTGTGGAATCCGGAGACGCAGTCTCTGGTCTGATGCTTCTATGGCCATCAATGGCAGGGTTCTGAGAACCTGTTACAGAGTAAAAAACTGCATTAGAAAAGCAAGCAGAGTCAGAACTGAGAGGTATCATCTGTTTACAGGAGCCAGAAATACACGAGTCATCTAGGAGAAATCATATCTAAGTTTTTCACAATCAAAATCACAGTCCATGTGTTAAAAGCATGCACCAAAGCTAAGTCTGGCTAGGCTGGAGGGGACGAACCTGGAAACAGTGAGAACTGAAGGCGTCCACTGTGGACTCAGCTGAGACTCCTGTCCTCTTGCTATCAGTGTTTGAGTGTTTGGGCAAAGTTTGTCCGAGTTTCCCTAAACAATGGCCAACACTTGGTGAAAGACTTTTCACTTCCTCAGAGAGCAAGAACCAAGTCGTTTGATATACTTCAAGTTCATTCAAATACAAGGAAAAAAAGACATCTAAACTCTTCTTCTCTTAATTAGAAGAGATCCAATTAAGGAGGCTTACATTTTTATTTTGATTTGCCTGCTGAGCTTGTTTCCATGAAACCTATTTGTCCCTTCATGAGGAACGTCGATGACTCTGTAAATTCAGGAGTGACTTAACCTCTCAGTCTCCTCTGCAGCAGGCTTCTGAGCATAACCATGCCTCCCATTGCATCATCTCACATATGCCTCTCAGCCTTTGTGAATTCAGGTGTGACTTAGCCTCTCAGTCTCCTCTGAAGCAGGCTTCTCAGCATAACCATGCCTCCCATTGCATCATCTCAGGTTGCCTCTCAGCTCAGTCCTTTCCTTGTCGTTTATCTTTCACTTAATCAAACGATTCTCTTTTCAAAATATTCTATATGCTAACATTTTAGTCCTTGACAAACTGCAGTGGCGATGACAGGGGTCCCTCTAGATCATAATGATGGTGGAAAAGTCCTATAAGCTAGTGATTTCAAACCATCACAACATCCTAACACGGCATACTGCCCTTCTGTCTATGTCACGACGGGAGGCTGGTGAGTAACTTCTCTGCACTTCCGGTCCTGTAAAACCACAGCCACGTGATAATGTACAACATGAAAGCCCTGACTATGAGAAAATGACTACCTCATAGATGTATCGATATACAATTCTATAATTTATGTCCTCAGTTTAGAGAGCATTCCAAAGTGCCCAAAATATCTATATTAAAAGAGCATGTCATGTGACAGCAGCAGCAGCAGCATGATGCAACGTACGCTTCTGACTCCTTGGTTGCATCATTTTTTTACTCTAGTGCTTGCTTTAACTTTGTGTTATTTTGTTTGTTGTGGCCTCTAAGCATATGGAATCTCAACCGGTATTTGTCAGTAGATGAACATGATATGACTTACCATGAAACAAAATTTAAAGTCACTAGGGACTACAGAGGTAGAAAATCTGTGATGTTTATTGACAGTCATCCATTTCCAATTTCACTATAGTGACAATCTTGAATAGCAGCAGCAAGGCAGAAAAAAAATGATGAAAAAAATTGCTTCATGGAGAATGATGAGATTAACAAAATTTGTGAAGGACTCTGCCCAGGTAAAGAGAAACTTTTTAATGACCTGGGTTAACGACCATGTGCAGGACCATATGCTTCTCAGACCCATAATAACAATAGCCAAACAAAATTTGGTTGTAACCAATGAAAATAGTTACATAACTTTCCCCTTCCCTTTACTCCCTCCATCATCCCCAGCTACCCTCACTTAAAGCACTCCCATGCCCCCCACCTCTCCAATGGAAAGCCTCTTTTGAATATATATCTGTATATATCTAAATAGATATAGATATGTGTGTATGCTCAAATATAAATATATAAACACAACCTGCTTACTCTGATTTTTTTGTGTGTGTGAATATGGTTTAAAGATTGGCCATTCTGCCTTGGGAAACCTATAAATGGGCCCTATCCATAGAGGAAGCTAATTCTCCTTCTTCTAGAAGGAGCTGCTGCAGTTCTTTGTCTAGCCACGAGGATCTATGCACTTTTCTCCCCTCCATGTGAACGTGTATATCAATGTTGCCTTTGTTCCTGTGTTGTTTATGCAGCCATTTCTAGGGGACATTGTGTCACAGCAGAGCCCCTGGCATTCGGGTTCTTCTAATCTTCCTACCTGCTCTTTTGTGTTGTTCTTTGAGCCACAGATGTAGGCACCATGGAGCTGGACATCCCATCCTCTGTTGATCTCTGTACTGTGTCCAGTATGTCACAGTGTTCTATGATCATCATATCTTACTCTAAAGAGAAGCTTCTTTGACATGTGGTGGTAGCTACCATTATCTATGAGTTTAAAATAAGATTAGAAATTTTCTGGGGAACTATGTTGGTCTATTAAATGAGGGGATTCTTTTCTAAGTTTCATGACCTCTCTAGACCAAAAAAAGTTGGCTAGATTTCCAGCACCAAGCATGTTTTTCTTCTGTGTCCTGAGTATGTGATGTTTTTAGCTGTAGTGGCCACTCCTGAGAGACATCCAAGGGTCATAAGTATATGTTGCCTTATTACAAATCTAAACAATGTCTGTCTCTTGATGTGTTGCATGTTTGGTACAAGCAGAGACAGTATCAGTTTCTAAGCTCTACTGTCTGACATGGACCATTTGGTAGGCTGTTCCTATCACTGATGAAAATGTGATGCAATTTAGGGAGAATTGCAACATCTTGAGTCTACATAAAATGCCTGCTTGGGGCTGAGGTAATGTCACCACGCAATGTTTAAGTGACATCTGGCAGAAAACATTCAAGAAATGTGTGCATGCTTTTAAAAAAGATGCCAAGCCCAAGGACGCTGGAAAAAAAATCAAGAAGTCTATTGCAGAGATCACAAGCATCTAACCTGCATGTAGATGAGGATGACATTAAATAGCTTCTGAAGTTGCTGGAGACTTGATAAGAAAACAGGAGCACACAGCTAAAGAGTAGTCAAGAGGATTGAAAACTGGTGAGAAGTAAAAATAAGTAAAGAAAAAGAGTCGTCAGATGTTCTAAAGAGAAATGCTTAAAAGAAGTCATTGCAGCCTTAAGAAGTTCCTTTAAGAGCTTGAAAATATGTACCTCAACAACAACAAAGTGTGTGAAATCACTGAAAGGATAACTTGTGACTTATTCTCTGCAAAACTAATGTATAATAATAAGAGTAGTAATAATAATGATGATGACATAAACATGGCAGGTCAGGTGGCTCAGTGGGTAGTGGTGCTTGCCGCCAAGCCTGATAATCAGAATTCAATACTCAGAGACCATGGTAGAAGGAGAGAACCAAGTCCTACAAGGTACACTGTAGCATGAACTTCCCTCACATTGTATTCAATGCACACCAAATAAAGAAATGTAATAACATTTTCAATTATAATTTAAAAAAAGAAACAAACCAAAAAAATTCTACCAGAAGTGATTCTGAAAATGGAGGCATTCCTTCCACCAGAGCCTCAGGTACTACTGGTGGGTTCCAGAGAAAGTCACTGTTACCATGGAGATTAAGTTTCCTCTTTTTCATTGCCCCAAAGGACCTTTAATTGGACCAGAAGAGAAGGAATGTGATTGCCATAACCTCATAGGTGTAGGCTCATAGGGTTGCATATTCAGAAACAAATAACATAACAATATGTCAAAAATTAGTAAACATTAATTAAAAAAAATAATGATATAAAAGAAAAATATCATTGTATAATACACTTATATTTTAAATTGCTATTATGAAAGAATCAAGTTTTAAAAATAAAAATATAAGAGATAAAGTGGTTACAAAAGACAAGTTTATCTTAGTAATAAAGACATGCTTTGCAAAAATTGACTTAGTTGAAGTGTGCAGTGACTGTGAAGTCTAAGGTAACATTACTTTGCTGTCCTCTGATACCATATCAGCTCTCGGCTCTGTAAGTTCTGTCCTGGAGACAGCCCAATGGAGGTGTGCCACTGTTACATTGTTTTATCACAGATTTTAGTGTGCCTTTATATGTACAAACACACTAAAACTTACCAGTACAGTGTGATCACCTGCAATATTTAGTATTGTAAAAGGTTACCCAGTTTTGTAGCCTAGTAGAAAAAGGGGAGTGGCATGATCTCCTTGCATTGTAGAAAACAGAGTCTAGGCTGTGTGAGTACACTCTCTGATGTGCACACAATGAAAAACATTATCTACCTAAACATAAATACATATCAGTGTGAGTCTTTACAGGAATTTGGTGCACAGCTATGTTTATCTATTTTCAAGATTCAGGGTGCTTCTTGGATCATTTAAGCTACAATATAATACAAAACTGGAATGCAAAATGAGCAAGTGGGCACTCATTTCAGAATAAAATTATTTTTAAGAGTTCTACATCATTCAAATTTTGCACACTTTCTTATGCTATATTTTAATATTTAGTAGCTTGTTAATACTTTACTGTTCCAGTAAAGGTGTTTTGATTATGAGGATATTGAGGTGCATGTTCTAGTAGGCAATAAGCCGACCGATATTCAATGCTGTTGTTGATGTTTCAGTAACAGCGAGGAGTAGCCTACTTTCATTTCTTTGTTCACTGGTAATTTAAACTTCATATCAAAAAGTAATGAAATTTCATGTTTCTACTGACATTGTTATGTTTACAAAGCCAAACACTTCATGCTATTGTTGTAAGATATATTAATTTGATTCAAAGTTTTGTTTTGTTATTTTGTTTACAGTTTTGTATAAAGGATTTCCTTGTTTTTTTTCTTTCTACTCTTTTCCTTTTTCCACAACCATTCTTCAAACTGATGCTACATAAATAAATACAATAAAAGATGAACAAATAATTCCTAGTTCTTATGGCCACTATTATGAAAAGTAAAGGCTAATTATAATCTGTTTTTATAGTTTTGATAGGAAAAGAAATCTACAATTTTAAAAAACAAAATTCAAATACTTAAGAAAGCCAAAGATGGAAGCAGCTAGAGTGATGAGCCATCTGGATTTCCTGGGGTTGTGCCAGAATAAACTCTGAACATGTCACAAGCCAAGAAAACTCTGTGTCCTCAGGAAAGAGGTATAAATGGTCACCTTTTCCCTAGCGAGTGTCTGACAGGATCAAAACAGGGACTTTTGAACAAATATGGTTGTATATGCACTTACCCCAATCAGGTAGAACACAAATGTAAAAGATGAAAGATCAGAAAAGGAAAACTACCTTTCAAACTAACGAAACTTTCAGTTGTGTATTGTAAATCACAGTAATATTACAAATAAGTGACACTGCTGCAAAATCTGTTTGAAGTATCAGGATTAATGGAGTCAAAAAAGTTTATAAAACTTTCTTGCCTAAAAAAGTTAGCAAATCATAGACCATGCGGCAATGCTGATCTAAAACCAATGGACTTTCTATGGCTTCCCCAGCTCTGAATAATGACAATATTGATAAATAATAAAGCTGTCACTTACAATAGCTTTAGACTATTGCTTACTGTTGTTTCCAATGACCTCTTATAACCTACGTTTAATCTATGTTCCTCAATGTGGTTGTTTACCTTTTCTCAGTTTCATATATCTGACTTCATCTGTTTCTTCTTTCTCAGAGGTGAACCTTCCCGCCTCAGAGCTTTCCCAACCTTCCTATTTCTGCCTGCTCCCCTTCCCGCCAGAGTCCAGCCTTCCTCCTTCCTCCTTTACCTATGCTATAAGCCATTCAACTCTTTCTTTAACCAATCAGAAGATGATGAAGGGAGTGTTTTTAAAATATGATGCAGGTCAACAACACCAAATCCTGTACTCAGCTCTCTGCCAGTACATAAACCAGCATGTGAATAACGCAAGGACAATCTTTACACAGTGCACACACACATACACACAAAATTGCTCCAACACTGATCAGTGTCTATTTCCCATTACCAAATTTGGTGGTGCCTCTTAGAAAATAAATGTTGTGGCTAATCTCACCTGTCAGCTTGATAAGATCTGACTCACCTGAGGAATTGGCCTCTAAGCATCCCTATGAAGTTTTATCTGTATTAGACTAACTGAGGTCAAATGATTTACCCACTGCATGTGGTCTCATTCTCCGGGCTAGGATCTTGTTCTGCATAAAATATGGACTTAGTGAGATGAGCACACGCATTTGTCTCTCTCTCTACTTCTTGTCTATGGATGCAGTATGACCAGCTGCCTCAAAGTCCTGTGTCTGTAACTTACCTACAAAGATGGACTTAAGCCTTGCACTGTCAGTCAAGCTCTCTATCCTTTAGTTTGTTTTTTACTGGACATCTGATCACGTCAACAAACCAAATAACAAATAAAGAATACTTGCTCCAATTTTTACTCTTAGGTGATAGAGTTTGCAGTATATATTCTTGGCCAATCTTCACTGACCTTCAAATGTTGCATTGCTTCTCTTAATGCAGTTATCACATACTTCAATTTTGCCTTCTATTCTTCAATTTTTATATGAATATAATAGTTTTTAAATCTCATATCAAATACCCTACCTTAAATGATAGAGAATTCTGCTGTTTGCTTGCTATTCACCTAATTCATGAAAAGGACTGGGTTTTAGTAAAACTCGTGAAATCTTCCAAGCATGTTTCAATTATTTTGCTATCTTCTTTTTCAATAACATTGTGTTTATGTATCATGTCTTATAGTTTGCTTTCTCTTCCTTGATCAGTATTTCTGGGTATATGGCATCTGTTTTTACCAAGTCTTTAACACATTAAATATATATATATATATATATATATATATATAACATTTCTTGTTTATTATTTCTATCTATGGTATAATTAGTTTTGGTTCAAGTACCCGTTTTGTTCCATCAGGATATGTTTTCATTGCATTAGGAATGCTTTATATATTTTTTTCAGAGAAGCTGAATATAATGTAATAGATAATGAAATTGGAGATGCACGCCATATTATGATAATATTTTCTTCATGTGCATAATGGATTTAGGTTTATTTTAGTCAGGAATAAAATGCCCAATAAAGTGATGAAGATAACTTTCAATTTTCCATTAACAAATGAATAAATTTATTTTCTAATTTAAATACTTCAGTATTTCAGTATTTTTAATATGAATATTCTGATTTTCTTCTACTTGAGCCATCAGAAGAAACAAGCCACTCTCCTACTTAATAACTTTTCAAATATACTGTGACTTTTTATAAAATTACATCTACCACCTACGTGGAGGAAGTTAGACTCTCCTATCAGAATACATTGTTCTGTATCAAGTGTTCATACATGGAGTCGACATCATTGCCAAAGACTACTCTAAGCCTGTGCTTTTGTTTCTCAGTATTTCACAGGCATCAGCATTTGGCTTGGTTCATATTTTCTGTAGTGAGTTTTTATTCAGAGTTACATTTGACAATCATCAAACTAAATTTGACAGTCCTAATCTGTACTTCCTTTCAAAGCTGCCAAAGTATTAATTGTCCTCACAGGAATAAATTTGCTCACTTATTTTGGTATTCTTAGTAGTTCTCATTGTCTCTACAATAAATGCAAAAAAGGACTAGAAAAAATGTCTCCTAAATTGAGCAGAATATGAAATGACTGCAATATGGCACTAGTTCAATAATTTTTATTCTGAAGACACTGGTAAACATTGAATAGCTTTTTTGTGTGTAGATGGTAGAGTGTGAATGCATATTGAAAAAAGTATAAATTAAAATGGATCCAAGTGTAAGCAAGAAGGAATCACATCCAAAGAATAAAAATCTTCTGGCTCATCTATGGAGAAAGTTAAAACCAATCTTTAGTTTGAGAGATATCAAAGATAAATAGATGCTGAAATATTTTTTTAAAGTTACACCAAAGAAAGTAAAAAGTCACGCCAAGAAAACATATGAAGGGAAAGATGTGTTTTGCCTTATTAATTTTCACCTTAACTCTTTGGAGATTGATGCACCAATTAAGGACCATGCATGGTGAGGACCTAGACCTCCTGCTCAGATGTAGTCCACAGGCAGCACAGTCTCCTTGTGTGTCCCATAATAAGGAGAGTAGGAACTTCTTCTGACAAGGACTTTGGTGCCCCCACACATTGATCACTTCCCCAGACCACAGAGAAGGAGGATATAGGCAATCCAGATGAGACCTGATAGGCTGAGGTCAGATGTTAGGGGAAGACAAGTCCTCCTGTCAGAGGATTAGCAAGAGGGGAGAGAGGGAACATGAAGGAGATAAGGTGGGATCCGAAGGTGACAATGGAGGGGGCATAAAATGAACAAAAAAATGAACAAAATTTTAAAATAATAGGAATGTCCTTTAAAATTAATAAAAATAAAAGACTTTTGCTGCATATACTAAAGATTTAACTAATAAAGTCAGCACACTGAAGACCTCAGGGTGACAAATGGGAAAACGGACCCTAATAGAACATTTTCCTATTAATGTAATCTCTAAGAATTTTTAAGAGTTGTCAATAGATCCTGATTTTTTCTCTCTCTCTGGAATTCACTGAAGAGCATGCATCCTCTATCATCAGGAATGCAGCTGAGAAAGTATGAATGATCAGATTTAAACCAGGCTTCCTGAGTTCTCTTAAGAACAAAGCCTCATCTTTGGCTGATCTAAACACAACCCCTGTCCCTCACTTCCCTCCTTTGAGAAAGCTCAATCCTGTTAAATGAATTTACTGTTTGTTCCAGCAAGGATTTCACTATGGATATATAACCCTCAGTACATAGAAGCACTTACTCTGAACAGCTAACCATGATTTTAACCCCTCCTCTGCTCTCTTTAGACAGATCGTCTGTAGCACAGAAGGCCTGGGGACTGTTCCTTCATCCCCTTGTTCTTGTTTCCCAATCTACTAAGTAAATGAAGGCCTCAATTTCTTTGTGTGCCTCCTTCCTTCCTTGAGAATGTCCTCTTTTCCTAGAGCTAAGAGAAGCCTGTTTCTCTTATAGGTAACATTGGCTAAATCCAGAAGGCATAATCTTGTAGAGCAACCTCCTTCCCCCTCTTTCATTATCCACTTCCCTTATGACTTGAGCCCTCCTGGCTGACACACTCTGTTTCTTCTAAAATGACTGGGTGCCAGGATCAGGATCAGACTCACGATCAGTTCCATTGAAGCTCATTCCCCTACAGTAACGGTCCTCAATAAAACCCATCATACTCCACAGAATCCATTTTGTTTCTCCAAGGCACTGGATGTTGAGTTACCATTGTGTGCCCTTGTCCCTCCCCCGATGCATAAAACAGGAAAGCTAGTCAGATAAGGTACCGCATACAATGCCACCACATGGAGGCACTCAGGGACTGAGGCTCTAGCATGACAATGCGTCAATAACAAGAACACCTCAAAATACCATAAAATTAATCCTATAGAACATGGCAATGGTGTGATACATAACAGTGTGCAGCTTCTGAGATCATAGGAGTTTGACAAACTGTTCAGTGCATCTGTAGAAAAACATGGAGCCAGTGTGCATGGCCAAAAGCACCATTGTCACAGTAACCACAAGACTACATCCAGAGGCAGAGCCAGCACCAAGCTCACCAACACTAAATCTAAGGTCACTACACCAGTGAACACAGTAATTCACTATATTAGGGTTTGGAGATTTGGGTTGATAGTGGAAGTCCTAAGAGTGAAAACTGCCTCAAACCAGAGTGTTTCCCTCTCAAGATACATGACACATCAAAATTCAAGAGCTTCACATGCTTTCATAATAAATTTCTGGCAAAAATTAAGAACCTTAGCCCATGTTTGTGTTACTTAAGGGGAGTTTTAACCATGTGCAAAGTCATTTTTTCTTTGAATTTTAATTATTTGATTGTTACAAATATAAACTTTAGCATGGGTAATTAAATCTTACTTTCAGAGTTAATGACTACACATTTCTAATTTTAAAATCTAGTATTCAAATCCCTTTCAGTGTATTCCTGAAGATTCCTTTGATTTTGATTAAACGACTGATAGTTCTTTCAATTTAAGTGAGATAAGGTTTCAATTTTGGCCAATTATCATGTTTTCTTACTTTTAAATTTTCAATATATTAACATAAAAACATGAAAATATTATGCATACTTCTGTAAATGTGAAAAAATACTTATTTATCAAAAGAAACATTGGATTATTCTGCGGTTCTACCTCCCTACATTTTGCCAAGTCAAGTTCTAAGAAACAGTACTCAACACCATTTCAACATTGCCCCAGCTTCCGGTCCCCATAAGGCATTCACTCTATGCAGAAGGAGCAGCCATGTGTTTGGGAAACTGCAGTTTTATTTAAATTCCTATTTTGTGCTTCTAGAGTCCCACTAAATGGTTAGACCTCATGTATATACAGAATATGGTCTCTGCATTATTTCTATCAAATATTCCAGAGTTCAATCACTGCCAACTCAGTTTTTATTAAGCAAAAGATATTTGTCTTATTTTAAGATAAATGAATGAATGCTCCATGAAAGCCCATTGGTTCATTGTAATTATGAATGTGTACACACCTGTATCACTTTGTGGTATATGTGTGTTTCTGTGTGTGTGATTATATGTGTAGGAGTAAAATTACACATGCACAAGTTCAAAGTGAAACTGTGTTCGAATAACTTATTTAGTTTTTGTATTTCACTATTAGCCTTTAGAGGAGGAGGAGGAGCTATGTTATGCAAGATTGTCTTAACACTAGCAGTTCTGGGGAATATTTCAGCCAAAGCTGTAGCACAACCAGTAGAAAGATGAGAGGCCATGGATGTTTTAACTAATTCTAAAGTGTAAAGTGTAAGACCAAGAAAGATGTAAGGATATTCAAGACAGAAACCCTTTGGGGGAAGTCCTGAAAGTTAGATATGTTGTTTTATGTCACAGATAGCTTTTGGTTATTTCATTATGATGAAAAATTCTGTGACTCATGCAAGGATTTAGTACACAAGGGCACTGTATTAGCTATCTTCCTGTGCTATAGGACACATGACCAACAGCACATTAAAAGATAAAGAATTTATTTTGGTTTAAGGATCCAGGGGGATAGAGAATATATAATGGCTGGAAAGGCATGACAAGGTAGCAAGTACGAGAAGCTAGGCAATTACATTTCATAACCACACAGGAAAAAGGGAGAAAGGTGGGTGAAGATATAAGCCCCCAAATCCCCCTTCTGATGGCCTAACTCCTGTATCATCGTTCTAAGCATTCCTTAACATGCTCAAACAGTGCTACCAGTGGGGACCAGATGTTCAAATAAGATTTTATCCAGGCGAGCCACAAAGTTTGACTGAAAAGCATTTTCTTTTTTTATTTACTTTTTTATTATATTTCTTTTTAACATATACATTTATATTATTACACATGCATAAAATAAATTACATACAGCAGGAAGAACTATAAAGACCAGAATTATATAAATGTTACATTCATAGTGATTTGGCTATTTGTATTTGGCAAACTTGAAGTAAACATCTTTCCTATCTTGTTGGGTCTAAATTTCTGAATGGAGATTAATATCTATCATATATCCTCTCTATTAACTTAAAACATCTATGCAATTAAGCTTAGTAGGTTAGGCATTAAGAAGTTTTAGATCAAGATAGAAAAGCATTTTCAGCTGGGCAGGGGTGGCACACGCCCTTAATCCCAGCACTTGGGAGGCAGACGGATCACTGTGAGTTCGAGGCCAGCTAGGTCTACAAAGCAAATCCAGGAGAGTCGAGGCTACACAGAGAAACTCTGTCTCAAAAAACCAAAAAAAAAAAAAAAAAAAAAAAAAAAAAAAGAAAGAAAGAAAAAAAAGAAAAAAAAAGCATTTTCATTATTTCACAATTCTTTGTTGTTGTGTAGTAGATTCTTTCAGATTGAAATTTTTCACCCTGAAGGAGGGGAACTCTTTAATCAGGGAGGCAAACAACTCAAAATACCTTCAAGAAGTCCTTGAAACTAACAGGATAAAGTAGACCCCTCTATCCCAGAGTCAGCAGTAAGCTGATGAGCTGCAAAGAAGATTCTCAGACCAGACCAGCTTCTCAGAAGAAGCAGAAACCAATGAGCTGCCTGGAAGAGGCTTAGACCAACTGAGTCACTTGGAAAAGACACTCATCAACCTGTTGGGTTAGGTGAAACTCTAAATCACCTGCATAACCCACATATAGCTGATTATATACGTATAAACCATTATACAACCTGGTACTTCAAGAACAAAAGCAAGTATTGTTTAAAGTTCACAAATTCCATAATGATTTTTTATCTTGTGTGTGTGTGTGTGTGTGTGTGTGTGTGTGTGTGTGTGTGTGTGTGTGTGAGACAACAGTTAACAGATACAAAAAATCAGGGTAATTTAAAATTATTTGTGACACTCAGAGCGGCAGAGTTATACTGTAGTAACAATCCCTCTTGTTCTCAAGGCATCATTCCTCATTTATTTAACATAACTGTACAATTCCAGTGGGTTCAGACATTACTCTAGTCAGAATCATCTTAGAGAGAAATAAAAATCTGTGAAAGTTGTTTTAGGTAAAGCTAACAATTTGTGGTGATAAGGTCACTCAATTAGGGATAATCAAAAATCCTGTGGCAAAGGGTTTCTGAATGAAACCAAAAACTTGATGTTACAACATACTTCAATTTTGAATGTAGTAATATCTTTGTGAATATCATTAAAATTGCATGTAGTTATGAATTTAAGAGTAATGCCTCCATATTCTATTTTGACTTTAGGAGCTCACAGACAGTGAGACAAACTGCATAAAAGTTCCGAATGGTTTCACTAAAGCTAATTACCACCTCTTACACATAGTTTCAGCAGTTGCATCTCTCTTCTTGGTTTCTTACCTTTCATGGTGTGAAGTTATCCTGTATCTCCTGTACTTGCATCCATTGGTACCTGTTCTAACCATGTGAGCTCCATTTTCTTTTTTTCTTTTTACATTTTTAATATATTTTATTAATTTATTCATATTACATCTCCATTGTTATCCCATCCCTTGTGTCCTCCCATTCCTCCCTCCCTCCCATTTTCCCCTACTCCCCTCCTCTATGACTGTGACTGAGGGGGACTTCCTCCCCCTGTATATGCTCATAGGGTATCAAGTCTCTTCTTGGTGAACTCCATGTTCTTAAAACTCAATCTTTAAGTGCCAATCAACTCAAGGACAGAGAGTTAGATTTGGGACATTATGAAAGGGCAAGAAAACTGGTAATGGCTTAGGGGCAGTAATTCAAATTTAAAACATGTTTTCTTTTTCTTTTTAACCATTGTTTTTATATTCATTCTTCCAAATGTCTAATTGGAAAGTGTTACTTGTCACTAATAGCCATATTTAGCCTAATAACTAGGAGCGAGCATTGTACTTGATTATTCAATTTTCCCTGCATCAGCAAACACCCTTTCCATCCTCCGGAACCTACGTCTGCTGCTCACTTCGATCTTGAGGTCTTTGATGGGTGTGGTCAAACCTCAGCCTCTTTCTGTAGGTTTCAGGTGCACATTCTCAGATGCTGTCCACATCCCTGAAATCTTAGTGTGTAATTTTACTTGAAGGAGCTTGTACGGTTGGTGCTGACTCTGCACTTTTGGCTTGGGAAACTTCACATGTAGCTTTGGATCACCAAACTCTCTTCCTTAACTGCTCTATGAATGTGCACTGACCAATGTATTTCACTTAAAGCCACACTCATACCCAAGTAGTTTATGCTACTTGGAAAACAATCTAGAGACGATAACATCTTATCTAGATACTAAGACATATTATCTTTTAAATTGTTTAAGTAAATTGTTTCTTTTAAAATTTTTAAATTTTAATTTATTATAATTGGCTCAGATTACATCCGGATTGTTATACCCTCCCTTGTATCTTCCTGTTCCCACTGTCCCTCCCTCTTCTGCCCTATTCCCCTCCCCTAGACCTCTGACAGAAAGGGACTTCCTCCCCCGCCAAATAACCACAGCCTACCAGGTCTCATCCGCTCACACTGCTTCTCCTTCCACAGTGTGCCCACAGGCCTCCCCACCAAGAGGAATTGATAAAATTGGGGCCACAAGAGTTAATGTTGGAGGCAGTCCCCTCTCTCCTCACAATGACCGAGAATGAGCTGTCCATCGGCCAGATCTGAACAGGGCATCTAGTTTTAGTGCATGCATTGTCCTTTGTTGGTGTGACAGTTTGTGCAGGCCTCCCTGGCTCCAGATCCAGCAGCCTTGATGGTCTCCTTGTGGGGCTCCTGAACCCTTTGGGTCCTTCCATCCCCTATTCTCCCATAACAATCTCAGTGCTCCACCCAGAGTCCAGCAGTGAATCCCAGCATCTGTCCCGATGGTCTGCTGGGTGGAGTCTCTTATAGAACATCTATGTTGGGCTAATAGCTACTTAAAAGTGAGTATGTACCATGCATGTCTTTCTGGGTCTGAGTTTCCCCACTCAGAATAATCTTTTCTAGTTCCATCATTTGTCTGCAAATTTCAAGATTTCCATGTGTTAAATAGCTGAATGGTATTCCATTGTATAGATGTACCACACTTTCTTTATCCATTTTTTGGTTGAGGGAACTCTAGTTTTTTTTTTCCAGATTCTGGCTATTACAAATAAAACTGCTATGAACATGGTTGAGCAAATGTCCATGTTGTATGATAGAGCATCTTTTGGGTATATATGCCCAGGAGGGTGTAGATGGGTCTTGAGGTAGAAATACTCCCGATTTCCTGAGAAAGTGCCAGATTGATTTCCAAAGTGGCTATATAAGGTTACACTTCCACCACCTCAGCATTGCCATTTCTCCACATAATTTCATATAAATATATGAAACAAATGCATTTTTGCTTATCTGGCCTGAAAATAAATATAAAAGTACAGGCATGCGTGAAAATTAATGGAATTATTCATTCTTTTATTTTTATTTTTGTTATTAGAAATGCAGATGCTATTCGGTATAATTACTTTTCTAGGTGAATGTTCATTATGCACAGTGATGGGCTGAATAAACACCCAATACATTCTGTTCATATGTGCAATGAAGTATGGTCACTTAGAAATGACTGAATTACTTTATAAATACTTATTAGTGAATTGGTTAAAGCTTTAAAATGTGCATGATATAAATAGGAATTATTTCTATATTCACACCTACTTTATTTCTTACTAAAAGTATTCACTAGTGAGAAACCTCAATTTTTTCATTTGTTCCCATTTGTGAATTTACTATGAAAGAAATGAATATTATTAGGTCACTTTCTAAAATTAGAATTTCAAGGTTGTGTGCAGGTATTTTTTATATTTTGAATTTATATTTTGTATTGAATTCAGTTTTCTTTTCTCATGGAGATGCTAGGTGGCAAATAGCTATTTTCATGTCTTCCAATTGTCTAATTGTTTCATAAGAGTATGAGAGACACACAAAACACAGACTGAGCAGCATATGTGGAGAGCATCCTGGAGGTGTTCATACAGAAGCCACACTCAAAGAAGAATGTGGCAAAGTATTCCTTTTCCCGAGACACTAAGTTAATAATGGATACTATGTGGAAATATCATGTAGATCAAGTGTTTATGAATTCATAGGAATTAATGATGGCTAACTATGTTTTGCTTTTCAGAATACTGAATGAGAGAGAGAAATAGCTAAACATTTCTGACATAGAAAGAGGGAACTACTGACCAGAGTTAGATAAGCTCATATATAAATTGATACACTTACAATCTCACAATGGAGGACACCTTTACCAAAGAAATACTTTACACAATATACCAAAATTTGGAATGAAGAACATCAGTCAGAAAAACATCAATGATACAATATGAAAATGCTCACACTAGATGTTTATTGCAGTAACATGCTGAGAAATATCACAAAATGAAGAAATGAGAACTCTTCAGCACAGTGCAGTGAGTGTCCATGTTGAGTAATCTGATTCTGGATCAGAATAGATGATGCAGAGGGCCATGTTCTCAGTAAAATCCAGAGGACCAGTATCTGCCATAGAAAGAGGGACAGAAATAGCCATAGCCGCCATAGCCACCATAGCCACCATAGCCACCATAGCCCCCAAGACCATAGTTGGAACCATAGCCATAGCCCAGGCCACTGAAGCTACCAAGGCCATAGCCAAGGCCACCATAGTAGTTGCCGTAATAGTAGCTCATTGTGTCTGGGATTTAGGACTTGGTGTGATGCTGAAGGTCAGGTTCTGGAGGATGAATGTTGCCTTCTGCACTGGGGCTTTTATAGTGATCCAGTGCAGGTATGGTGAACCACAACAAAGGAATGCTCTTCTCTTTGAAAATACATCTGTGCTGAAAAGCAATACCATTAAGCCACATTTTACATACTAAAGATACTTCTAAGATAAAAGAAGAGATTGTTCCTTTGAACTTAGTTTTATTTTTATCCTTAAAACTAGAATATTTTTAAAGTGTACAGTCAGTCATATCATTCTCTGGTAATTTGTACCTCTGAGTGGGAAGTCAAACTCATTCATTCAAGGGTCCTGGAACTATTAGCATTGCAGTGTCATCTCCATGCACCTTCCAATTGAATTCTTCCTGAAGACAACCTTCTTTGAATGGACAAATCAAGTGGAATGACATTATAAATTAACCATACGTGAACATGGTTAGTTTAAAAATCACAGGCAAGTACACTTTCAGGAAGAGCATGAGCTCAGCATGAGGCTTTACCAGTATGTTTACATACTGATGGGTTAAGCCTTATTAAAATTTTGTTTAAATCTTTATAGACTATATTCTGATCATATTAGTTCTCCTCAACTCCTTCCAGACCTTCCCTCCATGCCTAGCCAATTTCCCCCACTTCTTAAAAAAAACAAAGAAAACACACACACACACACACACACACACACACACACACACACACACAAATCAAAACATACAAAATAAAGAAAAAAGAAAAGCAAAATCAACAACAACAAAAAAACCCCATTATACTTATCATACATCCAACTGCAATCAGGCGTACATCCAAAAGATTCTACATGGTACCTCAGGGACACTTGCTCATTCCTTTCCATTGCTACCCTATTCATGACAGTTGCAAATGGAAAACAACCTACATGTCCATCACACTTTTATGATAAACATAGACACATCTTACCTGCAAGTGTGGCAACAGATCCAAGCTCAGTTTTTAAGGGCTTTTATGCAATGGTTTATGTGACACAACCATTCCACTCAAATGCTTTTTACTCAAATGTTTCTACTCTAGCTTTTGACTCTGATTTTCTCTTCAAAAGGCCCAGTCGCTGCTCTCTGTGAAGACTCCTGTCCCCATTTTAGAACATAAACACCAACCACAAACTGTTACACTTCTAAACCCACTCCACCCTCCAGAATTAGAGTTGTGTTGTTTACCTTTTAAACCAGCGAGACAGTCTGACAGGTGAACACTCTGAAGAAATGGAACCGCAATTATATTCTTATTGTGACAAATTCTAGATGCAACATATTCACTGAATATTAGACCGTTTTTTTTGCAAAAATGTCAAATTAAAATTTTTGAAATGTCTGATAAAAGAAAAATTGTACAAAATGATTTTTCATACTGAAGAGTTTTAAAATAGATCACCACTTTTAAGACTAACATTAATTACAATAATCATATCAATGTAAAAGAGCTGTTACAGACTTTTGGACAGAAAAGTGATGGTTGAGAGGGGAGTACTTGGAAGTCTTGAATAAAGTCTTGTCAAAGAATGGTGTGAAAATATGCAGACTTCTGCGTGCTTCATTTACAGTCAAGAATCTTCCCTTACTTAACCATTTAACCAGTGTGTGGCCCACCTTGGCCATAAGCCATTGTGACAACCAACCACACATCCAAGTATCACGGTCAGCTCATTCAGAATGTGGCTGGCCTACGTTTGTCTGATAATGAATTAGAATTTTGTTACAGGTTCATACCCTGTCTTTTGGTTTACTTTGCAAAATTATTTACTGCCGTCTGGATGCAGTTCATGCTCCACCCTCAGCATTTACTTACTTTTTTTTTTTAACCAAACACTGTGCTAATTACAAATGTTTTCTCCACATTTGTAGAAAGTCAGCATTTCTTCAAAATTATTTTGTTGTCTTGTAGTGATTTTCTTTGAAACATATTTTCTGTTCACATAATAGTGTTTCCAACTGTCCACAATGCATATTAAAATATTGTCATTGTAAAATATATTTATTTTCCAATTTTTCTATTTGGTCATCCTTACTTCCCTCCAGCTTCCCATAGTGCCCCCAGACTAATGCCCTTGCAACTTCATGGCCTCCATTTTTTCTTGTGGTTTATAATCCTAAGGTCCAATTAGTGCTTTATTGTGTGCATTGCTCATGGACTGAGGAATAAACACCCTCCTGGCAGCCATGTTCCAGAAGGAAAGTGACTCTTCCCTCTGTGCATCTCATTGTCTCTTCTACCAATGGTGGGGACTCAGAGGCTTCCTCCACTCATGAGAAAGATGTAGTGGACTGAGTTTAGGTGGGTCATCATATGTAGGTAGCCATAGTTGCTATGAATTGATGAGTGCAACAGTCATGGCACGCCCAGAAAGGAACGTTCCACTGGTCTCCTCCTATCTCTCAGACCTTAAGGCCTCTCAGCAGAGCCTTCCTTGGTGTCTCTGAGCCTTGGAGGGAGAAGGTAATACATATGATTCACCTGAGCACTCACACTTACTTGCACTTGGCACTTTGACTATTATGAGTCTCTGTCTAAAACATTTCCCACGGAGAAAATAAGGTTTTCTGATAAAAGTTGCTTTCCTGACAAAAGTTGAGACCAACACAGATCAAGGGGAATAAACATAAATGTTTAAAAAGCAGTTTGACAGAATGAATATTTAGCATATATTTTATCATTTAACTCATTCTATATACTGCTCAGTATGCAGATTCAAAATCAACCCAGAGACTTGTCTTTTTTCCACATAAGTATAACATTTTCTGTTTTGTTTTACATATCAATACAATGCTACGTTTTCTCCTGCTATGCCAGTTCTCTAATTTGTTCAATATCTTAAATGTTAGCAAGGCACACATAGAAACTGATTCTATATAATTTCTCCTTCCGTGTGTTCGATAGTGATTGTAAGCCTAAAGTAACTAAAATTCTGCCTATAAAATTTTTGTGACTGTGAAAAACAAGGCAGCATTACCTACAGGATCATTATATTCTGGCTAGTCATTTAAAATAATTCTGAATTCAAGGCTCAATATGTTTCATAACTAAATAAACAAGTGCAGGTTTAAAACATTACAATTTACTTCCTGTTCATAGTGTTTTTCCTATTCAAAATATCTTTTTGATTCAGATTATCACTATATAAATAGTTTCTATGTTATTGTTACCAGAGTCCCAGCTTAGCCTTGAGTTAATGATATTCGCTTTAAGAGTGATTCATCATTTCACAAAGATATAAATTAAGGTAGTCGCAGTCATCAGCACATTAGTATCAAGGTAGTAAATATCATTGGAGATCAGTGGAGACTCCTATGACTAATGCTGCAAAGAATAAATATGTTTGATGTCATTTTCTTGAATAAAAGCTAATAGACACATTACAAGATTCTCAAACCTAGAGCTTGTTAATCAACAGTCTTGGGTTTGATGCAGATATCTAGAGAAAATATTTTCAATTCATCCTATTGATGATTTAAATTGGATAAGAGACCATTAATAATATTCACTCTGAGTTAGAAAAAATGACATTTAAAAATGGTTACAATCAACTGTTTCTATTAATAAAAGCAGAATAAGACTTGAAATTCTGACCATCACCTGCTCAGTCCTAAAGCGTGAAGACAATCTGAGCATGAGCAATCGTCTTACTAGACCTCTATCCCTCTATAAATGAAGAACCTATGGCTTCCAAATTGGAACTAACAAGAAAGAACTCAAGCCCAATACGAGAAACCTAGCCAACCACCAAGGGCCAGCAAAGTAGCAGCTCTTGAAGGAGAACCTACAAATACCATTAACAATACCAGGATAATCGCTAACTGCATTCTAGACAGTGTTTGGAGGTGGAAGGGAGAGGGGAATAGTGTAATCATATTGTTATCTAAGTCAAACAAATAATAGTAATAAAGAACCCCTTCCTGCACCTTACCATGGCAATAGTGTCTTAGTAGGGCTGCTCAGGGTCTGAGTAGGCATGGCTTTCTGGAATATTTTGAAGTTGCTTCTTGATTTACCCACCATTAGATGCCTGTGTCTTTATGGATATAAAAACCGAAGACCTATGATTACTTGACCTTTTTAATCTCATGCCCTAAAACAATTAGTTCTGCACTATTTATTTCAAACAGAATAGAATAAAACTGCTGTGGGGCAAAACAAAAGCAAAAGCCAGAATCTGAGGGCAAGTTTCTATAGCCAAACTCTGTATGAGTTTCTCTTTGTTTCATAAAAAGACACTTGATAAGGGACACACTTAACAAAAAATGTACAATAAGAGATGGATGGGTCTTGATTGCAAAGTTCATAAAATAAACTATATTTTAAAGGGAGACTATGGTAAAGTTATTTTCTTATGAGATCATACTATAAGATCAGGTTGAATGTATCCTCAAAATGTTATCCATTGTATATAAAATTATACAACATATCTGTACTCATTAAGATTAGATGCAGTCATTAGAATTAAGAGTATTTACATTTCACTTTTGTATAAAATATCAAGTCAGAGATACTGGATAAAGAAGACAAGATGAGAAAAATTTTAAAGAAGAATGTGTTTCAATGAAACATGCCAATTAGATGTGTCTAATTTATGACCAAGAAGTGTACTTTGCACACAGTACAAATTAATTATGACTTAAAATGTTCACAAAATGTGTATTGGAGTAGCATGCTAAGAAACACCACAGATGGATAACGAAATCATTATGCACACAGCAGACTGGAATGAGCATGTACAGCTGGATTGGTGGATCCTAAATCAGAAAACTGATCACCACTGAGCACGGTCACACTTTGAGAAAATCCAGAGAGCAGGTGCCCTCCACAGAATGAGGGCAAGAGTGGCTGTGGCCACAGCCACCGTAGCCTTTGAGGCCATAACTTAAACCACAGCTATAGCTTGGGCCACTGAAGCCACCACAGCCATAGCCAAGGCCACCATAGTAGTTCCTGTAGTATTGGTTCCTTGCATCAGGGTTGAGGTGTGTTTAATGCTGAGGTGAGTTTTCTGGGACGCAAGTTATTGTGCCTGAGCCTTTACACTTAGCCTCTGCAGGTGTGGCAAATTGTGTGTCCCTTTGTTCTCTTTGAAAGTGTGTCTTTAGAGAAAAACAATGCTATATAGCTATATATTTACATATGATGGCTCCAAAATGCAGGAAGACAGCAATCCTTTAAGGTTAGTTTAACTTTCTTGCCCAAGAAGCTGTCTTCTTATTGAAATTAGTAGTTGTTTTAAATGTACATGATTTTATGGCTTCAAAACTTTTTGCTTCTGTACATTTTTTAATTTTACATTTTAGTGCTCAGGCTCTCTTATTTGACAGTCTTTGTCTTTTGTTCATGGTTGACCAATCGTGTCTTCATTTTTGTCTTTAAAACTTTTACCTCATGATGATACATTCTTCTGTCTAAAGGTTAACCACTAACACATTTTAATCCACTTTACATGACTAAAATTAACAAGACCATTTCACGGTAGGAGAGAGAGATCCCCTAGGCCCTTCTAACCAACACACAGCCCTGCTATTCTCTTGGCTTTTCAACCAGAACTAGTTGATAAGACCCTGTTGCTAAACACATCACTTCTTTGATGTTGTTATTAAATGTTTGTTTTAGTTTGGTTTGTTTGTTTGTTGAGTGAAACGGAAATCCAGTTAAAATGGTCAGGATGCTCTTCTCTGATGGCTAGCATTTATAATGCCAGAAGTTGGTATGAAGCTTAGAATTATACCATCTGCCAAACAAGACACCCTGACTTCTCTTCCTGTGTGTATATCTATTATTTCATTTTAATGCCGTATTTCTCTAGCACAGACTTCAAATACTATGTTAAGTAGGCATGGAGAAAGCGGGAGCCCATATCTTATTTCTGTCCTAGTGAGGAGTCTTTAAGTTTTTCCCACTTAGCATGACGTTGATTAACCTTATTAGCGATCCACTTCATTGCATTAAGAAGAGCCTAGAGTACAGAAACATACTTCTTCACATGGAAAACTACTGCCAAAGAAAAGTCAGACACTGAAGTCTCCAAGGTCATGAATTAATTAGTCATTTGTTGGGAGCTGATGGAAGGTAATGAGTAGAGCTTAGTTACAGAAGCTACATGGGCAGGAATGTTCCTGAGGGTTACAGTTTGCCTGGGCCATTATCTCTGTTGCCTTTTCTCAGTATGCAGCTTACCATGAAAAGGGTCCTTTAGCTCCTATTCTGCTAATGTCTCCTTCCCAATGAGCCCAGAAACACAGAAGCAAGCAACCATGAACTGTGAAACCATGAGCTAAACCAAATGCCTTCTGTTTACATTGTCTCCCTCAGAATTTGATCCAGTAGGAGAATGCAAGCAAAACGAATACATTTACTCAGAATTGAAGTAAGTAATTAGCTATGCAAAGGAAAAATAGGATGTATTTAATAGTTAAGCAGAAGCTACACCAAAATATAGGTATAGAAAAACCCAGCAGCCGTGTGTGCACAAGGCGTATTCATTTGACAATCACTGGACTTTGGTAAAGGCAAACTGTTTGAAATCAAACTAATTAAAATTACACTCAGATGCATAACAATTTCTCATTTTTTATGGTACTGGTAGCAGCAGCATTTTCTGGTCATTAGCCCTGGAAATGTAACTCGGCCTGAATTCCCCAGGACACAGCACTCAGATAATCTGCTTGCATGACATTTCCAGACAGTGTCTTCCCCAGACGTTCCTTCTTTGTCTTCTCTGTGCCATGCTCGGGCACGGGATTTCACTAGGGACTCCTTTGTCGTGTCTCAGAGCTTATGCTGCAGTTCTTATTTGGCTTTCAATTATTTACTTTGAGTTTGACATGAACTCTGGTGCCTAGAATTTGATCACTGCTCCTTAGCGGGGCGGCCTTGGGGACACACGGGGGGGGGGGGGGGATGCAGGCTACCCTAATGAGACCTGATGGGCTGTGATAAGACAGTGGGGGGAAGAGCCCCCTTTCTCCCATGTCAGAGGTCTAGGGGAGGGAAATAGGTGAAGGAGGGAGGGAGGGTCAGAACTGGAAGATGAGAGGGAGGAGATAACAATCGGGATATAATGTGAATAAATTATAATAAATAAATAATTTTTAAGTCAAAAAATATGTCTTAAGAAAGAGGAGCAGGGTGTTGGAACAGAGAATTAAAGATAAATCCAAGACAATACGCAGTTAGATACAAAGAGTAAGTTCAGATGTCTGACAGATGAATGCAAGAACTACAATTTATTATTATTTAATATAAATTTAATTTTATTTTCAGATATATTTTCAAGTAGAAATAGTTCACCACAAAGAGACAACCTAATGACAGAGGTGAGGAAAACTACTCACCTTGATTTAATCATCACACATTGTATCCAAGCATTTACTAATATGCATATATGTCATAACTAGACATTATCATATAATTTAGAAACATAAATACCAAAAATTAATGTTTTAAGAGACTACTTTAATGAATGTTTATGAAGAATTGAAAAAAATAAATTGTTACAACATAAAATATGTATTATTCTGAATGTGTGTGTGTGTAAAGTACAGTGATCCAAAATTGAACTTAAACTACCTTCTTATTTCTGTAAGAATGTAGTTGTACTATTTTTGTGTTCTCAGCATTCTACTGTTGTTGCTTTGAAATAAACACATCAGCAGTTATCTATCTAAAATTCTATTTGATTAAAATTTGTAAACATATACTTTCTGTACTATAGCATGAGAACTCCATAAATCCTGGATGTTAAGAAAATACCAAGCCAATGTCAAGCATCTTTCAAAAGTTGTTGACATCATTTTATAAACATTATTTTCTAAAACTATCTACAATTTAAACCTCCGTGTCAGGTTAAATTCAATTTTACATGAATAACTCTGATGTAACCTACTGAAGGGCCCATATCTTAGGTGGATGGGACTGCCATGCCCCAGCTCACTCCACATTTTCTATGTCATAGAAGTTGTCACAGCCTATTTATTCATGAATATATCACTGGAGCTCTTTTTACAATTCCCTAGTACTAATAGTGACTCTTATGCCACACATAGTACAATAATAATTTATAAAGAAAGTCACACCATGAGCCAGGCATGATGGAATACACAATAGGGAGCACAAGAGCAGAGTGCGAGAGGTAGGGTGGTAATGAGCTATGTCTAGCCTCAGCAAAATAGAAAGATGGGCTAGCTTGGGCTACATCATATGCTGTTTAAAAACTCGAGGAAACTAAATGAATGAATAGGCAATTAAATATAGTTGTGTTATTTAAGAGCAGTGAAAACGTTCTGAAACAGGAGCTGTGTCTTAGTGACCAGTCTCAGATTGGAAGAAACGATCTAAAGGAGTCTCCAATCCATCTCAAGATTAAAATGGGGACCAAATAGGAATATTTTAGCAATATTACCCTAATTCTGGGAAAAATATGCAGGACTCTTGATTGAAAAATCAATTCTCAGTGCTTATAGTATATGAGGGAAAGTGTTCCTGAAAAGAAAAATGGTACCTATTCAAATAGCGAAAAGTAAGAAATGTTGATCATAAGTAAAGATTATCGTCAATTCCTCATCTCCATATGGTCACATGACGTACACAGGAGGGAGCAGGAATAGACATCAGTCACGCAGAGCCCTGTCCAATGACTCTCAACACACTGGAACAATAACCCAGTAACCACTCTGTCTCTTGAGGCTCATAAAATAATTCTCTGTATGCTCAAATGTACTCCAAATCTTTCATTCCCTCATACTCCAGTATTATGATATATGTTTCCTTTACTTATTAAGTGGACAAAGTGTTAAAATATTTTTGTGGATTATGAACATCTAAATATGTCAGTACAATGATGTCCTTTATTCAAACCTGAAGCAACATATGCGACTATGTCACATGAAATGGAGGTACTAACTGAGAGCATATTAGTTGCATTGAAATGTTTCTAATGGCCAGTAACAATACATATTTATGAGGTAACATGTCATGTTTCAATTAACATATAAATTGAGTAATGATCACATCAGGACAAATACTATTTTTACCTAAAAGTCTATTTTCCTTTTGAACTGAAACATATACTTATTTTGGACAATATAATGAAATGAAGTATATCACTCAGATATGTCAAAACTATGTATAAAATTGTGCTTGGATGTAGAAACATAAGCAAAACAAGGCTTAGAATGTTCAAAAAGTATTTATTAAAATAACATGTCTAAGAACAACCCTGAAAATACAAATCTTCATGCCCACATCCCACAAGAGTGAGAAGAATCAACTTCAGTGATGGATTCTGGAGGGAACAGTTCTTCACAGATGGCCATTCTTTCAGTAAAATCCAGAGGACCAGTATCTTCCATAGAAAGAGGGGCGGAAGTAGCCATAGCCACCATAGCCGCCATAGCCACCGTAGCCACCATAGCCGCCATAGCCACCGTAGCCACCATAGCCCCCAAGGCCATAGTTGGAACCATAGCCATAGCCCAGGCCACCAAGGCCATAGCCAAGGCCACCATAGTAGTTGCCGTAATAGTAGCTCATTGTGTCTGGGATTTAGGACTTGGTGTGATGCTGAAGGTGAGGTTCTGGAGAATGAATGCCCCTCTCTGCTTTCAGGCTTTATATTGTTCCAGAGCAGGTGTGGCAAACCACAACAAAGAGTGCTCCTGTCTTTGAAAATATGCCTTTGGGGAATCATAGTTTTATTTCATCATGCATTTCTTATTAAAAATATTTCCAAAGATGCATAGAATATTCATTTTGTGATTAAATATTTTTATTTTTCATTGTTCTTTGATGATAATTCAAAATTTCACATATCTCTATAATTGCAATGCAATTTTCAATCCTTCTTGAAATTGTTGGCGAATATAATTAAAACAAATATGTTTGGGTATTTAGATGTTTCAGCATTCCTGATTTCTTTTCTTTTTCTTTTTGACATGGCAGAAATATCTTCATCAT
Source organism: Acomys minous (assembly GCF_964271855.1). NCBI lineage: Eukaryota > Metazoa > Chordata > Mammalia > Rodentia > Muridae > Acomys > Acomys minous. The sequence continues at coordinate 9,429,097 of NC_140492.1, read as the reverse complement.
ATTTTATTGTTTTAAAGTTTATCCTGCATTAAATACAATATATTTTGTTTTCAAAAACCTCATAAATAACATGAAATGCAAGAAATATAATCAGAATTTCCTAACAAAATAAAGGAAATAATTTCCCTATGTTTATTTGTGTGTGGAGGAGGGGTAGTGTGTGTGTGTGTGTGTGTGTGTGTGTGTGTGTGTGTGTGTGTGTGTGAGATAACTTCTTATATTTTACTTATATAGACAAAATAGTTGCTACATAAACAGTAGTGTTTATAATTACTTTTGGTGATGATGTAACCAATAGGTCTTCTTAACAACAGACTTATGTTCTCAAACTCCTGGGAGTTAAAAGCTCTATGTGTCTTAACGATGTTGGCTATCTTTTCTATAAAACACATGTCTTCTGCTGTCACAGTGCATTTCATCCTTTGGGATAAGGTGTAGATGTCTGAGACCTCCCCACTAACACTGCTCAGCATTATCTTGGACCAAATAAAGTTACGTGAGAATTAGAATAGAGAAAATGAGTACAGCTTTGCCAGATTGAGATTCAAGAAGAGAATGGGGTACAAAAATCTGAATTCTTCAGAACTGTGCTCTCTTCCTATCCTTCTCCTTCTCCCTACCCCTTGGTCTGTAGCTCGCTTTCTTCCCCTGCATGTAAATGGAGGAGACAGGAAATGTTTAAGGTAAGAAAAAGGTTGGAAGGTGGAAGAGAGAGAAAGAAAATATGTGTGGCGGCCAGAGCTCAACCCCAGAAGTCATTTATTTGTTAGCTTTTTAAATGTTTTCTTTTTATTAAAATAAATAAATAAATAAAATCGTATACCTTTAATCCTAACACTCGGGAGCCAGAGGCAGGCAGATCTCTGAGTTTGAGGCCAGCCTGGTCCACACAGTGAATTCCAGGATACCCAGGAGTACACATAGAAACTCTATCTTGAAGACCCCCTTCCAAAAAAAGATTAAAAACCAGAGTCTTTCCTTTCCTGGAAGCTCACAGACTGGGCTGTTGTAGCTGGCCATCAAATCATAGAGACCCAACTGTCTGTACTTCCTCAGCTCTGGGATGAGAAGGAGGTACCATGACAACTGGCTTTCTTAACATGCTCCACAGGGGTATAACCCAGACAGGCATGCTTTCAAAACAACTGTTAATCAACTGAGCAACATCTCTAGCCTCTTCCTCTGGAGTTCGGTTCTTTGCAAAAATGAAAAGGTCGCAAGTTCATTTATGAGTTACTCTTTCTCTCCTGTCAGAAAAGAATAAACAAAAAAGAAGCATCTAAACCTAGTGGATCAGTCTCAAAATTTCACATAGATTCTAACTGAACTGTTATATCTAAATTAAGAACCACCTGCAGCTTTTGAATACACAGCAATACATTTTTTGGACCTTGTTTACAAACTAGCCCAAGGCTATTGTATGACATCTTAGAATTTTTAAACCCTGGTCAGTAAGCAGCAACAAAGAAAATGTTGACAGTCCTGCATAAGAATACATTAGAACTTAACATCACATGTATCCTCAAATACTGCTAGATTTGTGTCCAGAAGCTATATGTAAATTTTGCCTGCTTTTGTGTGAATAGAAAACAACCTCTTTATTTCTTTTTTTTTAATTTATTAATTTATTCATATTACATCTCAGTGGTTATCCCATCCCTTGTATCCTCCCATTCCTCCCTCCCTCCCATTTTCCCCTTACTCCCCTCCTCTATGACTGTGACTGAGGGGGGACTTCCCTCATATTTGACCAAGTCTCCTGAATGGGGAGATCTGGTGGCACTCAGAGGAAGGATAGCAGGCTATCAAGAAAAGACTTGATAACCTCGTTATTTCTATACATAAGCAAAGTGAGCAAGGGAAGAAGATGCCTAGGACATTTTATTTTTTTGGAGGGTGAAGATTGGTTAAAGGTACAGAAAATTTTAGGTGCTCTGTCTGTGATGCAATTAAGTGTATTAAGTATTATAAATTTAAAGATCCATTTCTTTTATAGAAGAAGAAACATTACTAAGAAGATTTTTTCCCCACAGTTGAATTGTATAAGAGCATTAATACAAAACACCCAGAACAAGGGAGCTCATGTCAAGGGCCTTCTCTCATGTAAGCTCAGACAAAAAAAAAAAAAAAAAAAACCAAGAACACCAAAGCCAATGCCTTTTCTGACAATGGCAAGTGTTGCACAGGCTTGCATCACTCCAGGAATGGTGGCTGCCCCTTCATATGAGTATTGTGATGATGCAGCTTGGTGGAATGCCATATAAAAGAGAAAGGCATCAATTAGGAAAATGCAAATCATCAAAATGTTTGGCATACTTATGTTTATGATAGGGATCGTTGATGAGGAAACATGAGTTTGATGCATACAGTTTTATGAAACATCTTTCAGTGTGAAAATATTACTAAGACTTTTGGAAAGCATATATTGAATACTATGCATTTAGCACTGTTGGAAGAAACAAAGTGTGTAAAAATTCTACTCATTAAGAAGTGTTATTTAAGTTCATATTCCTGAATAATAGAAATACAAACTCATTCTTTTCAGAATAGAGAAAGGATAAAGCATAGGTCATAGTCTGGAATAGCTATCTCTATCAGTTGTTAAGATCTTGATTAGAAATGTGAATGTCTGCCCATCTGTGGTCTCCAAATACAGTGATAGTTTCTACAATGAGTAAAATGTTAGATGAACAATATTTCTACAATTATTTGGAGTTTCCACGTAATGATTTTCCCCTTTCACTGAAACTTAGGAGACTAATATTTTGCATAGAGAAAGGGACTGCAGTAGCTACATCCATAGCCACCATAGTTTCCAAAGCTATACTGGAATGGTAGCCATATCCCAGGCTACTGAAGCCACCAAAGCCATAGCCAAGACACCAGAGTAGTTCTGTGTCAGTTCTGTGTCATTGTGTCAGGAGTTGAGGGTGAGTTTGATGCTGAAGATGAAGTTGTTGAAATGATGACCATCTTTAGGACCTGAAATTGTTATGTTTTCATTGTACATTTACCAAACCACACACACACACACAAACACACACACATACACTCTCTCTCTCTCACACACACACACACACACACACACACACACACATGTATACACACTCAAAAAATGATTTTCAGCCTTTCTGAAAATCCATCTTAACAGAAAAGCAAAGCTTCTTCCTCACATCTTTCTAATTAACAATCGTTTCAAATATGTAGGACTAAATTTTTTTTCCAATATTAACTTCTCATAATCAGTTTTTTAAAAATCACCATTTAATGTCTAATGTAAAAATTGACTATTTTATATCTAAATTTTAGTACTGTGCGTTAGCAGTGGATGTGTTTTCAAATTTTATATCACTCATTTAATGCTAACCTTGGTTTTGATTGAGCATACTGTTTTTTTATCTCTGTAATCAATAAACAAATGTAATCATTTGGGGGAATTGTATCAGTGTTCTTAATTTGATACAAACACGAAATCTGAGAAACTATACCGGAGGCTTGGCTCAGCAGTTAAGGATACTTCTTGCTCTTCCAGAGGGCCTGGATTCTATTTCCAGAACCCACGTGTCATCTCACAACTGTTTGAAACTTCAGTCCTCAATCTCTGCTTTGTTTTTGTCTCTGCACATTTTGTTGGTAGCATAAGTTTGGATCAAAGTTTTTGTAGGTGGGTTGGTATTCCCCTCTTTCCACTAGAAGTTATGTCTAGTTAGACAGAGGCCTCTTCAGTCTACATGACCCCTGCTACTGGGAGTCTCAGCTAGAGTCACTCTCATATTCTCTCAGGAGCCTAGCCTGTCCTGGGTCTCTAGCTAGGGCAGAGAGAGGCCCCTGTTCATTATTTCTCTTCTCTGTGAAGACCCTCTGTCCTTAGACCCCCACTCTCCCCAGGTCTGATATCAACCCTTATTTCCTTCTGTGCGCCCTCTCTTTAACCACTTGATCCATCTATTCTGTTTCCACTTCTTAGTAAGATTTAACAATCCTCCCTTGGGTCCTCCTTGTTACTTATCTTCTTTGGGTCTGTGAATTATAATATGGCTATCCTATACTATATGGCCAAAATCCACTTATAAGTGACTATATATCATGTGTGTCTTTCTGGGTCTGGGTTACCTCACTCAAGAAGAACTTTTCTAGTTCTATCCACTTGCCTGAAATTTTCATAATTTCCTTGTTTTTTTAACAACTGAGTAGAATTCCATTGTGTAAATTACCACAGTTTTTTTTATACATTCTTCTGTTGAGTAACATCTAGGTTGTTTCCAGCTTTTAGGTATTACATATAAAGCAACAATGAACATAGTTGAGGAAATGTCCTTATTGTATGAGCATCACCTATGGGGTATATGCCCTGGAGTGGTATAGCGGAGTCTTGTGGTAGAGCTATTCCCAATTTCCTGAGAAAGTGCCAGATTTATTTCAAGAGTGGTCGTACAAGTTTACACTCACCAACAAAGAGGAGTGTTTGCTTTCTCACCAGCATATGCTGTTGCTTGTATGTTTTTATCTTATTTATTCTGATGGGTGTAAGATGGAATCTTAGAGTCATTTTGATTTGCATTTCCCTGATGACTAATGATGTTGAACATATTTTAAGTGCTTCTCTACCATTTCATTTTCCTCTGTTAAGAATTATCTATTTAGATCCATACACCATTTTTTAATTGGATTACTTGGTTTGTTGGTGTCTAATGTCTTGAGTTCTTTATATATTTTGGATATTAGCCGCTTTTCAGACATAGAGTTGGTGAAGATCTTTTCCCAATCTGTAGAGGGCCATTTTGTTCTGTTGACAGTGTCCTTTGCTTTACAGAAGCTTTTCAGTTTCATGAGGTCCCATTTATTAATTGTTGATCTTAGAGCCTGAGCTGTTGGTGTTCTGTTCAGGAAATTGTCTGCTGTGCCAATGAGTTCAGCGCCCTTCTCCCAATTTCTCATCTAATAAATTTAGTGTTTCTGGTTTTATGTTGAGTCTTTGATTCACTTGGCTTTGAGTTTTGTACAGAGTCATATATATAGATCTATTTGCATTGTTTTACATGTAGACATCCAGTTAGACCACAACCTTTTGTTGAAGATGTGTTCTTTTCCATTGTATGGCTTTGGCTTCTTTGTCAAAAATTAAGTGTCTGTAGGTGGGTGGGTTTATTTCTGGGTCTTCAACTCGATTCTATTGATCCAGCAGTGATATTATTGACCAATAATTGTTAGTTCATTTTATTTTAATGTTGGTAGAAGTAGTGTTCCTGTTCTTGTCTTCTTTTGATTTTGTTGTGGTGAAGTTATTTATATCCTATGTTTTATTGGGTGTAGTTAACCTGCTTGGGTTGAAGTTCTGCTTCTAATGTCTTTAAAAGCTCTGAGTTTGTGTATTGATGTTGTTTAAATTCGGTTTTGTCATGGAATATCTTGTTTTCTCCATCTATGGTGTTTGAAACTTTTGCTGGCTATAGTAGTCTGAAATGACATCTGTGTTCTCTTAGAGACTGGATGACATCTGTTCAAGCTCTTCTGGCTGTCATTGTCTCTGCTAAGAAGTCATGTGTGATTCCGATTTCTCTGCGTTTATATGTTACTTAACCTTTAATATTTTTTTTTGCTCTCTACATTTAAGGTTTTGATTATTATGTGACAGGAGGAATTTCTTTTGGGGGGATGGAATCTAATCTATTGTGTGTCCTGTATGTCTCCTATATCTTTAAAGGCATTTCTTTCTTTAGGTTGGAGGAATTTTCTCCTGTGATTTCTTTGAAAATATTTTCTGGTAGTTGGACCTGGGAGTCTTCTTTTTCTTTTATTCCTATTATTCTTAGGCTTTGTATTTTCATCATGTCCTTGATTCCTTGGATGTTTTATAGCAGGATTTTTTTCAATTTAATATTTTTTGACAAATGTATCAATTTCTTCAATTGTATCTTCTATGTCTGAGATCCTCTCCTCCATCTCTTGTAGTCCATGGGAGATGCTTACCTCTATGTCTCCTATTCATTTCCCTAAATTTTAAATCTCCAGGATTTCCACAGTTTGTATTTTCTTTATTGATTCCATTTCTATTTTCAGATCTTAAGTTGTTTTATTCATTTCCTTCACCTCTATTATTGTATTTTTCTGTATGTCTTTGAAGGCTTCTGTTTGTTTGATTATACTTTTCTGTATTTCTTTGAGTGATCTGTTCATTTCCTCTTTAAAGGCCTCTATTTTTATTGTATTTCCCTATATTTCTTTGAGAGATTTATTTATTTACTCTTTAAAGGCCTCTAGCTCTTTCTTAAGCATAGATTTAAAGTCTTTTTCCTGTGTTTCACCTGTATTGGGATAGCCAGTGTTTGCTGGGAGTTCTGGTGGAGCCATATTGACCTGGTTTTTGTTGGTTGTGTTTTTATGCTGACCTTTAGGCATCTGTCACTGGTATTGGCTGGAGCCAGCTGGGACTTTCAAGTGTTCAAGAGAATCCCTGCCTGGGTTGTATGCTGGGGGCTGGGTGTCTGATAGAACCTGCCTGCAGCTTTTATCTTCTGCTTATATCCAAATTGGTCCTATAGACAGAAGTATTAGGGTGTGAGTGATTTCCTTGTGTGTTTCTGAGGTCTGGCAGGTCTACTGGTGACAGCGGGTAGAGCTATGAACTTTAGGCTAGAATCAGAAGTCATTCCTGGAGTGGAATAGTCAGCTGGAAGGTCTGAGGCTGGAATCCTGTCATCTTCTCCCTTCTCCTGAGAAAGATAAAAGGACAATGTCACGTTGAGTCAGCAGCGTGGCCACTTGCTCACTTGCTCACTCGCTAGCTCACAGTGCCTGCTCTCCTGGTAGGTACTCAGATTCATTGTGCAGTGGGCTCCACCATCTTGTAATTAGACCCTGTAAGCACCTATTGTCTGGGAGGTCCCCAGAGGGAAATGGGAAGAACCATGGACAGGAGCCTGCAAGGCTGTGCTGTCCTCTGGGAATCACAAAGAGGCTGGAGCTGTGTATACCAGGCACACAGGAGTTCCAGGTAGGCTGAAGGTGCTGGGCGACCACATGTTCATTGAGCTCACCATGGGGATTTGGGGCCATGTATCCCCAGCTCCTGGGATGACTCGCTTCATCCAGGAAACAAAAATGTTATTGTTCAGAAGTTAGGCTGGCCACATGTCTGGTCTGCAGTGTCCTATTTCCTGGTCCTCAGATAACATATGGGTTGTGTGCTGCCATCTTTGATCTTCCCTTAGCATATGTATTTTATATTGTAGGGTTTTTGTGTTCTTGTTTGTGTGTGTTTGTGTGTTTGTGTGTGTGTGTGTGATTTCTCAGTGTCTAAATGTGTGTATCTCTGCATCTATATGAACTTCTTGTGCTTTTTTTCTTTTACTTCTGTTTGTTTCATTTTGTTCCAATGTGTTTATTTTGTTTTATCTTATTGTTTTATTATTCTTTTGATGTCTGTTTGTTTCCTAATGAGAGGTACAGAGTATCTCAGAGGAGTTGAGGGAAGGAAAACTTTCATCAGAATGTATTGTATGAAGAAATCTATTTTCATTAAAACTATGCAAAAATAATTGATAACAAAATAATTTTAGCTTTAGGTATTCAATATTTTTTTTAATCTGCACTGCCACATTCAGCCTTGTCAGGGATAGAGGATGAGAGCATAGACAGGACTTGATGAACACTGTGGCAGGCTTAGACAAAATTCAGTGGGCATTCTCATGAGCAGATGTCCATGGAAGTAGAAAAAGAAGCAATAGCAACATTTAACCAGAATAAAAATAAATAGAAGAATTAATCCATAATTATTTTCCAAATTATTGAGCCAAAGACTGTCTCATATATGCTATAGTTTGAAAGACTCAGTAATATGGGTAAGATAATGAACTTTCATGAAGTCCATTATATTTACGGAATCAGCGAACCAAAGAACAGCTAGCTTCTAAGCACAAAAATTCATCTTAAGACAGACTTATGGCAAGTGTGAGATGTAGAAGTTTGGAGTCAAGATGTTAAGGTAACCCTTTTCTCCTGTAGGGTTGGTTAGGAGAACCATTCTCATCTATTTTTGTGTCTGGAGTTACCTGAAGCTAAGACTTCCTAACCTCTGCTCCCATGTCACATGGGGATCTCCCTGTGGATTCACCTGTGTGTGCCTGTCCATTCACCTGTGTGTGCCTGTCCATTCACCTGTGTGTGCCTGTCCATTCACCTGTGTGTGCCTGTCCATTCATCTCTTCTCCTCATATTACAAGGACCATACCCCCTTGTTTTCCCCTTTTAGCACCATCCCCAGTAGTTTTAGTTATCTACATTTTACCAAGGAATGAAAGTGTAATGCAGCACAATGAATATTTTAACAGGTAAATCTCATATGCATGAGACATGTATTAAAAATCACCACCTTAAGTATCTTTCATTTATACTGTTGTACAATTATAATACTGTATAAATGTGCAATTATTGATAAATCATTGTACCTAATTTTAAATTAAGTGATAGTGTTATAGTAGTTGTATAAAAACCTATAGAGAATTCAGTATTTTCTACAACTAGCATTCACCAAGGACTTTGGAATGTCTTGTTCATTACTTACAAGACTAGTTCTCTTTTTAATTACTTCAATGAATAGTAGCTGCAAAATGTGGACTTCAAAACAGGCTCATATTTTAAAGTTTTGAGACAGCCTTAAATGTTTACAGAATGTCATTCAACCACACATGCTTTCGTTAATTTACAGGGTCAAAGATTGTGGGAGGAAATCAGCTACCTGCACCCTTGATGGTGTAGAAGACACCTGACACTAGGGCATTTAGAACAATGAGTGACAGTTTGCCTGCTCAGTGTGGAAGGATGCAGTCACATGCAGGTCCCTGGAGCATGAAGAAAGATATCTTCCATATGAATGACTGATGGGTTCTTAATAACTCATGGGGATGTTAAGTGCAAATGAGATGCTTCTTATAACTTTAGATACTATGAAAGATGCTATTATGAGTAACCTTAATAGTATGAATGATTTTATTTTTATAGTATCAGAAAGTTGGAATCTACTTATTATTTCTTTGGGAAATCTTATCAGAAAATAGCACCAGCTGAATAGCAAATACAATCTTCTGATCCCATCACCTGCTTGCCTTTTTCTACTACTACACAAATGTTAAACACATAATTCCATGTGGATAAAGTTATTATGAAGCAGTTGTCAAACCTAAGACTCTATTGCACTCAATGTGTAAAAAATGAAACCAGATACTTTACATTCAAGGGAAATTTTTATTTTAAAAATAGTTCAGAAAAGTAACAAGAGAAGAGTCAAAAAGCCAACACATCATAATCAAGAGTTTCTGACAAGATAAAACTTCAGTAATCCGATCCCTCTTGAGGGACTGAAGTGCCCGTTGATTCAAACAGTGGTGCAGCATGGTAGCACCTTCTTTAAAAAATCAAATGACGAGATAATTTCCTCAGTAAAACCCAGAGGACCAATATCCACCATAGAAGGAGGGACGGAAATAGCCATAACCATAACTACCATAGCCCCCAAGGCCATAGCCGGAACCAATGCCATAGCCCAGGCCACCAAAGCCACCGAGGCCGTAGTAGTTGCCGTAGTAGTAGCTCATTGTGGTAGTAGCTGAGGAGCAGGTATGAGGTTTCTGAGAAATGACTGCCACCCTCTCCACCTGGACTCTTATACTTTCTCAGTGCAAGCCTGGCAAACCACATCAAACAAATTCCCCGCTCTTTGTAAATTGTCGGTGAAAGACAGTAGAATTCCATCATACTTTATTACTAAGTGTAATTCTGAAAATGTGTAACAATGTATATTTTCTTTTGGATATGTTAATCGTTAATGCTTATAACTTAGAATTAGCTTTGCTTTAATTATGACTATACCTTTATTATACTCTACTTCTACATTAAAATACAGCAGTCCAAGATTTCTTTTTATTTGTCAGCATTTTAGATTTTGTTGCTATTATTATTATTAGTTAGCTTGTAATAACGTATTTTGCTATGTATATCATTGTACTTAACTCACTATCATTTCACCATTAACTCATTTTTCCTTTTTGCCTACTGTTGACATTCCTTCCCCAAAAGTCCTTCTTCTGACTTGATCTATACAAATATGTCATCTTCCTGCCTAAATATGATTCTGTAATGGTTTTGAAACTGGACGTAGGTATCCTCATTACAGATATTTTACTTCATGTAAAGGGAAAATGTCATTATTGTTCTTATTAAAAATTTCAGCTACTGTCATCTACATTTCTACTCATCTAGTATATTAGCTCCCTTTCCAGTAAGGACAATTGTTTAAAGTCTCAGAGGATGTTTGAGACCAAAGTTCTGTGTATATATATTCCCAGATAAGAATACCTTCATAAATGAAATACAGAGGTAATTGAACTTGTTATGAAAATACATTTGATAGTAGTTATGGGACTGTTGTCTTTTGCTCTTAAATGTGTCATTCACCAGTATTATTAGACCATTGTTAATCACTATGGAAAGCTTTGGTGAAGTAGGGAATTTGGTATTGGTCTACATTCCTTGCCCATTTCACTCTGATAACTAGTGCGTCATTTAATCTGCTTTTTATCTATTATACCTAGTTCAAATATCACATATTGTTTCTCTAAGGAACACTTAGTGGCTTGAGGTATGAAACATAGGAAAAACACCACAAAAGGACAACAAATTACAGATGGGACAATGGAATCATGACATTGTCCTCACCAACTCAGCCCAAGTGGACAAGAGATATGGAGGAAAGACTATATTTGTAGATTCTCTTTAGGCAACAATGAGCCTGACATTGGCTGGTCACTGTCATGAGAAAAGTGAGAGTCATGCTTCAGTACTAGCACCTCTTTATAGTCCTTGGTGTAGCGAGCTTTATACTATGAAAACCCAAAGTATTGTGAGTTAGGGGTGGGCATACGAACTGTCTTCATATGCCTTACATCCTTCATTTTGAATGCAAACTATTTGAAAATCATCCAGTGTACAAAGAAAAGCTACTCATGCCACTAACAGAATATAATGAAGGCATAAACACCGTGATAATGTTCTGGATCAAGAGAGCAAATCCTCAATGTTTGGCACATTGATTTGCATTGTCACACCCCCTCCACAAAGGCTTTCAGATATGGCATTGATAAAAAAACAAAAATAACATGAAATTTTATTTTAAAATGGATGTTATGCAATAATTGTTGGTATCTTCTAAAGAAATGAAAATGTAAGTAGCCACAACCTTAGCCACTAAAACCAACTTGTACCAAAGCCATAGTCTAGGCCAGCAATGCCATAGCTGAGGCCACCGTGGCAGTAGCTATAATAGTAGTCCATTGTGTCAGAGGCTGAGAGTGGGCTTGATGTTAGAGATCAATTTATTCATGAGAATAGATATCACCCTCTGTGTCTAAACCTTTAACTTATGTGGGGTAAATTTGGTGCCCTCTGTAGTCATTTCTTATTCTCAATTCCTTTAAAAATGTGAGGAAAAGCACAATTGCCCGCCTTTTTTGAGAACTGAGATGTTTTAATGCCACAGATGCATAACTTCAGTCACTTATTTGCTTCACTTACACATATTAAAGCCGACTCTTAATAAGTATAATTATGATCAAGTCTTCAAAGCCTACAACTCTGTTAACAGAACTTGACTGAGTTACCAGGTGCAATCTATCCTCTTCTTGCATCATTCACATTTTTGGTGGTAGTGATGTTGTTTCTCTTCTCAGCATGTGACCGTATTTGCTCTTTGCTTATTTTAATGAATTTGTGTTGGACGGAGCACATCAGCTGAGAACTCAGTGTATAGAGCCACAGCCCTTCAATCCACCCTCAGGGATCTCCATTACATGTCATGTAGTCTTGAGTGTCTCCAAGTTTCATAAAACAGCGATGTTCACATATGAGAAAAAAACAATGTGAACGTCTGTTTTGATCCCATTACTCTCCAGAAGCATAGAGTAGCAAGCCCGTCATGCTTTACTCAATTTTGAGTTCACAAAAGTGATTATGACAAGTCAATAAGCATAATAAGCCATGAATAAGTGCCTTCTTCCATTGCTCCAAAGAGCTTGGAAGGTGTGCAGTGAACTGGAGAGGGGGGATAGGGGGCAGAGAGAGACACCGAGAGAGAGAGACTTGGATTTGTTTAAATTTAAGGGCAAATTTACCATTTTCTAAAATTTGTAGGGTTAATTTGTTTTGAGATATTTGGAGTACAATGCTCATGCCTTTAATCCCATAATCCCAGCACTCAGGAGGCAAAGGCAGGTGGATCATTGTGAGTTCAAGGCCAGCCTCGTCTACAAAGTAAATCCAGGACAGCCAAGGCTACATAGAGAAACCCTGTCTTGAAAACCAAGGAAAAATGGGAATATATCTCTCAAAAAATGAAAGACCATATCTTATAAAGCAGTCTGTTTTAAGATTTTTTTGTTTTTCCTTTTGTTTTTCTGTGAATGAGTGTTAACAAATACAATTCAATAATAAAATTTGTCACAAAACTATTTGATAACTTAAATGAGCAAAAATCTATAGAGATAGATGGATAAATCAAATTCAAATTTATTTTGGAATTTTATTAAAGTAATTTTATTGAAAACATAGAAATAGTTGGAAACAAGAAGTCAGAAGAGTATCTACAAACAGTGTCAACAAACAGTGACCTTAAAGAATGACAGTTCATCTGGACTGATGGTATTCTAAAACACAGAAATAGGGTCCACATTAACTTGGGCCTGACTAAGCAGTTACAAATTGTTGTCACTAGGATCGCAGGCAACATAAGAAAAGCAGTGACCTCATTCAAGCGGGAAAGGCTGTGCATGGTAGTTGAAGACATCAGGGGACAAATGTAGAATAGCACTAAGATAATGAAGACCTAAATAATAAAGATATAAACAATTTATTTACTAAAATGTTAAAATTTTTCTGTTGGTCCATCAGGTGATGAGGAAAAGATCTACATCCGCCAGACATAGATATTTTCATAGTGAGTCATAAGCGCTAGAGATCCATTTTGGTGATGAAGATGTGTTTTCCATGATCAAAAAACAGCATGTATGGGCATAATGTTATCTGTACTCCATCCTTGCAAAGCATAGTGCATACACACATATACTAATAATTTGGGGGAAAAGAAAGCTCTGAATTTGAATGGGTTTATGGGAAGGTTCAGATTGAGGAATAGGAAGGGAGAAATATTACAATTAAATTATAATCTCAAAAAATTAAACCAAACAAAGAGCAGTTGATAAGGTTCCCATAGAAACCAGTCTAGAAGATTCCCAAAAAACTATAAATATATATTTACATTATCAATCTTTACCACTTCTACATATATACCCAGAGATTCTGTTTCCTGCTATGAAAGTATCTGAATATCCACATCACTGCAATTCTATTGGCAAGGAACAGACACTGGAAACAGAGCCTGTGCCCTCAACTGAGTACTAAATAATGAAACTGCACTGCATACACACGATGGAATTTCATTCATCTATCAAGAAAAATGAAGTTGTAAGATTGCAAGGTGATAGATTATAATGGAAAAGCACACTGCTACTTAGTGTTCTCTTTCACACAAGTATCCGGGTTGCAAATTGCAGGTGCATTTTCCTCCTGCATCGCAGCTCCCGAAACAATGACTCTGAGACTTAGGTACATTTACAGAGCCTAGGCATGCCCCCTGACTTACTCGTAACTAACGTCGAGTTTATACTGTTCTTACTTCTGCCTCGTGGCTGGTTGGTTCCCTCTGCTCAGCTTCGTATGTCCACCTTCTCCGGTGTCCCGGGGTGAGTCTCCCACCTCTCTCTACCTCTGGAACTCCACCTCCTTATTTCCTGCCTCAGCTTTTATTAACAGGTGATGCTTCCACACAGACAAGAGACTGTGTCTACAGCAAATGGTCAGATGCGGGCGTTGAATTAGGAGTGTCTGTAGAAAGCCATTTTGATCTCCACTTATTTGTAACCTGTTACTAGATATTTGTTAGGTTCCCTTGGATTTTGGTTGACTTTGAGTACAATATGGAGGCTTATGATGATCAAAACATTAATGAAATTTGTTAGAAAGGACTGAATAGCAAATCCGTTTTTATTTAAATGTTGCTGAAGTAGAATTTACTCCAGTGACCTCAAAGTGGAAGAAATGGAAGCACAAGCAGAGGTTAGGGGATCTGCCTTCAGCACCCAAAGAGGCCATTACTACGACCAAACCAGCAGAACCCAGCATGGGTGTTTCTGCAAAGAGATGGAGAGAGCGAAGAATGAAATATAACAGAAAATAAAATATCTCTTCTGATAACACAGGAGATTACGAATAGTTAGTGATGACATTACAGACAAGAAGATGGGACATCTAACTTTTTATTTGAACAATTAAAGTCAAAGTGTCAGAAGATATTAGAAATATCCATGTCTGCTAATTTTTAAATGCCAAGAAAAAAGCATTATTCTAAGTAAAACACATAATAAACATTTTATTTTAAAATTGCCGTGGCATAATTTTAAGGTAATCTTAATAATAACTATAATTATAATGTTGACATAAAGTTTCATATGTATCAGAAAATTATGGCTTATGTTTGGTAAAAAAAAAGATTTTATAAAATTCTTTCATACAAACAAACAAAACGGGAACCATGCTTATCATGCAATAAGGACACTTTGTCTGGAAATAGGCATGAATGTGCTCTCACATGAATTAAAGCAGCCACAACAATCCCAGACTGAGACCTCTGAGGAAGCCCACCCTCCTTTCTCATTGGTATTCTATTGAAAATCTTTTCTTTCTTTCTTTCTTTCTTTCTTTCTTTCTTTCTTTCTTTCTTTCTTTCTTTCTTTCTTAAACCATTCTCCTCAGAGTGTTTCCTGTAATAGTGTGTGACCTTACCAGGCTTCTCAGCTAATGAGGTTAACAATAAGCATGACTTTGAGGACAAGAAGGAAAGGGTGAGGAGGGTTCTAATGCCTTTGCCGGGTTGCACATTTATTCAGAGGAGGCACAGCATCCTCCTGCTGCAGCTGGCTTAACCAGAGCCAGTTCCACAGACACCTCTGGGTATCTCAGCTATGAAGGCTCAGGTCAGAAACAGGGACATTGACGTGGAATAGAGTTTTGGAATGAAATTTGTTTCCTCTGAGGAGCAGAAGCTTCAGGCTGGCTCTTTGGTTCTCAGCAGTGGGCAGGTCAGAGAATGTATCACTTTTAGAACCTGACATTGGCATTTTCTACCTCTCTCTGCAACCCATCCAGACCTGTGAGGTCCTCACCTACCAGTGAGGAGCTGAGGAACTCTTCCCCCTGCTGGTGGGCTGCCTTCACTACAGTCGCAGTTGAGCTGAGAAGAAAACAAGGCATTGGGACTATTTTCACAAACCAAGTAAATATAATGCAGGTTCACCTTAAAGCGCTAAAATTATTTCAAATATCCCTTTAAGCGCCTCATTAGCTGCTTTTATAAGGAAAACCCATCTTTGAAGTATTCTTAAAAGTAATGTTATTCTCCTGGCTCAATTGTTGTCTGGGAGGCTAACTGCCTCCTTCTGCTAACATAGAAGCTTCTACACTCCTGGAAGCTTCTAGACTCCTTACAACTTAATCTAGGCCTAGAATGCTTTAGCCTCTGAGGCTTGATGCTTAATAAACTCACCTTTACTTGCTCTTTCTGAGCTCTGGGCTGGATGGTTCAAAGCAGCTGTTCGGGCTCAAACTCTTCTCCCAGCTGATTTATTTAATCTGGTTTCTCTCTCAGCCTGGAATTGCTCTGCTTGGCCTCCAACTAATCCAGCAATCTGCTCTAATCTTCTGGTTTCTTCTCATTTTCTGGCCTGTTCCATCTTCACCTGAGTTCTCTCTGTAACCCATCTCTCTATTGATGTCCTGGTAAAAAGCTGCCTCCTCTCTCTCTGGAAAACTACGACTTAAGTAGCTTCCCTTTCCTCTCTCTTCTCCTGAGATTTGGGCATATCCTATTCTGTCCAATCTTCTCTGATTTGTCACCTTTTCTGCCACTCAATTAGACATCACTTTCAAGCATGGGTGTTTCCTTCTACAAACAAACTTTACCTTCATTTGGGATCAAAGGTATGTATCACCAGCGCTTTTCTTTACCTGATACTTGCTCTATAACAGGCTGGCCTTGGGCCGGCCATGGTGGCACACACCTTTAATGCCAGAACTCAGGAGGCAGAGGCAGGCAGATCGCTGTGAGTTTGAGGCCAGCCTGGTCTACAAAGTGAGTCCAGGACAGCCAAGGACACACAGAGAGACCCTGTCTCGAAAAACCAACAAAACAAAACAAAACTGGCTGGCCTTAAACTCAGATCTGTTTTCCTCTGTCTCCTGGATTAAAGGCATATTTGTATTCCAGCTGGATCGCACAGACCTAGAAGGTCTTTGGATGTTATCTCTTGCTAGAGCAGCCATGTTCTGAATTAACATTCCCCTAGGGTATACAGCAGTACAGAGTGGAGTTACTATGTTATTAATTACAAAGAAAAGAGGACAGGACATTGGGAAAGTAGGGAGTAGAAATCAAGAAGGAGCTAAAAGCCAAGTTGGGGTGAATTTGATCAAGGTACAGTGCATGAAATTCACAAGCAATGATGAAAATATATTTATGGAGTGAAATCTGTTCCTAAAATTTATTTTCCTATACAATTGCAGGAAATATATCCCAAATTTACTTAGTAGATAGCCTTATACCTTGATTCCTTCTGATGCTTTGTTTCTGTTCTTGAAATCTTGGATTTTTAAAAATTTGCAGCCAGGCGGTGGTGGCGCACGCCTTTAATCCCAGCACTCGGGAGGCAGAGGCAGGCGGATCGCTGTGAGTTCAAGGCCAGCCTGGTCTACAAAGTTAGTCCAGGACAGGCAAGGCTACACTGAGAAACCTTGTCTCAAAAAACCAAAAAAAAAAAAAAAATGCTTAGAAGCTTTAGAATTGTGCTGTTCTTTTTGTAGATTTCTGCACAAAATGTCACCCCTCCCCTGTGCCCTTACTTCAGTCATTGTCTTTCATGATTATGGCCTTGCTCTCAATTTTAAGGTGGGAACAGCATTTCCCTATTTGGTGTGTGCAATCTCTGCCATGCTTTTTGTCAATACATATTAGCATGGCTTGTCCCATTTTTAATGTGCCAAAATTCCTCCTTAAAAAAATGTATGTTGAATTTTGTCAACTTTCTTCTGTGATTATTGAACCCTGAGACTGTGTCATTGGTTAACAGTTTGGACTACAGACTGTATGAACTTGTGAACACAGTAGCTTTGCATTCCTGCATTTTTAATGGAGTATTATTATTATTATTATTATTATTATTATTATTATTATATAAATGACTGGATTGAATTTCTAAGACAGTGATTGAATAATTTAGTAATTATTTTCTTAAAATGTACTAGAAATTTTCTTTCAATGACCAATTGATGACTAGGTGTGATGGTAATTTTAGCCTTATGAAACCAGTGTTTTCTACTTCTTCCTTTTTAATAACTGCTAGGGCACTAGAGATATCTCTATCTCACTAAATTTTAGTATAAATGTCTTCTCCTTATCCTTCCCCCTTATCTAGTATTTCGAGATGTTTATCAACTAAATTATTTATTTTAAATAAATTGATTTATTTAAAAATATGCTTTTGGTTTTTACTGATTTTTCTTTATGCTATAGCTGTTTTCAATGTATTATTCTTTGGGGAGTTAATTTGTTTTCTTTCCACTAGTTTACTTTTTTATATCTTTATTATTTTCTGACATATACATTTAATAGAAAAATCCTCTATGAGCTACAGGAAGCCACAGCCCCTGGATCTGCCATTGCGTTTTCATTTTAATTCATATTAAAATATTATTAACTGACTCTGAGACTTCTCTCACTCATGGTATAATTAGTAGGATGCTGCTTGATCTTGACTGCTCTTTCTCCAGTTGTCCTCCAGAAACTTACTTCTATTTCTTGATTCTATTAGTATCTGAGAGCATATTTTGTATGATTTACAGTCTCTTAAATTTAAGGCTTTTTAGTAGTCTGTAAAATCCTGTGTCTTGTTGAACACAAATTGTACACACAACTCAATGAATATAACATTCGATAACTATTAGATCAGTTTGACCAATGTATCCTTACCAATTCTCTGATTACTTAATTAACCTATCAGACACTGAGACAGAGTGTCAGAACTCAGAGCATTTGTGAAAATGATGAACTGACATGTGCCTCAGCAATTTTGAATCTCTTGTTAGATCTACACATATTCACTGGGGAGAATTGAGATACTGATGTTTTACAAATATGAGGCTTGAACAGTTTGTTTCCCATTATCCAATATCCCTTTTAACTCTGAACAACTTCCTTCTTCTGACTTCTTCCTCAACCCCAGAAGTAGCATAGCCAGCCATTCTCTGTTTGGTCAGTGTATAAGTTATGTTTCCCTCTATCGTTTTACTTTCTATTTCTCTAAATGCAGGTAATTTTTTTTGATGTGCTGATATATATAATCAGACCATTGGGTGGGTTTTTTTTCTTTTTTCTTTTTGGAAATGAATGTTACTATAATAGCCATCTTGCTATTTTCTATTGATTGAACTTTAGTTTTTTATTCTTATTTTCTCATATGGTTCTTTAGTTTGGAGTATTTATCATGATGGCTCCACTTATATTATGTGTTAATTCATAATTTGTGCTTCCCAAAATATTTCTATTAGTTTTCCTATAATTCACATTACTTGTGATTAAATAATCTGATTCCAAATGGAAATAAAATATAAAGAAGGTTTTATATGTAAATTAAGTCTCTAAACATAACATTCCTAATTTTTCCTTTTATGCCAATGTCCATATATTAAATTATTTTTTAATTTATATCCATTGGGTCACTAATATTGCTCTGAATCTACATTTCATTTAAAAACATAAATAAATTAAAATAATATATCTTATCTTACTCCATTTTACATTATCATTTTAATTAGATCAAAGTTATGACTTAACTTCCTCTCCTTTGCCTGAAACATCTTTTAAACATTGTTACTGAACAGATTTTCTGGCAATTACTTTCTTCCATTTGTTATCATTGTCTTTTTGTTTGATTTTTGATGTGTATATAAAATTTAAAGGTGTATATACAGATACAATTTTCATTTAAGACTAGTAGTTTGTGTTTTCATGTTTTAAAAGGTCATTGTATTTATCACCATGTTTTCTTGGTTTCTGATTGAAAATGAGTAGTAAATCCCCTTAAAAAGCTTTGGGTGCCTTCAGTGACTTTCATGATTCTACCTCCCTCCCTGCCTCTCATAATCAGAGGGATGAATGTGGTGTTTAGATGCATTTAGGTTTGGAGAGTTTGGGGGGAGCGGTCATTTCTTTTGGTTTAGAATACCTACTTTGTTGTTTGCAGGGCAGGAACTATTGAGGACTTGCTTAACCTGACTTAATTGGTTAGGGGATAAGATCATTTTATATCAAGATAAAAAAAGTTAAGCTATTAGAGTTTAGATAGGTTAGATAATTGAATTTCATTTGGAAAGTTAGACCCAACATGACAAGAAAGACATTTATTTCAAACTGGATGAATGCAGATGGCCAAGTAACTATGAATGTAACATGTATAGAACTCATTATTCTCATGATTGTAACTTGGTTCTCTCTGCTGTGTGTAGTTTGTTTTATGCATGTGTAATAAAATGAAAGTATATAAAAAAAAGAATACATACTGTCTAAACTCCTTAGCTAGTCTTTACTTTGGGCTCCTCATTAACTGTAGAAAAAAATGCCCAGTGTTTTTTATAATATTGTTTCTGCCTTATACCCAACACTTGATTCATACATATGTGCATAGATAGTACCTGTAGAACTGAGTTTAATGCATATATATACATAGTGTTCATGCCTATTGATGTTCCTTCATAAGTTATGAATACTTCCTTGTATTTTATTCTACTATTATTCCAGTGATAATACATTTAGTTACACTTTTGGATTCTCACTGATATATTTTTAACTCTGTTCCTACTATTGACATGGAAGAAAAAGCTACCTTTCTTACATTTGTACTCTTTTCAGTGTCTACTATTTCTAGTTGATTCATATTTTCTTTCTGTTCCGTACACTCTTTCTATCTGATCTCTTGTTTTAACTCTCTTTGTCACTGTAGCTTTTGACATATTAATAAGTAATATTGTCCATTTCCTCCTTCAAAAACCCATGTTCTGTGTTATAGCTCTTTGTCGCTCTGACATTCTTTTGAAGGTGAACACTATGCCTAGGATTGGTAGGATCACAGTAAAACTGCATTTGCTTGGAAGTGCATGAGTTTCCTCTCTCTTGGTGCAGATTTACGCTAATATGTATATGGATTAGGTTGTGTTTTGCATTTATTGTTGCTATAATGGCAGGAATGGGGATTCTTAGTGCTAATTGTAACTAACTTCACATTGCGCCATCACAGGGATGCGCCAGCTCCTGTTCATCGCAGCATCTGTCTTTTGCAGTTCTTCCAGTTGTAATCCACTGTTACTTGTGCTAGCTTTGCGTGAGTAGAGCAGAGGGAGTAATAGGTGATGAAGAGGCTGAAGGTTTGATGGCTAACCACCTTCATCAGTGTCCCTCATTCCTTCACTGGAGAAAGACCTGTTTCTTTAATTCCTCCCATTCCTTTCCCCTGGGTACCTATTTACAATCTTTTCTTGGGTTATAATTTTGAAGCCATTTTCTGTGCACTTAAAGCATTCTCTTTTAGCTAAAAAATAGAAGAAAGGTGCAACTGTGTAGGCTTCTGTTAGCTGCCTCCATTCTCTGCCATCATGGTCACAATAGTCCCACCAGTGTATCCCCAGGAGAGACCTGTACCTTGTTCAGGGAGGACAAACCACATTTCCATTGTTAATACTGGCAACTACAGAATAATGAGTGTTTGAATCTTTTCTACACAACACCCAGTATTCCTTGTGTGGCCCATATGACATTAAAAAGAAAAGCCAAGAGGGTTATGGGAATACACCTACTATGGACCCCAGAAACTTCACATTTATCTAAACTGACTTCTATCTTTTGCTGTTGTAATTTTGGAGGGAAGAAGTGAACCAGTTTGCTTGGAAATGACATTAGTGACAGAAAAAAAGGAACAGTTCCCCAAGGAATTTATTGGAGTTACTTATAAAACAGTCCTGATTCAAAACCAGGTTCATCACCAAAAAAGCCTCCCTGCTGTGTGTGACACCTGAGGAAAGCTTCCTCTCTGGAGCTCCTTATTAATTTTGCAAGGAGCTCCAACAAAGACTTTCTTCTCAGAAGTTGTATACTGCTTTTACAAAATTAGAATACCTTTGTTAATCTTGCATCTTTCTGAGAGCCCTTAGCCTTATAAGTTTCATGAAATTCCTGAGACTTATGAGCCTCTCTGCTCCATCCAGAAAGTAGGAAGAGATGAGTTAATCTGGAGGCAATAAATATACAATAACATTTAGCCAAAGTATCTAATTTAATATTTTTATTGACCTGACAGTATCTTATGGCATCTCTCCGAAGGAAAACTGTCTTCAGTCAATTTTTTTCTCAAGAGGCACATAACCTCTGGTTTCAAAATACTTTTTTGGTCTTTAATTTTCAAATTTTTGTTTTAAAAAATATTGAGGAGCTGGAGAGATGGCTCAGAGGTTAAGAGCACTTTCTGCTCCTATATCAGGACCAGCACCCATGTAGCTATTTATAGTAATCTGTGACTCTAGATCCAGGGTACTTTGTGCTGTCCTCTGGCATGAGCAGGCAACTAAGGCACACAATGCATAAACTCTGGTGAAACCCTCACACACAGAAAATAAAAATTAATACATTTTCAAAGCTCTTGATGTTCTTTCTTTTATATTTTTTTATAATTATAATCATAAGCTAAAATGATGTCTTCTAAGCCATTTAATTTAATTTGTTAAATTGTCACACATTAATATTATTTTTTTTGGCTATATAGGATATTTGTGAATTTTACATGCATATAGTTTTTTTTATGACTATCATTGCAAGGATGCAAAACATTTCCTTCATGGTTCTGTGCTATTGTTACAATCTCGTTTCTTCTAACTTTATGTACGTCTTCTCAATCATTAATCAATTTATTATAGTTAAGGCTTTTATTATTAAAAGCTCAAGTATTAGGAAGCATGTACTATAGCCTCTCTTTCTGTGAATAATGTCTAAGACTTATATTGCTTCTTATAATATCAGTGATTCTTTGCTTTGAATTGCCAACTATAAATCCATCATATGTATATGCATAGCATATATGTCTAATCAACTATTCAAAGAATATCTGGATTGCTCCAGATTTGAGTTATCACAAATAAAGAAACCGTGAACAGTTACGTACCAAAATGACTTTCAAATATTTATGCATTCAATTTATTTTTAATGAAAAGGTAGATTGACCTCTAAACATAATATACATGATATCAAGGTTATAATTATGGAAAATAAATTGAATTGTCTAGCTACATATCTCCTTAGTTCCCAAAGGGAAAATGTGTTTATCACTCTGTCAATAAGTGTCTAATTACAGGATTACTGGTAATGTGGCATTGGTACCGAACTTTGCCTACCAAGTACCACTTCTCATTTGCAGCAAAAGTAGGTGCATGATAGCTCTGCCAGCATGCTCTTCTTTGTGAACTATGCCTGGATCTTTTCTCTGACAAATTCTGTGATGGCAGATGGATGCCAAAAAACCCTCCTTTTCTTAATCAGTGAGAGTTCTACCCAAATAGTCCTTCCTTCCCATGAGGGTCTGCAAATGGGAGTCATAGCTCATCCTGTTGCATGTGAAGCTTATTAGTGTTCTTGCTGCAACATTTCTTCCTCACATAAGGAAACAGAATATCCTACTTTTTGTATGGGGATTACAGGACACTCATGTTTTGAACACAAATACACAGAATCTGCAAAATCCTTATTTTTTCTCTAAATAATTTTGCCTTTTCTATTTCTTTTTTTTATATCTACTTAATATTTTAATGATAATAAAATCACATGGGAATAAAAATTCAATCTTCATAGAGAGATAGAAAGTATATGAAAGTGTTTATGTGTCTTAGTTTATGTGGTGGCTATACTCAAATTTACTTACTAAACTTTCTTTTTTTTTACATTTTTTCTCCTTTATTAATTTATTCTTGTTACATCTCAATGGTTATCCCATCCCTTGTATCCTCCCATTCTTCCCTCCCTCCCAATTTCCCCTTATTCCCCTCCCCTATGACTGTTCCTGAGGGGGATTACCTCCCCTCTATTTCTTGAGTTTTAAAAATAACCAATTTTTTTTTTAATTTTGTAAATTTGATATTTTGGTACGCACCTAAAACTTCACATAAATTACATATCAGTAGTGTTGCTAGAAACTTTATTATTTTAATAATGAATAAAACATTTACATATTTAATATATATATAACATGTTACTTAAAATGTGTATACATTGTGGTATATCTATTTTTTTCCTCCTTTATTAATTTATTCTTGTTACATCTCAATGGTTATCCCATCCCTTATATCCTCCCATTCTTCCCTCCCTCCCAATTTCCCCTTATTCCCCTCCCCTATGACTGTTCCTGAGGGGGATTACCTCCCCCTCTATATGATCATAGGGTATCAAGTCTCTTCATTGTGGTATATCTAAATCAAAATGATGTATTTATTGTTTCATATACTTATGTTTGTATATGTAGTCAGGTAGTAAGAGAAATTAAGTCTATTATTTTATAAACTTTTAATGAGGATGTGCATTGTTAACCGGCATCATTATGTTATATAATAGGTCTCCACCACTTGTGTTTCTCTTCTGAGTTAAGTTTGTATCTATGGACACCATTTCTCCAACCTCCGACTGTTTTGTAGCACTCAGTAACATTTGTTCTATTCTTGGTTGTTTGTGTTCAATGTTTTAACACTTTAAAAACAAAGTAAACTTAGGTCACATATGTTATTTTCATTTAGGATAAAGAGCCAAACTAACTTGCTCAAGGTCACAGAGTTCAGAAGAAGTAGAATAAATCAAATTCAAGTTAAATACGTGGAGGCAAATATTGTGTGGTTTTATTCATTTGTGAATCATAATCTTTATATAGATGATATATTATGATGTTGATATATGATATCAAATGCCTATAAGTTTATATACATATATGTATTTATATGAATGACATGAAAATGTAAGCAAACCATCTAGCAGAGCAACGGGGGACAGAGGAGAAGGGAGATGGGAAAGAGGGAAAGTGGTCAACATTCATGATAGACATATACACACAGACACACACCAGACACATACACATATAATTATATATATATATATATATGTACATACAACTACTTATACCTATATATTGATATACTTTATATCTATATATAATTCATAAGTAAGAGTAGAGATTGCTCAAATGTAACGAACACTGACTGCTATTCTAGAAGATGCAGGTTCAATTTCCAAAACCCACATGGTAGGTAACAACCATCTGTAACTCCAGTCCCAAGGAAACTGACAGGATCTTCTCATCTCCATAGATACTATGCATGTACATAAAATCCAAAAACACATGTAGGAAAACCACTTAAACACATAAAATAAAAGTAATAAATATCATCACTATGTATAATAACTACATACTAATACAAATACATCTGACAATAAAACAAAGTTAAAATGTGTAACCGAATAAGCAGGAATTATAGACAGTTTAGAGTTGAAATCTTGGAGACATATATGATTGCTTAAATAAACAGAAGGACTTGAATAGTGATGAAGCTATAATATATTAATGCAGGTTTTTTGGAAGAGGTACAGGAGGGGGAAGGGAAGTGGGCGCGTGCGCTGGGGGTGGGGGTGGGAGAAGGGAAGGAGACAGGGTAGGGAGGTGCGGAAAAGGGGGCCCTGGGACCAAAATGTTTGGTTTATATAGTGAATCTCTGAGAGAGGGGAAGCCCCGCCCCTAGGTAGAGGGCAGGTCATGCCAGCCACGCCTAGCAGCAGGACCTAACAATATCAATGAGAGTTAAAAAAAAATATCAATGAGAGTTATAAAAACTCATATGGAGTAGTGGAGTAAAAAGCCAAGTTCAAGTCTTCTGGGGACCAAACCTTCGTGTTTTAGAATAACATGCGTTCTAACTTATGAATGCACAGTTCTGATGTCTGAGGACATGATATAGCTTCTCTCCCCAGTAAGTTGTCTTAATATGGAGAATTTAAATATTTGGACTGAGGGGCTCATGATGACCTTAAAGTCTGCTTTGTTCAATTTACTTATGACACTCAGTTATTAAGTTAAAAAAAAATGGTACTTTGGTAGAAATCAGAAGACATGTTTCCAGATGGAAAATGGTAAAGCCAGCACATTAAAAGCCAAACTGGAAGCCTTCAGATGCTGCCACACCCAAGTTCATAGTTATAGCACAGGATTCCTTATAGTCTCTCTCATTCTGTAACTGCCTCCGTGGTGACTTTCATGTCCGTGTAAGAGTGGGTATAGAATCCATAAATATTTTTCAGGTTTTCCTTCTGAAAGAATTTTGTAGAAAATAGGAAATTTCCTATTTATGGAAATTCTAAACTTGCTTTCATAAAAATTGTATTATCTTTTGTCTTCTTTAGTCTGTAGTTGTCAAATTAAATTGTAATTATTTTTTAAAAAAGAAGGTTAAACTTTTAAAACAAGCCTTTCTTTATTTATAATTTTGTAAATAACTTTCCTAACAGCTAATAGCACTCCAACAAAACAACTGGTACCTTGCCTGCTATTGTCTTGCAAATCGTGTTAAGTATTTAGAACTCTTGCAAATCATTTTAAGTATTTAGAAAACTAATAACATCAAGGTATGCAAACTAATGCAGTTTCTATAAAAAAATAATCCAAGTTATTTGAAAATCATTTTTCAAAATAGAAGGACACCCAAATGACACTGGCATCCATTTGGCAGAGTCAAACATGTATCCATTTGTCCTATTAGCTTTCTCAAGTAAACAACTAGATAAAATTACTGTTAAATATAATGTTACAAAGTTCTACTTTTAAAACTATTTGGAAATTTTAAGAGCTTAATGCAGAAAATGGTATATCCATAGAAACATTAACTATATTTTAGGCTTAAAAATATTGAAGTAGTGACAATCAGAAATGACAACGGCCCCGTAACATAGAAAGTTAGACATTGCTCATGATTAATTAAAAGATAGGGCAGATGGTTCTGCAATGGTCCATCAATCAACCAAGTATAGCCAGTTAGTAATGTGTTGAATCAAATTGAGTTGGTCCAGCATGCGGAAACAAAGATATCACTATTCTGCTGGAAACTTTAGCCTTTCAAATCCTGAGAAGCGTATTTGGCTGAGTTTCCTGATCCTTTGAATTCTGCTAAAGGACGCTGATATGACAGCTGACATGAAGGCCAATGCTAAGCTGTTCCTCTGTCTTCATTCGTAAACCTTTTGAAGTGACATTCGGGTGTGAGAGAGTAACAAATCATCTTTCTTAAAGACATTGCTATGTCTTTGCTTGATTCCTTCCTGTTGTAAAAACAAAGGACAAGTTGAGGAATCATTTTGGAGATAAGTAACATAGAGAAGTGATCATGTATATTTTATTTTTCATAAAGTACTTGGAGAAAGCTTGGATTATCTTTTGGAAGTAATAGATTTGCTCAGGAGGTAAACAAAAGATATTAAAGGAAGCACAAAACACTTAAAAGCATGCAGAGTATCTACAGTAATGAACATTTGGGGAAAGCTTTGGTTTGAACAATCAATTTGTATAGACAGTAAAAATCACAGTTCTTTGAAATCAATTATAAGTTGCTCAAAGGAAATGCCTCTGTGTTTGATGATAATGCTATTTGTTCATGCACATTTGTGAACGGAAGTGAATCAAAACCAGAAGTTCTGTAGATGACATGAACAAATAACCCTTGAAATATCAGGTTGAACACAGTCTGTTCTCCATCAATGCCATTTGTTTGCCTTTAAAGTACATTTCACTTACAGAAGGGCATACTAGGCATAGCAGAAGGAAATTCATGACACAGGACTGTTATATTGTTATGCTGTTTAAAAGTATAATATGTTATACTGTTTCAATTATACTATATTTTAATCAGATTATTTAAATAAAATAGCTTTAAACATATAGATCACTATTATGGGCTTCATAATTGTGCCTTTTACAAAATGATATGTAGAAGTCAGAATTATCCTGTTGTGTGCATGTGACATATGGAGCTTGTGTTTGTGGTTCCTGTCCAGCTTGAGCTCCATGCCCTAAGAAGGAACACACCCTTGATACTGCCTGGATGACAAGAATCTGGCTAACCCAGAGACCTAGAATAAAACCAAACACAACGTGGAGGTGTGAGAGTCAATGAAATGACTCCTAATGATATTCTGCTATACTGATAAATTCATACCTAGCCCAATTGTCATCAGTTGATTAAAAAAAAAAAAAAAAAAAAGGATACAAAGACTCAAGGCCAAACATTAGGTGGCGCTCAGAGAATTCTGCAGAAGAGAAGGAGGGTGGACTGTAGGAGCCAATGAGGTCACTAGCACCACAAAAAAACCCACAGAATCAACTAACCTGGCCTCATAGGGGCTCGCTGAGACTGAACTGCCAACTAGGGGCCTACATGGGTCTGATCTAGGCCCTCTGCATATGTTTTTCATCCATGTAGGATGGTCTTCCTGTGGGACTCCTAACAGTGGGAGCAGAGGCTGTCTCTGACTCCTTTGGATGTTTTTTGGGGACCATTTTCCTCATACGGGGTTACCTCATCCAGCTTTGACATGAGGGTTTATTCCTGGTCTTATCGTAAGTTGTTATTCCATGCTTGACTTTTATCCCTGGGAGACCTGCTCTTTTCTGAAGGGAAACAGAGAAGTGGATCGTGGGGAGA
Organism: Acomys minous; assembly: GCF_964271855.1. Lineage (NCBI taxonomy): Eukaryota > Metazoa > Chordata > Mammalia > Rodentia > Muridae > Acomys > Acomys minous. The sequence continues at coordinate 9,401,173 of NC_140492.1, read as the reverse complement.
GGGGAAGCGGGAGGAGGGGCTGTGAGGACAGGAGGGAAGGGAAAGTGTAGTGGGAATGCAATATATGAAAGAAGAATTTAAAGAGAGAGAGAGAGAGAGAGAGAGAGAGAGAGAGAGAGAGAGAGAGAGAGAGAGAGATTAAAAGCAGTAAAATATTCAATCACCTTCCTTTTTTTTCAGGAGTTCAGGTTCTTCAAGAAATATTTGCTGAGCTCATGTTATATGGCAGGCATAATTCTAGGAGCTGACTACCAGTTCAGGGCTGCCTATCCAAAAACTACATGTAGTCTGTGGAGCGTTTAAATTCAATCATCCTTCAAGTTGCTTCATATAACCCCTAAACAATGAAAAATTACTTATATTAGTTCTACCTATTTTAATTTTGAATTAGAGAAAGAAAAAGACAACCACTTAAGTATTATGCCTACGAATTCTGTTTCAAAATCAGTTTCAAATCAAATCTTCCTTTGCTTTGAACTCTCATATTTTCCTTCTTTTACCCAACAGTCATGACTTCAGCTGCAGGAGAGATAACCACCATTTCTGCCTTCTATGTAGGAGATCTCTCCAAATTCCAGGGACGCATACTGGGCCTGTGTTGACACTTACTATGATATCGTCCCAGAATGCACATGTGATAAGAGCTATCCAGCCATTTAGTTAAACATCATATCATTGCTATCCAAAATAATGGATGCATTATTTGTTCATTTAATTCAATTTCATTTGAAAATGTATCTTATTTCTTATTAAGACCAAGATTGTTTAAAAATACCCAACTATATCACTTTTCCAATTTTATCTTGGAATTTGGTATTTTAATAGTTTAATTATTTCTCTCTGAAATTCACTTGCTTAAACTTTTCACCTCATTGTAGTTCTACCCTTTGTAAATGTGTTATTCTTTCTCAAAACTAAGAGCCTTCCCAAATAATTGGCAGCAAATTAAACACTGAATGTCCTGACATAACTTACTAAGCAACGTCATTTGAATAATGTTGCTCATTTCTCTTTTGAAGATGACCCTTGGTTTTCCAAATCATCAACAAACAAGAATGACGAAACGTCCTTATAAATGTAGTTGTTATTTCCTTAGATGATGAAATGAGATGAGAGCCATACTCAGGCTTTATGAATACATGACTTGTGCTGAGCCCAGAGTGTTTCTATATATCTCTAGGTCTAGGCCTGAAAGCTAGCCTCCATTCAATACAATCCTCTGCAAGCCTGGATCTTGAAGGCTTCAACTTCCAGCCTCCATTTGCTAACTTAGGCCTGAACTGTTTTCAGCCTCCAAACTTGCTGCTGAATAAGCTAACTGTTTCTAGTCTTTCTGACTTATCTGTGAATATTATCTTCCTCTTTATAAAAAAAAAAAGAAGTAATATCAAATTGCACTTTGATCCTGATGAATCAAAAAGATGTCCTCTTCGCATTCAAACCACAAAGTACAAAGATGAGTTTTGAATCAATTCCTTCACAGATACAGTAAGTGTTAATTATTGATTGCATGGAGGAGGTAGCATTTCCACGAACCTGCATCAGCCTAACACATCCACACACGAGCCACCAAGCAGCTGGCCTTCTCATCTCTATGCAGTATGCCGTAAGACACCAGTTTTTGCTGCTTCTGGCAGGATTCTCAGACCCAACTGTAACCCAATGCAACAGGTGTGTGAAATAACCAAATCTCTTTGACCTAAAGTAGAAACTCAAAGAAAGGTTGAATATAGCGGATGTAAACACATTTCGTTTTGATCCCAAGTGTGGAATATGAAGCTAACTTGTGTGAGGTCATGTGGTATTTGTCAGCTAGGAAGGGAACTGCCTCATGCAGGGGCATGATCTTTGACAGTTGAAAACCTTCCTAGTATGGACTCTGAGTGGAGATAAATAGCTCAAAAAAAGCAAAGGCTTGGCTTTGCCTCTGCTTTTGCATCAGTTCGTATCTCTTGGTTGTTCACCACTCTGCTTTGAGATACTTCTAGAGAGAAATGCCTAGGTTCCATTGACTGCCATTGTGGTCACTTTCTCCCTGAACTGCTGGTGCTGTTTAATGGGTCTGCTAAAATCCTGCAGACAAAGAATGGAATTATCCCCCCAAAGAAGTGAGTCTAAAAATGCCTACTTCCACTGTCCCTATTATTCTCATTTCTCTTCTATTCAAGCCTGGAATTACAGGCTTGCATACCACATGCAGTTTTGTGTTGCTGGGGTATCTAACACAGTTTTTTTGTTTTGTTTTGTTTTGTTTTGTTTTGTTTTGTTTTGTTTTGTTTTGTGCATGCTAGGTAACCACACTACCTAGGTCGGTTGGAAGGGATGTGGAGGCATTAAAGAACCCCAGATAAAGTAGTTTTTTTTTTTTTTAAAGATTAACGCCTAAGGATGAACCAGTTGTTTTTAATGGTAGCAATTTAATTTGAAAGACATCCTCACCCAAATGTGTGTTTGAGTGTGTGTTGCTAGAAATTGAAGTGATAGTTTTATGTGAATGACACTGTCAGTCTGCTTTTTAAAAAAAACAATATTTTTTGTGGTAAGTAAACACAAAAATATGAATCAGATAATAACTTATTCACAATGAAATTAATGCTTTGAAGATAGGTTTGCAAGCATTTCCTTCTCTAGTCTTATCAAAAATATTCTAAATATTTGCTGAGAAATGGACTGTTTTTCATTTTGCAAACCTACTTTGCATTTATAGAATTAAAGACAGCATCCAGAAGTAGAATCATAAAGGTCTGCACTGAGGATAATATATTCTCTTAGGATTGTATAAGCTATTGAGGCTCTGTATGAGTCACAACTTCACTTTTGACTCAGGTTGTTTGCAGGGATATATTATTAGTCAACTTTCAAACTCATAAGCATGATGCTTAAAAGCACATTTGATCTCGATAAAGGATCAGGAAGTAACGTTGACAATAATCAGCCCATTGTTCAGTTAGTAGTTGAACACTATTATTGAAGATGCAGGATGTTCCAACTCATTATGTTTATATCATGAAAATCAAGTAAATGTTTCTTAACAAATATGCACTAAGTGTCTTTTCTGTGTCAGGCACTCTCTGTATCGAAAGGGTATGTGAGTATCCTGAAATTTAAGACCTATGCAGTCCTCTACAGAAACAACTCATCTCTTTCACTAAGCTAAAAGCCATCACTATTGTGGGTATTAATAAATTCATTATGCGTTTCTGCAACTGAGCAGACAATCATAAATAATATGTTTTAGAACTGAATTATTTTTCATAATAAGTCATGTAATTTAATGATACAACATTTTGACATACCAATTATTTTTCTCAGTAACACATATTCACCAACATTTTAAAGGCTTAGAAAGTGTATTTTATTCAATATGTTTTCTTTACTTTTGGACTTAAAAGGACATGACCAGCAGTAATAACAATGAAATTTGTTTGATGAATCAATTTGATTTGCATTTTTCCATTGTGTAAAATTAAATATTTAAAAGTAATGATGGGCAAGTTTTCTTGCCATTCAGCTCTTCAAGAAGGAATATGTTAGTAAGAATAAAGCATCAAAGCAGATGTGGGGCTCACATATATAATCTCGGCACCTGGGAGACTGATACAGGAGGATTTCTGTGAATTGGAGGCCAGATAGAGCTCCATTCTCCTCCGGAGTGCTGGAATTACAGGCCTGCAATACCACACACGGTTCCTGTGTCACTGGGCATGCATCCTAGGGTTTTGTGAATGCTAGGAAAGCACACTACCACTATAGCTACATACCCAACCTCTAACATAGTTTATTTTACTTGTTTCTTTCATTTTTTCAGATTATAATGTAATTATATCATTTCTCCCTTTCCTTCCTTTCCTCTCAATATTCTGGTATTAATACTGGTGTCTCATATACCACCATTTGCTCTGTATCAAATTTGTGGCCTATCTTTTATCAATTGTTATATGCATATGCATATATAGATATATTCCTAAATATTGTTTTGTATATCATATATGCATAATATAAATTAATGGTATAACATGTACAAAGTGGAGTCTAGCTCAAACATCAAAATTAGCAACAAAGTGTAAATTTAAAATAAAAATATTAAGGAGTACTAAATGATAATTTTAATAAGTAATAGACTTATTAATTAGCATTATTGGCCATTCCATGAACTAACATGTAAAAAAATCACATTGTTCATAAATATATGAAATTTTATCTTTCAATTAAGAAAAAAGTCACCCCAAATGGGACATCTATGGTGTAATGTGCAAGGCTGTGGGAACATTGTAGAAAAGGGGGCAGAAAGACTGGAGGAGCTGAAGAATGGGGAAGAATGCACGGAATGCGCCTTCTCAATACAGCACAGGCATGGACGTGCAGCAGTAGTTAATCCATCAATGCAGTGTGCAGAGAAAGGGGAAGAACAAGGGAGCAGGGAGAAAACAATGCTTATTTGGAATAGCAAGTTGTGGACAGGAGCTGGAGGAAAATGTGAGGGTACTTGTGTTTTTCTGTAATCACAGCACATTATATAAAAGTATGATATTGTTGAAAATTAAAAATATATTGGACAGATATATAAAAAATTACCAAATATTTATGACCATATTCATAAAGAAGTCAAGAAACAAACCATAACCATGGGAGGGAGAGTTACTTAATATTTTTAAGTAAATATTATCTGAATATCCCAGGGTGAAGTGCTGTTTCAGTCCATTGTTTGGTTAATTGACATGATTATCTTGGAGATATTTTAGGTCTACAAAGTCTTTGTGCTTTTTCATGTGGATTTCTGTAGAGAGTAGAAGTTACCCGAGAGCTAGGACACAGGTTTTGTTCCCAGAAGAAAGTAAGATGGGAAAAAGGGATATTAAGAGTAGTTATGATCCAGGTTGGGGTGTTGGTTCAGCTGTGAGATGCATTGCATAACATGAACCTCTGGGTTTGTTTTCCAGTTCCTTGTGAACCCATCTGGGTCAGAGTTTCCCATACACCAGCAGTCAGGAAGTGGTGGCAAAGGGATCGGAAGGCTCAGCACATCCTTAAGTGTTCGGATGCTAGTCTAGAGACCTCATTCAAAGAGAAAGGGAGGGAGGGAGAGGAAAGAGGAGAGGTTGTGATCCAAAAATATAAGATGTTCAATTAAAACAGAGATTTTTTTCTAAGAGATGCTGAGTAATATAAAATTCGTAGCCCTAGTATATAACTAACAAAAATATTATGTGAGACTGAATCCCAGAAATCCAACCTAGAATTGGTTTGGTTTGGTTTGGTTTGGTTTGGTTTGGTTGTCTGAGAGAAGATTTCTCTGTGTAGCGTTGCTGTCCTAGACTCACTTTGTAGACCAGGCTGGTCTCAAACTCTCAGATCCTCCTGCCTCTGCCTCCCGAGTTCTGGGGTTACAGGCATGCTCTACCACGCCCAGCATGTGAACTTTACTTAAGTGCTGGGTCTAACCTGTCCAGTATTTAAAAACCAAACTGATTATATGTAAAAGACATAACAAAATTAAAACCTCAATGTGATGTCTATGAGAATTTAATAGTACCCTTTGTACTTTAAACATCAATACAAATATTATTTGACATCAACCATTTATTTGGAATAAGTATGTAAAGCCAAGTCTTAAACATAGTAGCACATAGAATCAGATTATAAAATCACTGTATTGTCCCCTTCATCTCTTTTACTTCAGTTTGTCTTGTTCTATTCTGGTTTGGTTTTATCTTGTTTTATTATTATCATTATTATTCATATTATTTTTAAACAACTATTTGTTTTCTAATGAGTAAGAAAGTGCGAGTGTGGATTTGGATAGGTAGAAAGGTGGAGAGGATCTGGGAGGAGCTGGAGGGAAATCATATTCAAAATATACTGTATAAAATATATTTTCAATTTAAAAAAATGAAACAACTACTGAAAACAAAAGAAAGAACACAGGAAAGTAGTCATGTTATAATTCATCATATACCTTAATATCTTCAAAGCTTAGAATGGTTCACAACACAGGAAGTCATACAACAAGAATAATTTGAATTAAATTTATTTTTAAATAAAATATTACTGCATGAAAGCACTGACTTTCTTATAAAGGACTGACATACTGACTATAAGCCCACATTACAGTTTATAATGTACTGAAATAAAATGATAAATTCATGCTGTTAGATCAGTTAAACATGTTTATTAATGATAATTTTAAAGTATAGCACATGTACATCCAGAACAATGTTAATGACCGAATATCATACAAGAAGCCATAAATAAGGTCAATGGGGAGATTCTTCGAGAGGAATTGAAGACCGTTTGTTGTTGGTTTTTTTTGTTTGTTTGTTTGTTTGTTTGTTTTCAGAGCAAGAAGTCAATAAACCACCAGAGAGCATTTTTCTTCTCTATGGACAAAATAATGAAGATAGTCTGAAGATAAGCAGTTCACTCAGTAGAAGCTGGAGAACCCATACCCTCCATAGCATGAAGGGCGGAAGCAACCGTATCCGTAGCCTCCGTAGCCAGAGCCATATCCGTAGCCTCCGTAGCCAGAGCCATATCCGTAGCCTCCGTAGCCAGAGCCGTATCCGTAGCCTCCGTAGCCAGAGCCACAGCCCAGTCTCTGGAAGCTGTTACACCCACAGCCCAGGCCTCCGAAGCCGCCATAGCCGAAGCCACGGCCTCCGTAGTAGCCACTGTAGTAGCTCATGATGCTGGGACAGATTAACTGTTTGCACTGGAGACGAATTTGAGAGTGTGTGTGTGCCTAGTTTTCCTGAATGCTTTTATACTCTGTGTTAAGCGTAGAAAAAAAAAGTACAGGTGATCCGTCTCCATGCAGCAGAATAATTTCACGTCTATAAATTCATTTAAATAGTTTCTTTGTTACTTAACAAAAGGTCCAAACTTCTATTAAGGAATTGTTAGTAACCATTACCTTTTAATGAGTTTGCATTCCAGTAAAAGAAATGCTTCCTAGATGAAAAATGATTTTACCCTCTTCAAAGGCCACACTAGTGTTCTAATTAAAATCTTCTAATCTGGCTGATAGCTTCCAGTAACCTTGTAATTACACAACCTTGGAGGGCTTTTCTTTTTAATTTGTACTCCATTGTTTTAGCTAGCCACCGTTCCTTTAGCTCAAGGATTTCACATCCAAGCGCTTCAGGCATAACCACAAAGTCCTTAGTAATTGCCAAATAGCCGCATTCAAAGGAAGCACCATCTCTTGACTCATTTAAAACAATTCTCTGTAGTCTTTCATTCTCTTAATTTCTGTAATAAATGTCCAGCTACCTCTCTCTGCTCATTCTTTTTTAGTCTTTCCTCAATTTTTAATTCATCTATTAAATCTGAAACTATACCCTTTCCTTTTCACCTTCTCAGTCAATTTATACATGCACTAAATATTATTTATCTATTTACTAATTTCACACATACACTTTTTAGAAAACCTAATTGCATTGTGAGCTTAAAACGTCATCTATGGACATTACTACCACCTACACTGCTACTTACTGGCTGAGATCCATTTGCAGAAACCTTCCCATCAAATGTCTCTCTACCTTTTTTTACTTGTAATCCACATTATACATTTCTTCAGCCTAAATGCAAGCAATGTTGAACACTGCAAGACATCAACCTTCTGTGACCCCAGAGACAAGTGGCTTCAATGTGGAATCCTCTTTTGTACGTCAGACACTTCTGACACAAATCTCATTCTATCCCTGTCTTCCAAACACAGCCACATGTCATCATGTTCTATACTTAATTACCCAAACAGAGATAGTTGTAGATTTTTACTGGATTGATTAAATTTATGAAAGTCCGTAAATGTATAAAATTCTGTGATCTCTGACCATTGTATGCCATGGAAATGCATCCCTTCATTTTTCTTCTCTTCACATTATTTATACCAATCAGGTGTATTTAGGATAATATACGTACAGCTTGATGATTTATTAAATGTAGTCATAGTATGCAAGCTTATGACCTAACAGAGAATTAAAGAATGATGTTGAAACTAGGTTGTGTTGTTGTTGTTGATATGATGATGATGATGAAATCTTCGCCTTCCTGGGTAGGAGTTGGAGTGGCAGCTGTTCAGGTTTAGTCTTCCAGAACATTCCCAATACAAATCAATGGACCACACAAATTCTTAGTGCTTTAAATGATCCTATCATGAAGGGCATTACAAATGTCAAACTAAAAGAACATTAGACAAGATCTTCTACCAGTTTCTACTGGAGAATTTTCTGAAGATTTTGCCCCCTAGCATTGTGTAAAGTCACATAGGGCAAGGACAAGCCCATTTCACATCAGAACATGAAAACCGAATGTTTAAGACCTAATAAAAATCACGTACAGTGTCATAATAAACTTCTAGCAACCAGCTCTACCTGCAAATCCAGAAATGTAAACAATCTTCATCTACACAAAGTTTTATGCTTAAAACAAATAGAAAAGATCATTAGTTCACTGGTAATTCCAGATAGTGAAAGGGAAAAAGAGAGGCAAAGAACGTTCCATGAATCAAAGCCAAAGAGAGGTGCTAAAAAGATGAGATGGCTCAGCTATTAAGAGCCCTTGGGGAGACCAGGGATTAGTCCCCAGTATCCATATCAAGTGGCTAACAGTCACATTTAACTTCATCCTTCTCTAGCGGACTTAATCATCTCTTCTGGATTCCACAGTACCTGCACACACATGATCACATGCTCACATAAACACACACACACACACACACACACACACACACACACACCTAATTAAAAACAAAACAAATATTTAAAAATTTTAAAGAGTGAGAGTAAAAGTGAATAAAAATAAGAAAGGTAATTGAAAATTCTAGGAAATAAATAAGAGTGTAGAAATCATGTCTGTGTGAACACAAAATTCTAATGCAACTGAGGAACAAACGACATGGGATAAGATCAGAGAATAATCAATATAATAAACCTGTGACTAAGAAAAGAAATAAAATAAACAGAGAACTACCAGCGAAGTGGAAAAGAGATATGTAGCTGACACCTAATGGAGTCTGCAGTGAGGATTATTAGTCAAAGTACTATGCAAATGTACAGAGCGCCTAAAATGAACAGATATCTTCAATCTGTGTAGTGACGTGGCCATTCATTATGTAAGAACATGATTAATAACTAACAAATTCAAGTCTTTGTTCAAGGTTCTTGCGATAAATACAGCTGATATGGCTGCAAGGCAGGACGCGTCAACTTAATGCCAGATGCCAAGCTATGAACCTACAATGGTTAAAACAGTAAAATTTATGTCGTAGTTTAGTACAAGAAAGGAATGACTTTAAAGATTAAGAAATATCCCTCGGTGTATTCTGGAAATGATTCAAACACTTTCAAGGCAAGAATATTAGATCTTAACATAAATTTCAAAGAATGATTATGAAACAAGTTTTTATGTAGCTTCATTAAAACACAAGAGGAAAGATGAGTGCGAAAAAAAAATTCACACCAAGCATTCAATTGTATAATTTTGCAGGGAAAAAAAACCCCACAGTTTTACCTAGTATAAAAATCTAGGTTGTTTCAGAGCCATGAGTCTCTATGGCTCAATCAGCTCATTATTTGACAAATCGATAAGAAGCTCAGCCACTAGCAGCTGTGAGAACCATCGTACAGTTCTCTTCCGGAATAACCTGAAAACAAGAACAGATAAATACTGACATGTAAGTATGATGATGCACAGGAAGAGTAAGAGTTAAAATGGGAAAGACAGACTCAAAATACTCTCCTCTACAAACACACACACATACACACACACACACACACACACACACACACACACACATACACAGAGTTATATGATGCAATGCACACACTTTTACATACATGCATGTTATATAATGCAGTGTGTTCCCCTCTACACACTCATACAAGATACATGATATGGTGAACACTACTAAACATGCACATATATGCATACACACACTCGTGCAAACATGTGTGCTATGTAATGCATTAGTTTCAGAGATCTCCTGCTAAAACATCAAAGAAATAATCATTTTTCAACATAATTTGTTCTAGGACACTGAAAGTCAGTATACCCCCAAATACTTTTTCTGAAACTAAGTCAGCATTTTTATCTCAACCCAGTAACAATAGCACAGAAAGAGAAAATTGCAGGCCATAATTACTTCTGAAAATGTATGCCAAAATACTAAAAATAATAATAATTAGCAAATAAAATCTAATATCATGCTAAAAATAGTACAAGAGAAAATAGAATTTGCTTTATGAATAGTAAACTTATCAGAGTAAGGGTTATACTCTTTGTTTGCTTTTTCTCATATTAGTCACTTTCCCAGTACTGCAAGAAAGTAAAACATAAAACAACTTAAGAAAGGAAGGATGTGCTAATGCTGGCTCATGACTTGAGGGCACCATTTATCATGACCAGGAAGTCATGCTGGCAAGAGCGTGAACTGTATTGTCACATTGCGTCTTTATTTAGGAAGCAGATAGTGGTGCACATTGGTACTCAGCTTATGTTGTCCCTTTGTATTCAGTGACACCAGCCCAATTATCAGTGACCGCACAGTTAGGGTAGATCTTCGTGCCTTTTAGAAACTCCCTCAGAGATAGAAGGACCTGGAGGAGACAGGAGCTCCACAAGGAGACTAATGGAGCCAATAAATATGGGCAGAGGAGGGAGTGCTCAGAGACTGACGCACTGACCAAGGACCATGCATGGTGAGGACCTAGACCCTCTGCTCAGATGTAGTAGATAGGCAGCACAGTCTCCTTGTGGGTCCCATAATATGAGGAGTAGGGACTGCTTCTGACATGGAATCTGGTGCCTACCTGTTGATCACTTCCCCCTGGTGGGGCATGTTGCCAGGCCACAGAGGGAGAGGATACAGGAAGTCCAGAGGAGACTTGGTAGGCTGAGATTGGATGTTAGGGGAGGAGTCCCCCTTTCTAAGAACTAGGGGCGGGGGAGGGTTACCTGGAGGCAATGAGGGAGGGAGCTACAATTAGGATGTAAAGTGAACAAATTTTTTAAAAAGATAAAATAATAAAACAGAATTTTGTCACAAACATAAAAATAAAAGAAGCTCTCTCACAACTCACCCAGTGGCTTGTTTTCGGCATTAGTCAAAACCCTACCACATGGACCACTGAGACTAACCATCACATCCTCACATACTTAAAAGAATATAGTTGATCATGAAATGTTAAGGAGTGTGCGTGGGGAATAAAATGGTCTAAATCACTATAGTATATTTCAAAACAGGATGTTACCAAACTTTAAACATTTTAAATAATGAGGTATATGAAAATATCTCAAACATCTTAGAATGGATATTAAACAAATATCAGGTAACACTTTCAAATTTTGTTGTATTTGTTTTATTTTTAATTTTTACTTATTTAATGTTATTCCAGCTAAATCCCATGCCCCTCTCTCCTTTCCTCCCAGATACACCCTCAGGACTCCATCCTCCAGCCCCTTTCTTCTCCTCAGAGAAGGGGAGGACCCTAAGGGTACTAGTCTACCCTGGCGCCTCAAGTCACAGAAAGAGCACATCTTCTCCCACTGAGGCCAGACAAGGGATCCAAAAGCAGGCACAGACTCAGAGACAGGCCTATTCCTCTTGTTTGGGGAGCCACATGATGATCAGGCTGCACATCTGCTATGCGTGTGTGTGTGTGTGTGTGTGTGTGTGTGTGTGTGTGTGTGTGTGTGTGTGTAGGCAGTGTATGTTCTGCCCATGCAAGGTCTTGCACAATGCATGAGGCTAGAGAGATGGCAGAGCAATTAGGAACAGTTGCTGCTCTTGCAGTGTCAAGTTCAGTTCCCAGGCCCTCCACTATGCAGCTCAGGACCACCTGGAACTCCAGCCTCAGGGTCTGACACCTCTTCTGGCCTCACTCACAGACACATAAACATGTGCACAAATGCAAAAATACATCTTAAGTAAACACCCAGTACAACCTGGGCAGCTGAAGTGCATGTCTTTAATCACATCACTCAGGAGGCAGAGACCAAGTGGATCTTTGTGAGTTCCAAAGCCAGTCTGGTTTACAGAGTAAGTACCAGGACTGCCAAGGCTACGTAGAGAAACCCTTTCTCAAAAAAAAAAAAAAAACTGAAGAAATAAAACACATTACAATAACATGTGTATGCTATGGAATTTAAGAAGGTTGATGAAAAATATCTATTCACCATGCTGTTTGTGGAAGAAGATAAAAGGAAACAAACCTCACAGAACAACCATGCTCTTCACTCAGAGGGGCCAGGGCTAAAAATGAGGAGAGTGCTGGCAGAATAGATGGGGTGAATTTAAAACATTAATATGATTTGTATGTATTTTTTTGCTCTTCCTTGGCACTTTTTGCCATGCAGAAAAGCATTTTATTATATTGTAATACTGCCCATTTTTATTCTACACACATTTAGAGTAATATAATGAGAAATGATCTGTGATAAGCAGGCAAACTACTAAAGAAAGTACAGATCAAGGATTCTAGAAATACAACAAACCTTAAAATGATACAAAGCCCTCTCAGAATTTGTATCTAAGAAGTATCAATAAGTTTCGTCTTAGTAATGTCTACTGTACCAACAGCCTACTGAAGCATTCCATCTTCCAAGTGCATATGTTTGTATATAATGCACATGTATTGTAGTTTTGTTATTTTACTTTTAAATTCTTCTCTCACATATCACATTCCCACTGTATTCCCCCCCTCGCCTCCTCCCCTCTGCTCAGCCTTGCCACATCCTCTCTCCCCTACCTTTGTCTCCCTTCAGAAAAGAGCAGACCCCCAGCTACGTCAACCAAACATGGCATAACAAGCTACCCTAACACCAGGCACATACCACCACATCATTCCTTGACGTTTTTATTTACGTGGTAACGCAGTGAGTATTCTTTTCAGCACAGGTGTGGTTTCTCCTATTGTTCCACATAGCGATGCATTGCTTCGCATGGCAGCTATGGAGCAATATGGTACAGGATTTGCATATCAATTATGTGATATACAACCAGGAAACTTGGCTCTTTTCCAATTTGGGTTGGCTGTAAATAAAACTACTGTGGATGTATCTACACATTTGTTTTCATGATTATATACACTCATATCTGTTGGATGCATTCCCAGGAGTGAAATTACAGTGTCATAGGAAATATGAATGTGAAGCTTTAATAGCTGCGGCATGCTTCCTAAAGTGCTTTTATTATTTTGTATTCTAAGTGATAGTGTGCAAAAGTCCCTGCTGATTTACATTTTTTATGTACAGTAACAAATATTGAGTATTTTGCCACTTTATGGTCGAATTGTACTAACTCTAACTCAAATTTTAGGGTACAACTTAACATGTTTATACATAGTAACTAGCTACTTAAATATCATTTATTTTTGTTTCTTACTCATGTGTAATGGATTATCATTGTATTTTTACCCACTCCATTCTTCTGTCTCACTCACACTTTTGATGACCATCTTCTTTTTCTCAACTAGCCCCCCTTCAGCTTTCATGATGTTTCTGTCTGCAGTAGGTAAACACAGCTGCTGCATATTCATGGTTGCAATGTCCATGCTGTACCCAGAAGACAGCATTTTGCTATATATGTTCTTGTCCTCTGGCTCACTGGTCATTTCCCCTTCCTTCCACAGTGCTCTTTGGGCCTCAGAGAATTTGATATAGATACTGATGTTGATACAGTGCTGAGCACTCAGCTGTGTCTAGTGTTAAGAACTTGGTAGTCATGAGCCATTGAACATGGTTGAGCAAGTACCTGTAAAGTAGAGCACTACATCATTTGGGCATATAGCAAGGTACTATGCTCTTCAGTAATGCTGTATAGTTATCCACTGTGAATTCCAGAGAATATGCATAAATTTGTCGTACCACCATCCCTGAATGAAGATTCTTCTTTCTCCCCCTTTTTTGTTAGTCTTTTTGTTGATCTTTACCACTCTGCCTGTGTAAGATGAAATCTCAGAATGATTTTAATTTGTGTTTACCATTACTAAGGATGATTATTTTTTTTATATCTCCTAGCCATTTTATTCCTTTTTAAAAAAGATTTATTTATTTATTATATATAGAGTGTTCTACCTGCATGTAACTCAGGCAGGCCAGAAGAAGACACCAGATTTCAGCTGGAAGGTTGTGAGCCATCATGTGGTTGCTGGGAATTGAACTCAGGACCTTTGGAAGAGCAGCCAGTGCTCTTAACCTCTGAGGAGCCGTCTCTCTCCAGCACCCTGTTATTCTTTCTATTGAGAACTATCTGTTAGAGACTTAGCCCATTTTTTATTAAATTATTTTATTCCTTGGCTCTTTGGTAGATTTTGTTTTGGTTTGTTTTAGATTTGTTTGATCTTTCTTTGTTTCTTTCTTTCTCTCTTTCTTTGTCTGAGTTCTGTATATAACCTGGACACTAATCCTCCATCAGTCGTATATATTGTATATATAGACGGCAAAGATTCTCTTCCACCTTGTGGGATTTCTCTTTACTCCGTTGGTTGTTTTCTTAGTTGTACAATATCGTTGTTGTTGTTGTTTTATAAGACCACATTTGTCATTTTAAAAATGAGTATGCTACAATAAGGGCTCGGCAAAGCAATCCTGAGCAAAACAAACAAATCTGGAAAAATCACCACTCCAGATCTCAAATAATAGTAATAATAAAAAATTATGTAGCATCAGTACCAATAGATACATAGAAAAATGGGGGGAAAACCCAAACATGAGTATGCATAACTATAGTCATCTAGTATTTGTTAAAGATATGCAAAACATACACTTGAGAAAAATCGGAATCTTCAAAAACAGGTGCTGTAAAAACTGGATGTCCACATGTAGAATAATGAAGTTAGACCCGTAACTGTCACGTTACAGAAAAACTAGTTCCAAATGATCAAAGGCATTAATGTGAAACTTGAAGCACAGAACGTGCTAGAAGAAACCATAGGCAGTAGCTAAACCATCCCTTTGCCTGGAGAATAACACCAACAATCGACGAATGACAGTTACATTGTGCCATTGGACTATGCACTAGACTCTATTAAGAATTATACTATGGTTATGATACAATGAAGTATCATAGTTATGATACTATGTTTGTTTTACTATGAAGAGATTAGAGTGGAAAACATGCTCAAAAAGCCTCATCAGTGGGTACTCAGCGGCATTTAGTTAGGAGTAAGTTCTGTAATTCAGTATTGTGTAGTGGTTGTGTATGGTATAGCTCAAAAAAACTAGAAAAAAAAAGAAAGGAATTTCAATATTTTACCATGCAGAATTATAAATAATAGAGCAAATATGGAGTTAAATTACTCATACCGTGTTTTTCTATTAATAGGTTCAAGTAATATAATCTCTCAAAATAACAATTAAAACAACTAATGATTAGAATTAACAAAATTACAAATAATATCAAAAGAGAAATGAGATCTACATTCTTTAGAGAAAAAGTAGTTATCAGACTTAGATTCATTTTCATACAATTCTGAATTTCACAACTTCAAAGCTTAAGATTAGCTGTGCTAATAATTTGATTTATAGAATTGATTTTTCTCTTATATTAAATTATGCTTCAGGTTATCAAATGGTAAGATTTCCTTGGAGTTTTCTAATGAAATTCAGACATGAAGTATTACTTTTTAAATATATTAATAGAAAAATAGTTACATTGTTCCTAAGAATTATATTTAAGTTAAGAAAGAATAATAGCTTTATATATTCTCCCCAGATGATATTATCATATTTTATACTAAGACTTTTCAACTTAAAATATATAGAGAGTATTCCACCTTTTATTTATCTCAAAAAAGGCTGTTGGAGTTGACCAGTGGAAATTTTTGATCTTAAAATTATATTTTGGAAGACTTTCTAATAGTAGAGTAACATACAATAGGAGACTAAAATTATTGAAATTACCTAATTTTCAGTCATATAATAAGTTTCACTTAATAGAATCATGCATATTTAAGGCAGAATACAATGGTTTCCATTTTGGTTTAGAAAAAATTTTTCCCTTGATTTGCTTGTTTTCTTTCTCTACTTTGAAATATCTTAAACATGGGTGGATAGAATAAATGAGTAAAGTTTTAGATGTGTATCTCCTAGCTTATCAACTTATAGACTATTTAAAATATGAAGCTGTAGTGAATTGTTTTAGTAAATGTTTCTTGAATTCTTGGACATAGCATTATTATATTTTGAAGGAAAAGTGTACAGGCATTTGTAGCTAAGGGTGATAAAAAGGACAAAGAAATCTGATAAGAAAAGAGAAGTAAAGAAGGAAGGTGCTGTGGAAACAGATGGGAGAGATGAAAACAGGGAAAGGAAACAGTCATAAAATCAAACTTTCTTGAATGTTTTACCTATAAGGAAAAGAAACATGTATCTGGCTATTATATTAATACACCCAACAGAACTTTTGCTATTAAAGAATTGAAGTTCAAGACAAGTGAACTGTGAAAGAAAAGGTTTATTATTAATGCTTGTAAGAACATAATGACTCTGCATCAGTACAGAAGTGGATCCATGAAGATCAACACTTAAAAATATGGACTGCATCTAGTATTCTCCACAGTATTTACAGAAACCAGGTGGTACCACAGGAAGTAAAATTCTGGACAAAGAATGCACAAAGTATGAAGGTCGCAGAATAAAGAGTTTTACAAAATCAAGGTACTAAAGAAGACTAATCCAGGGCTGTAGATTCAAATATTTATTCAGTAGAAGCTGGAGAACCCATACCCTCCATAGCATGAAGGGCGGCAGCAGCCATATCCGTAGCTTCCGTAGCCTCCGTAGCCAGAGCCATATCCGTAACCTCCGTAGCCAGAGCCACATCCATAACCTCCGTAGCCAGAGCCATATCCGTAACCTCCATAGCCACAGCCACATCCCAGTCTGCGGAAGCTGTTACACCCACAGCCCAGGCCTCCGAAGCTGCCATAGCCAATGCCCAGGCCTCCGTAGTAGCCGCTGTAGTAGCTCATGGTGTCAGGAGTTTCGTTTGTAGTTGCAGGACAATTTTGTCAGTGCAACTGCCCAACAACATTTATATATACTTGGAGAAGCCACACCTCTAAATGTCATCCATTAAAGCATACTGACAACTATGCCAACAATCCTGTTTCTTGGGACTCAACCACATCCTCTCCTTGTTTGTATGATTAGTGACTTAAAGGTTGTGCAACATGTTTAATGGGCTGCTTTATTTATATGACTAGAAAAACTTTTTGCCTCTAATTAAAAAAAAAAGCTGTGCTGTTTATAGTCCCCTGCATGCTTGAGTACCTGAGTTTTACTCTATAATAAAATCCTTAGCTCCAAACAATGTATCACACGAGAATGCACTTATCTTCTAACTATCCTTCTTTTGATATTTCATAGTTGAATAATTTTCTTAAACCAGGTAGGTGTACCATCATTATTTTTGCAAGAATTCGCATGCACTGAATCATAACTGTTGAAATGCTCCTTCATTTATAAGACGGCTATCAAACATGATGTGTGTCTCACTACCATGCATTCTAAAGTCAGCTGAGACTCACATTGTGTAACGCAATGACTATATATATACATACATATATATATGTGTGTGTATATATATATATATATTTAAAGAACCACAGATGGAAATCAAGTACTTCTGAATTGTCATGCTTCTTATATAGACAGTCTGCTAAGTAAATATCACTAAACACTGTGCAGAGAAAACTCTGCTAGTTCCACATACATAGGTACCTGCTTCAAATGCATTTAGGCCTAAATTTCAGGCTTTCATAAGACCCTACCACTATAAACTTAAGGAAACTTAATACAACTCTCTGTCTTTGTCTCTCTCTGTCCCTGTCTGTCTGTCTGTCTGTCTGTCTGTCTGTCTGTCTGTCTGTCTCTCTCTCTCTCTCTCTCTCTCTCTCTCTCTCTCCCTCCCCCTCGTGTGTGTGTGTGTGTGTGTGTGTGTGTGTGTGTGTGAGAGAGAGAGAGAGAGAGAGCGCGCGCACATGCGCTCATGTGTAAATAAAAAAGAGAGCTGTGATTTGGGGACACATAGAATCATGGTGTCATCTTTAATGGTAGCCAGGACTGATCAATTTAAGTGCTTCAGCTCTTGGACATAGTTAAAAAGTTAAATTTCTTCTCCTACATTATTGGATTGCCTTTCTTTGTTAATCACACAATAAAATATACATATATCATTAAGTCTGTTAATAGGAATGCTCAGGTAATGCTGTAGCTCAGAATAGTTGAGTGCCACAAAGAGTACAAAAAATGTGCTTTATTAACAAGTTATTAACAGTTGGTTGAAAATGTATGTTCACATTAGTGGTTTCCTGCCACCAGCAAATTTAATGTACCTTCTCTTTGGTGTGAAATATTTTGTGTCAGTATACTTCTATTAGAATAATTCTGGCTTTATCTAATTTAAGATGACTTTGAAATGAACTCTTTAAGTTTAACATTTGTCATAACTCAGATAAGTATTTCCTGAGAGGGGACTATTACAGCTCAGTAATTGAGGACCTTAGACACCCCAGCCTAAGTATGCCCTCCTAAGCTTTGTGTATACTCCAGGTTCAGCCTAGATGTTTCACCACATGGACCATCTTCCCCTTTCACAGCCTACAGCCTCCTTCCCAGCCCTAGCCATGGTTTCAACAAGAAGCTCATATATAGTTTTTATCTCCAAGTCACCACAGTATTAACATAACAAAATGTTTAGAAATACAAGCATAATTTGACCAATACTGCATAGTCTTTTAATTTTTTCTATTTAATTAGTTTACCTTTAAAATACCACATAAAGTTAAAATTATTCTGGGGTTATGAAACAGTTGAGGAGTGTGACTATTATCAGAAAGTCAATAAAATAAGAAATGCTGTCAAAGATGTACTGAAGGTGAACACTTGCACAGTGTTCCTGGGGACAAAATTTGCTGTGGCTATTAGGGAAAATAGTATATACCTTTCTTTAAAAGCTAAAACAAAAACTACAGTATAATCCAGCAATGCCCTGATGGGATTTTGAAGGCTATGAAATCATTTTCCAAAGACACCTCTAAAGTCCCAAAATGGAGAGAATTGAATGTCACTATATTAAATGGAATAAACTTTTCATAATTTTCACTCATGCAGAAAGTTATCTCATGGAAGAACAAAGTAAAATAGAATTGACCATCAATGGATAATGGTTAGGAAAAGTGATATCGAAACAAAGGAAAGACAAGAGATGAGGGATGAACTACAACCAGGATGTAAGGTGAACAAAAGAAAAAATAACTGAAGAAAACAAAAGAAGGAAATATGAATGACACCAAATAGAGAAAAAAATCAGCCCTTGTTTCTCATGTCATAGTAGGGTAGATATTTGGAATGAGTATAAAATAAAAGCATAGACATTCATAAAACATAAAAGTGACTGGTGCTCAAGGAGATGGAGTTGATAACTAACTCTTAGCTAATCACTGTACTTATGTACACATATATTCTGTATACACATAAAGAAATGTAAACATCATGTTTTAATAATAATAATTTAAAACTTCAAACAGTAAAGTTCCAAATCACTCATAGTATCTTTGTCGGTCAGCAGATTGGGTGCCATTTCATCTGATAAAGTGACAGTATGTAAACTTTTCTGGCTTAATTATTAGACCTTAATAACTGAAAATGCATACATTAGTGCAAAATAATTTAAAGATTAAAAATAGACCCCAGAGGCTTTGGGAGATATGTCTCTGCTAACAGGATTCCTGAAAGAGATGTATTAACTGCCAAAGTATTTCATAGAATGAAGCAGATTTCACCTATGTGATTTTATTTAGAAATAAACAAAACCAGCCATTGCAGCATCTTCTATTGTGAAGGGATTCACTCTTTGCCACGTTTCTATGTATTAAACTCAAACTGCCAACAATCTATCTTTTGTATTATCAATATCCTGCTTTATTGTTTGTTCAAAGTACCTCAACTAACTGCTTGCAAAGAAGAGACTCTGGTTTCTAAGACCCAGTACTATAATAATGTTTCAATGTCAGGCGGCCTGCATGTAGCTTTCTCTTGAGAGTGGAAAAGACTTTATGGAAGAGTATGTGCCTCTGTATGTATATGAGTTGTTACATTTATCAACATTTTTATCAGTGCACACAAATTAAACAAATACATCCTTTGGGACACTTTATCCAAGCATATAATGCACTGTGATCATATTTACAGCCTTGATTGCTCTGTCAACCATTCTCTTTATTTCCTTTTCCTCTGCCTCCTCCACAGTCTCAAGCATAGCAATGCCCCACTCTCTTCCAGGTTCCTTCCTGTAGCTTACGAGTGTAAGAGAAAACCTATAAGACTGTGTGATGATAACTCCCTTAAGATGACTGTTTTCAGTTGTTTTAACCAACACAAAATGTTTAAGAAACTATATAATTAAATATAAAATTAAACATACTTTCAACTGTTCTTAACCTTGGTTGTATAATTGTATTGGTAGTTTTAATTAAACAAAACAGTGCTCTCCTAATTGAACCTGTCTTATTTTTTAAGCAATCTCATTATAAGTATTGATGAATGTATTAGGAGTTATTTATAAATATCCATGTGAGCTAATCATATGCAGACAGCAGCTGGAATGTCTTTCCAGTGTAGAATCAATTTATTCATCAGATATTTACTGACCGCTTTTATAGTTCATAAATCAATGGGTTCAAAAAACTAGTCAATGAATTTGAAGAAAGTGACATTCTGGTATATGAGTTCTATATAACTAAGAAGTATGCATACAGAGTGAGTTGAAAACAAAATGAACCAGAGCTGCATTTGGAGGACTGGGTAGTGGCCTCCCCTGCAGTAGTGCTATTGAAATAATATGGCATATTGACCTGCTGGTTGACCTGGTTGTTCTGTTATTAGACATCTGTAGAACACTGACCTCTCTTTCCTCAGGCTCATATTCCTTTCCTGTTGCTGCTGCTTATCAGTTTTAAGTGATTTCTCCACCTTAAACAGATGCACATGTCAATGCTTCAAACATTTGCTCTTGAAAATTTTTCCCTTTCATCTATATTCCATTTTTTAAAAATATTTATTTATTATGTATATGGTATCCAGCCTTCATGTACACCTGTACACCAGAAGAGAGCACTAGCTCTCATTATAGATGGTTGTGAGCCACCATGTGGTTGCTGGGAATTGAACTCGGGACCTTTAAAAGAACAGCCACTGCTCTTAACCTCTGAGCCATCTCTCCAGCCCTATATTCCATTTTTTTAAAGTTTGAGGTTTTATTGTTTATTGAGCTTTCCCCTCAAAATATCAATGTGGCCTATGTATGTGTGTTGTGATCAAGAAGGAAAACATGTATCTTTCCAAATTTGTTTCATATCTAGCCAGTTTGAATATTTTCATTCTGGAAATATCCTCTGAATATGTAACATTGTCCACACATTGGGCTCTATTAAGAACTTTTACTAGTGAATAAAATTCCATTCTGCCCCTATTCTAAGGGACAGCATATGAGTTATTTTTCTATTGCTGTAACAAAACACCATGAACAAGATGAGTTATGGGAGAAAGCATTTATTTAGGCTCTTGGTTAGGAAAGTTAAAGTCCATCACTTTGAAGATGCATAAGAGCAGGCAGGCATGACAGCAGAATCAGGAATCTGGGAGATCACATATTTAACAAGCACAACACAGAGACAACAAACTTAAAGTGGGAAGAGGATGTAAACTCTTGAAGCCAGACCCCAGTGACTTATCTCCTCAGCAAGGCTCCAGCCCGTCAACATTCTACAGCCTCTGAAAATGGCTCCAACAACTGGGGACCAAATGTTCAAACACTTAGGCCTATGTGGGATGGCCATCAGTCGAACCAGCACAGGTCCTTATGGTGAACTTTCCAAATATCCTCTAATAGATTAAGCACTTTCCTTCCATACTACCCTACACTACATTATGTATCCATATCAATAACACACTTAGTACTAGTGGGATTCATTTTTTTTCCAAGACATGGTTTCTCTGTGTAGCCTTGGCTGTCCTGGACTTGCTATGTGGGGTTCATATGTTTTATCACTCAGTAAAATATATTATTCCACATACATATCTCATACTTAAGACAAAAATGTGAGTGATGAATACTGTGATATCTGTCAACTAATTGTACTCTGTCTACTCCATACATCTAAAAGTATGAAGACTGAACATAAACAGGTGTATTTCTTTGAGTCCTGACCTCTCTATCAACCACCCTTTCTCCACAAGTTACTTCATAGCCTTCCATACCACAGTGACATATTAATTCTTATCCATTGTTTAACTTTTTCATTATTGAATAATGTCACATTTTATTTCATTTGTGTGTGTGCATCTACATGCTAACATTGTCCAAGACAGAACTATGAAGTCATCTGCCAGTCTTCTTTTCTTCATTTGCATTAAATTCAAATTAATTCTGATCTACAAACTCAATAAATAATAGATGACATTTATCTACTTGACTTGGAGATAAAGTAGTGGAAAGAAAAACAAATTCCCTCAGTATTCTAGAACTAATGTTTTAATGCAGGAGACAGATCATAAACAAATGCAGACTTAATTGATCCTCCCCAACAACCAATCACCGAATGGCTAATGAGACCTAAGAGTTTCTCTAAACTATTGGGAAACTACTAAGCATAGAAAAAAGGGCAAGAAAAAAAATATCCCTGACTTCCTAAGATCATATTCCAATGTGAAAAAGTAGAAGATGTCACCAACAAAATCATTTTAAATGGTGATAACTGGTAAAACAATAAAGCAATTATTGATAAGCAATATGCCACAGCCCATGGACATTATTGAAGTGGATGATAAAATGAGACGGACTGGTCTCTTAAAGGTGTTGCCTTGGTGTCCCCTCCTCTCTTCACTAGAAGTCCACCTGGCTACTGGAGGCCTTTACCTCTTTAGGCTCCATATCCTGCTGATATAAGTCTCAGCTAGGATCATCTCCATAGACTCCCAGAAGCCTCCCCCTTCCCAGAGATGTTCACTCGACTGACTTCTTTCTCCCAGCCCTCTCTCCTCCACCCCCATTCTCCCTATATTTGACTCCCACCCTGGTTCCCCTCCCCACACTTTCTCCCACCCAGTTCCCTCACTTCATCCACTTCTGATGTATATTCTATTTCCTCTTCTGAGTTGTATTCAAGCGTCCTCTCTTGGGCCCTCCTTGTTACTTAGCTTCTTTTGGGTCTGTGGGAGTCAAAGAGGCTTAACTCTCTGCTTACTCCCCTTCCCTGTACCACCACAGTTCACGGATCACTTTAGAGTTCATTAGAGGTAATGCCAGTAGAATAGCATTTTACACAGTGTGTGCATCCTACTTATCTGAGTTTGTATCTCATTATCTGAATTCATAGGCTCATCAGGATTCCAAGAAACTGAGCTTTACTTGCTACCTCTGATACTTAGTACAGGTTGGACACAATGTGCTAAAACACAATTGTTATACAGGTAACTGAAAAAGTGTAGGATTGAATCAATTGAAGAATGCAGCAGAAAGTACACTATGGTCGAAGAGTGCATCTGGAAAAACCCAGTTTCTTATTGACACAAAGAGAACGGCTATCCTAGACTGTTGCCCAAGCAAAGTTTGCCTAGCAATAGCTTTATTTTATGATATGGACTAATATATATTTATTTTGTAAATTTGTAAAAGGCCTTGATATTGGTTCCTTGAATTTATGCTGTATGAGAACTATATATCTTATCAGCAATAGATTATTAATATGTGCTCTTAGAATTTTGTTAGAGAGTAGTTGTAAGTACACATTACTAATGTTTTCAGTATAACCAACAGAAATGTTTCTTTGGTCATGAACATCCGATTCGGAAGGTAGAAGTTAAATGTGCCTTCTTTCAAGGACTCCATTCCCTATTTAGCAGATTTGTCAGGTTTCTGTTTTGGTTGTTTCCCTTACAGAATCCAATACTCAGCATCACACCTCCACAAATTAGTATTAAGTGGGTCAAACACTAGCCTAATGGGATGGGCATCTGAAAGAATTCTCTTTTAAAAACTATCATTTGTTTTAAAAAAAGGACTGTGAGAACATTCCTTCTGACAATCAAAAAATCAAGTCCAGAGAGACTACAATGGGGTTCTATAAACTTCCATGCATGCAGAAATTTATCAATGAAGAAAGTGTTCATAAATAAAAGCTAAGTAGAAGGAAAAGACTGTAAAGACTATACAAAAATGTACAAGCAGTCATCCTGGAGTTTAGAAACACAAATGATGGTCAAACACATAAACACAATAGGCAAGGATGCATGCTCTTAAACTGAGTTAAGTAAACATGCCATGATCACTGAGAGATTAAAATTAATGGCAGAAACAGAATGTCTTTTAGGGCATTTAAAAAAATAGGTATAACAGTGCCCGACCACTGCGTGGACATTGGGAGCTTGCTACCATTAGATGCTGAAACAGAGCACTGTCTTGTGGAAATAGCAGGTAGCTGACAGTGCTTCTGAAGCCAATCTCAGATCTTTCAATTATCCTTTAAGTGGGGCGAAAAGGGTAGCCATGGAGGAAGAAATCCATTAAGAACAAAGCTCCCAGCCCCACAGCAGTGTGGTTTCCTACTTAGAGACAGCAAGGTACAGCAGAGCTTGAGTACACAGTACAAAATGCTGCAGTAAAGGCTCATAATGATCCTGCTGTGAACATACCAAACTGGTCAGGCTCGCTGCAGCTGTGTCAGTGCATCTTAGTTCAGTGTGAAACAAACTGTTACTCGTTCCTTCCCTCATGGCTGCCTAGGATTATAGAGAGAAGATCATCATCTGAAGATTGCCCAAAGTACTCAGGGAAGTATAAGAAAGATAATTAGAACACTAAATAAATGCCCCCATCAAAAATAATCTAATTTTATTTTTTTCTTATGTCTTCATTCTTTTTTTTCTCCATTATTAATTTATTCTTGTTACATCTCAATGGTTATCCCATCCCTTGTATCCTCCCATTTCTCCCTCCCTCCCATTCTAATACTAACCTAAAGTGAATTTTGACAATTTTCACATGAGCAATTTGAAATATGAACCCAAAAGAATTACTTCCCAAGCTATGAATTACCTCAACTTAAAATTCCAAGATGTTTTTCATCAACTCAGCTCTGGCATGCCGAAATCTGAAGATCTATTACAGTAGCTGCAGGACAGTAGAGAGGAGAAGAATGAACAAAAGGGAAATTAGCCACAGTGAAGCCGTGGTAATAGCTCTTGGTGTCCAGATTGAACACTTACTTGAAACCAGAGTGTTTGAGGGGAGCATGAGCTCCCCCATTTCCACAGGGCTTTCTGCACACTCTCTGTAGTTGGTGTGGCAACCCACCAGCAAACATGGCCTTCCATTTCATCCACCAAATGTGCATGAAAAGTATCTCATACATGCATCGTCCATTTGGAGGACAGCTTCCCAATCTATTAGTTTTGAGTCCTCTTCATTAGTACCTCTAAGCTATATCTTACACCCTTATCAATGACAGTATGCCCACACCTTCATGAGTTGCATAGCACAGAAGCATCACATTAACTTAATATTAGTTTCATATTACTTAAGCTTGCCTTAAACTAATAAGCCCACAACTCCTAAATATGAAAAGCACAGAGATTCCAGATTCTAATGAGCCATGGTTGAGGGTCTATTGCATTGTTGGTATTAACTTTCTGTTCCTCTTTCCTGTTCCAAATGAATACTGGTTTTATTTTTTTACATGTTGTATTTGACAGGATTGAATTAAATTTTTATAGCAAACAATGGCTTTACTTTAATTGTAAATATTCAAATTCTTACCAGTTTATATTTTCATATTGTTTTACACTGATTGGGTTTTTAATGCATCTACATGCTAATTATATCTAAAGAATAATGGTCAACACATAAGAACTTATGTACACAATTTTTCTGTTAAATTCTGCATATGTTCTATTTAGTATAATATGTATGTATGCATTCAATATGAAAAATAAAATTTACACTGAATTACATTGATATACTAACATCTAAATATACTAAGATTTTGTTACTTAATGGCTCTGTATTCACTGATTGACTGACTTTCTAATTAGGTGATAGAAATATTCTAAGTTCAAAGAAAGCTACTGCAAAGAGAATTAGCCTTATTCTGTGGTGAACCAGAGACATACCAAGTGCAATGTGATTAGTTAATGATGTTTGGGTTCTATATATTGAATATGTCTGTAAATAATAAACAATGCTCCATTATTACAGAAAATCCAGTTGAGAAAATAGTCCAAGAAGAACTTTTTACTGTTCATAATTTGTTTCTTCATAACCATCCACAACATCCAATTACAGTGATATTCTCATTAACAAAACATCTTTTCCTTGTTTCTAATAATTTCTGATGCTGCTACCTAAGGCAAGGAATCTCATAACAAAGAATCTGTTAGAGTATTTATGAAATAGAATCATTAAAAGCAAGAAACATTAATTTTCTATGAATAGAGAGTATAAAGCTATCTGCTATTAAATATATAGATAGTTTTTTGCACAATTTCATTGGCAACAATAATCAACTATAAAATAACTTTTTCCTATTTAATAACTTTACAAATCTATTGTCATAAGGAAAGCAGGCCATTATTTCTATACTATGCCAGATGATCGCCCATAACTTAAGAGACTTGTTAAATATTTACATTCTTTTCCTTACAGGTCTTCTCACAAATGTATAAATCATGTGCTTTCTCAGTGAATACTGAAACAAGGTAAGAGATGTGAGAATCACTTGTTACTGATAATATTCACTGCTCATAGAAATAAGACAAGACCTATAAAGTAAATAATGGAAATCGCATACCACTAAAATCAGTGGACAGCCAGCTACAAACCCAGCAAGTGGAGGTTGAGCCTGCAGGATTATGGGTTTAAGATTCTCCACAGTAGAGTGGAGAATGGGATATTACTTTGTCACATACTCTGGTGCCTCACCTTTGACCATGTCCCCTGGAGGGGGAGACCTGGTGGCACTCAGAGGAAGGACAGCAGGTTACCAAGAAGAGACTTGATACCCTATGAACATATACAGGGGAGGAGATCCCCCTCAGTCACAGTCATAGGGGAGGGGAATAAGGGGAAAAGAGGAGGGAGGGAAGAATGGGAGGATACAAGGGATGGGATAACCATTGAGATGTAACAAGAATAAATTAATAAAGGAAAAAAAGTGTCAAAAAATAAATTCTACAAACATAAAAAAAAGATCTACCTACACAGTGAGACCTTATCAAATAAGAAAGAAAAAATAAAGAAGAAATAAATAAATAGTGAATAAAGAAAAAAGAAGAGAGGGGAAAAAAAGAAAAAGGAAAGCATGAATATATTGGGTCAAACAAAAACAAAAATCAAAATAAGTTCAGCTACCTGAAAGGATAACAAAAGTGTATAGTTATATAGAGAGATGGGAGCTGACCGGTACTTGGCTATAAACACTTTATTCATGTACTGTCAAGGGCACTTTAGATGTACAAATGGATATTTGCTTACTGAAATTTTAGCATTTTGTTAGATCAAACAAGATATAACAAAAGTTATATCTTGAAAAAATGAAGATATGAATAAACACATGAACAAATATATTCTATTTTCTTGCATTAGATAATAAAATGTAAAATGATAGTTTCTCATGATTTCATTCAAAGATCCCAATCAATAGCATACTGTGTATTTATATACATTTTAAACATTCATAATTCTTGCAAGAAACAGTCCTCTGCTTGAGATGTTAACATAAAATAAAAGAAAATAATGTAGTAAAACAATTGTTAGAAATAACAATTATTTGAAATATAATTTGAATTATAGTGTCCCATTCTATTATTATATGTTTTTCATAGAGTTTTACTTGTGAATTTTACCAATGTATAAAAATAGATTTAATATATGTTTTGTCTTTTTGTTTCAACTTTTAAATGCTTAAATAAAAGAATAAAACTACTGTATAACAATGTATTTCTGCAGTGGTTGATCATCATCAGTGTCAATATGTTAATATATAATAAATTATTACTGCAGGAGTTATAACATTTGTATATGCTTAATCCATAAATTATTACTATATTTAACTTACAGGGTAATTTAAATTATAATTAGATTATTGTATTAATTTTCAGAGACAAATTGCTTCACTGAGAAAGGGAAATAGTCTACTTTGTCAGTGTATCATCTCTTTTGATGTGGAAAATGAAATAATAATCAGAGACTAGTTGTCAATTTACCCTGAGAAATCACTTTGCAGAGTGATCAAAAGGCTGGAACTCATTGTAATCAACTTACTCTGTTCCTGTACGGAACATGAAACTCTTAATTAGGAAGTTGTGTTCAAGGCAAAAATCAAACCACATGAAGTTACATAAACTCCTTTGTTATAATAGCAGATATTTTCAATTTATCTCCAGTGTTAACAGATTATAGTACAATGCCCTGACCCACCTGATAAGTTCTTGAAGCCTCAGGTTACAGCCAATTTGGCTTAAAAAGTATGTGCCCATCAATGTAATGTCAACATCCCTAGACAACAGGGATATAGCATTGATATTGTTAGTGAATATTTCACCTTTCTAGATTAACTGTTTATACTACATGGCCAAGAAACTAGTCTAGACTTTCTTCACTCACTAAAGCTATTGAATAAAGTCCCAGCTTTATTCTCACCAAAATATAAAACAAGCAATAAAATGGCTTCTCCTAATGATGATGAATACAATGGCTTGTCTGCCCATATTCCTCTGGAATTAATTACATACCCTCCAAGGCTGGGATTTGAAACATAAATGCAAATAACTTCATGATTATGTTAAAGCGGAAGGAATATTGGAAATGCCAGAGCTGATGCATGTTTGTGTTAATCTGTCCTGTTATTTCAACAATTCTTCAGATTGTTACTCTAACAATGTGTGTTCTAAGAGGCCATCCAATCTATGCCAATGACATAATCAAACTTAGCTCCTAATATACATATGGTAAGGCCCTATTGCTGAAGACAACAGATGAAGGACTCATTGAAAATGTAGAGGTCAAGCTGCTGCCTACTTACAGCCTTTACTCATACTGATTATTGTCATGACCCAGGAATGTAATCTTATCTTCACACTATCAAAAGAAAAATGCAAATACCATACTAGCCACAAACCCTTCAATCTTCAATAATGACCTGCCTGCAAGATGTGCTCGTGCAATAGTATCAAAAAGTGTATGAGAGTAAGCCATCAATATCTGATTGGATTTAAGGACCATTTCACATGATAGAGACCATCTCCAACACTGCATGGGTGACCAAGAACTTGATACTAGCTATGACAGGATCCTAGTGAAAAGCCAAATGCTACTGTTTTGCTAAAGGGCTGTAGCAACAAAGTGACTCATAAAGATATTATACTAGAGATCATAGATCATAGATCAGTGCCTTGTGTCATCAGAAAAGCTTGTTCTAGCAGTAGATGGGAACAGATACAGAGACCCACAGCCAGAAAATGTGTAGAGTATTGATTACTCGACATGGATTTCACCTATGTGACCTAAATCTGTAGTCATTTAAGGATTGATTAAGGTCATAGGCGTCAGCATTCTGTGTGACACAATTATGGACACATATAATTTATATTTAGGTTTCCAGTAATGCTGACAATGATTTGTCATTCAAAGACATTCAAACTGTTATAAATGAGTTGTGGCCATTTTTATTTGCATAATAGCACGTTTAGATAAGAGCATTACCTCATGCTCCTGAACCACAACATCAAGAAGAATGTAAGACTCGGATGTTTGGATAGCTATGATTAAACAGCTTGTATTCTTCAGTAAACTTTAAGTATACGTACATAAAGCAACTTGAAGAAGGATTATTTGGAGGCTTTTAGAAAAAGGGGCACCTTTTTTTAAGTGAAAATACTATTTGTGTGTTTATGTTAAATTTATTTCAAGCTATATTGTAAAAAAAAAAAAATAAGCTACAAAAAAGGTTCACACACTGAACTTAATCAGACCCACTGGACAACTATAGATTTGGAGCAGCACATAGGACATCTACAGATTTAGACACTCAACACAGAAGCTGAGAGTCACATTTGATTTATACTTTCACATTAAAAAATATTTTTATACATTATTCACCATAGAAACTGAAAAATCTGTGACAGAGTTCATACTTAGGTTAGTTCTGATCCTACTGATGTTCTCTTCAAAGGGGCCTTACCTGCCCCAATACCTGGAAGGGCATCACCATGTTTTTCAAGATGTTGTAGTGATTTACCTTTTAAGTTAAGGTCTTTAATCCATTTTGAGTTGATTTTTGTACAAGGTGAAACATACGAATCTGACTTCATCCTCCAGCAGCCCAAGCCCATTTTGACAGTACCACTTATTGAATAGGCTATTTTTTCCAATGTGTGTTTTGCCTCCTTTTTCAAAAATTAAGTTTTTTTAAATTTAAGTAATTTATTAAAATTACATCTCAATTATTATCCCCTCACTTGTATCTTCTTGTTCCTCCTCTCTCCCTCTTTTACCCTATTCCCCTCCCCTATGTTGCAACAGAAGGGGACCTCCTTCCCCAACATATGACCACAGCTTATCAGGTCCCATCCTGGTAGTCTGCTTTTCCTTTCTCTGACTGCCATCAGGCCACCCCATCAAGGGTAAGTGGTCAAATAGGGGTGACCAGAGTTCATATCAGAGTCAGTCCATGCTCTCCAAACAACTGTGGAGAATGTGCTGTCCATTGGATAGATCTGAATAGGAAGTCTATATTTACTATACGCATTGTCCTTGGTTGGTACAGTAGTTTGAGCAGACCCTCCTGAGTCCAGATCCACCAACCTTGATTGTGTTCTTGTAGGTTTCTAGGACCATATGGATCCTTCTATTTCCCCATTCTCTCTCTCTCTCTCTCTCTCTCTCTCTCTCTCTCTCTCTCTCTCTCTCTCTCTCTCTCTCTCTCTCTCTCTCTCTCACACACACACACACACACACACACACACACACACACCTGGAGTCCCAATAGGAAATCCCAGCATCTATCCCAATCTCCAGCTAAGTGAAGACTTTCACGAGAAATGTGTGTTGGGCCACTGTCCAATTATAAGTGCGCATATACCAAATGTATCTTTCTGGGTCTAGGTTAGCTCACTCAGGATGATCATTTCTAGTTCCATCCATTCGCCTGTAAATTTTAGGATTTCCTTGTTTTTAAGCTGAGTAGTATACCATTGTGTAAATGTACCACAGTTTCTTTATCCATTCTTCATCTGAGGATGTTTTCAGATTCTGGCTATTACGCATAGGCTGTTATGAACATGATTGAGCATATGTCCTTGTTATATGGTAGAACATCTTTTGGGTATATTCCAAGGGGTGGAATAGCTGGGTCTTGAGGAAGCCCTATTCCCAGTTTTCTTAGAAAATGCCAGATTGATTTCCAAAATGGTTGTACCAGTTTACACTCCCACCAGCAATGAAGGAGTGCTCTCCTTTCTCCACTTACTCGCCAGCATGTACTGTGACTTGAGATTTTTATCTTAGCCATTGGGATGGATGTAAGATGGAGTCTCAGAGTCCTTTTGATTTGCTTTTCTTTGATGATTAAGGACATTGAGCATTTCTTTAAGTGTTTCTCAGTCATTTGATACTCCTTTGTTGAGAATTCTGTTTAATTCTGAGACCCAATTCTTACTTGAGTTATTTGGTTTGGTGGTGTTTAATTTCTTGAGATCTTTATATATTTTGGATATTAGTCCTTTGTCAGATGTAGGGTTCGGGAAGATCTTTTCCCAGTCTGTAAGCTGTCACTTTGTTCTGTTAAAAGTGTTTTCAGCCTTACAG
Source organism: Acomys minous (assembly GCF_964271855.1). Taxonomy (NCBI): domain Eukaryota; kingdom Metazoa; phylum Chordata; class Mammalia; order Rodentia; family Muridae; genus Acomys; species Acomys minous. The sequence goes on along the minus strand of NC_140492.1, from coordinate 9,369,312 downwards.
AAAATTCTCAGCCTCATGAGGTCCCATTTATTATTGTTGAATTTAGAGCCTAGTCTGTGGTGTTGTGTTCAGGAAGTTGTCTCCTATGCCAATGAGTTTCAGGCTCTTCCCCACTTTTTATTCTAACAGATTTAGTGGTTTTATGTTGAGGTCTTTAATCCACTTGGACTTGGATTTTGTGTATGTTGATAAATATGGATCTACTTACATTTTTCTACATGTAGACATCCAGTTAGACCAGCACCATTTGTTGAAGATGCCATCTTTTTTTTCACTGAATAGATTTGCCTTCTTTGTCAAAAATCAAGTGTCCAAAGGTGTGTGGATTTGTTTCTGGATCTTCTATTTGATTCTATTGGTCACCCAGCCTATTGCTGTGCCAGTACCATGCTACTGTAATTACTGTTATTCTATAATACAGTTTGAGGTCAGGGATGAAGATTCCTCTAGAGGATCTTTTATTGTACAAGATTGTTTTAACTTTCTGATTTTTAATTTTTCATATGAAGTTGAGAATTGATCTTTCAATGTCTTTAAAAATTGTGTACGTGTTTTAATAGGGATTGCATTGAATGTGTAATTACTTTTGGTAAAATGGCCACTTTTACTATGTTAACTTTCCTGATCCATGAACAAGAGAGATCTTTCCATCTTCTGATGTCATCTTCAGTCTCCTTCAGAGATTTGAAGTGTTTTTCCAAACAAGTCTTTCACTGGCTTTGTTAGAGTTACTCCTAGATACTTTATATTACTTGTGGCTATTGTGAAGGGTGTAGTTTCCCTTGTTTCTTTCCTAGCACAACCATCATTTGTATATAGTAAGGCTACTTTTTTGAATTAATTTTGTATCCAGCCACTTTTCTGAATGTGTTTGTCAGCTTAGGAGTTCTTTGCTGGAATTTTGGGGGTCACTTAGGTACACTATCATATCATCTGTGAGTAAGGATAAGTTGACTTCTTCCTTTCCCATTTGGATCCCCTTGATATCCTTTTGTTGTTTTATTGCTCTAGATAGAACTTAAAGAAGCATATTGAAGAGATAGGGAGAAAGTGAGCAGCCTTGTCTGGCCCCTAATTTTAGAGGAATTCCCTTGAGTTTCTCTCCATTTAATTTGATGTTGACCATTGACTTGCTGTATATAGCCTTTAATATGTTTAGGTATGTGCCTTGTAAGCCTGATCTCTCCAAAACTTTAAATGGGTATTAGATTTTGTTAATGCTTTTCAGCATCTAAGGAGATGATTGTGTGCTTTTTTTCCAGTTTGTTTATATGGTGGATTACATTGATGGATTTCCATATATTGAACCATCCCTGTATTCCTGGAATGAAGCCTACTTACTTGGTCATGGTGAATGATATTTGATGTGTTCTTGGATTTGGCTTATGAGTATTTTATTGAGTATTTTTGCATCAATGTGCATAAGAGAAATTGTCTGAAATTCTCTTTATTTGATGGGTCATTGTGAGGTTTGGGTATCAAAATGACTGTGGTCTCCTAGAGTGAGTTTGGTAATGTTCCATCCGTTTCTATTTTGTGGAGTGTCGTGAAGAGTATTGGTATTAGCTCTCCTTTGAAGGTTTGGTAGAATTCAGCACTGAAACCACCTGAACCTGGGCTTTTTTTGGTTGGGAGACTTTAAATGACTGCTTCTACTTCTCTAGAAGAACTATGACTATTTCATTTGTTTATCTGATCTTGATTCAACCTTTGCAAGTGGAATCAATCAATAAAATTGTCCAATTGTCCACTTTTTTTAGATTTTCAAATTTTGTGGCATACAAGCCTTTGAAGTAGGACCTAATGATTATTTGTATTTCTTCAGTGTCTGTTGTTATGTCTCTTTTTTTCATTTCTGATATTGTTGATTTGAATAGTGTCTCTCTGCCTTTCAGTTAGTTTGGTTAACAGTTTGTCAATCTCCCAGGGAGCCATTCCACGCTGAACCAGCATGAAGGGATCAGGCAGAAGCCTAGCCAACCACCACAAACCATAAGGCTGTATCTGCTCTCCCAGGTGGGACTAAACCTAGGCCCCATGGCCTTGATGAATCAAGCAAAAGCCTAGCCAACCACCACAAATCATCTGGCACTCTAGGGTAGGCAGAGCATAGGCCCCCAATGCCCCAGTGACCGAGAACAGGGTTTCTAAAGCCCAGCCAAAGGGAGGATAACTGGCGATGCATAAACTACCTGGAACTGACTCTTGGGCCGCAAAGCACCAACACAGGCCTCTGCTGACCCAGTGGGGAGCTGCCCAGGGTCTGGAACAAAGTTCCCTGGACCTGAAACCAGGTCACCTGCCTGACCCAGGTGAGGGGTCTTAACACACACCAATGAACTGCTCTCAAAGGCCAGTGAAGGACACCAGGAACTGCCTCCCAACATCGGAGACAGGAAGATGACTGAAGGCCAGTATAGAAAACACAAACAACAATAAACAAAACAAAATGGCATCTACAGATCCCACCTATCCCAGAGAATCCAACCCTGAGAACTCAAACACAACTGAAGCACAAGAAAATGACCTCAATTCCTTAGTAATGAAGATGATAATGGAGGAAACTAATAAAATCCATAAACAAATGAAGGAAGATACAGCCAAACAGATTGAGGACATTAAAGAGGCCCACAGAGAGGAAAAAATTACTGGGAAAATTTCAGGAAAATACAAACAATCAGATGAAGGATACCAATAAAATAGTTCAAGATCTGAAGATGAAAATGAAAACTGATAAAAAATTAAGTTTTTGAATAGAACTTCAATATAATGGGAACTAATGCCAGGTATCAACAGATATGAGTATATGAAAATGAAATCTTTCTGTGTAGTAAAAAAAGAGACAGTTTTCTATTTTAATATTAAAAAGCAACATAAAAAGGAAGTATTCAGGATATCTAACCCATAATTGTAATGTGATTTCCATTTATTTCTTTTTTTAAAAATTCCTTTATATTCTTACACTCTAATATGAAAAGCACTTGTCTCTTTCTAACCTAGTTACTATTTTTACATCTCTAAATTTTACTAATAATAGTTCTTTCTGACAAGTGACTGCCCCTCTACAGGCCCCCCACACTATAGCCCTTGATGGAATTAATTCCTGGTATTCTTCCAGTCTGCCATCACATTCTCAGTAGCCACATTCTGGCCAAAAATGATAGAAATTGTTCTTGGATTTAAGAAGTAGGACACTTGAAACATCATATGCTTCTATGTATAAAATTATTTAATGATGTGACATAAAATTGGAAGTGTGAGTTCATGCACCTTACCTCCCCACAGGCCCAACACTAAAATCTCACCTCCCCACGGCCACAGCACCGCATCTCACCTCCCCACGGCCACAGCACCGCATCTCACCTCCCCACGGCCACAGCACCACATCTCACCTTCCCACGGGCACAGCACCGCATCTCACCTCCCCACGGCCACAGCACCGAATCTCACCTCCCCACGGGCACAGCACCGCATCTCACCTCCCCACGGGCACGGCACCGCATCTCACCTCCCCACGGCCACAGCACCGCATCTCACCTTCCCACGGCCACGGCACCGCATCTCACCTTCCCACGGCCACGGCACCGCATCTCACCTCCCCACGGGCACGGCACCGCATCTCACCTCCCCACGGGCACGGCACCGCATCTCACCTCCCCACGGCCACAGCACCATATCTCACCTCCCTACGGCCACAGCACCGCATCTCACCTCCCTACGGGCACAGCACCGCATCTCACCTCCCCACGGCCACAGCACCGCATCTCACCTCCCCACGGGCACAGCACCGCATTTCACCTTCCCACGGGCACAACACCGCATCTCACCTCCCCACGGGCACAGCACCGCATCTCAATTCCCCTCGACTACAGCACCACATCTCACCTTCCCACGGCCACAGCACCACATCTCACCTCCCCACGGCCACAGCACCACATCTCACCTCCCCACGGCCACAGCACCGCATCTCACCTCCCCACGGCCACAGCACCACATCTCACCTCCCCACGGCCACAGCACCGCATCTCACCTCCCCACGGGCACAGCACTGCATCTCACCTCCCCACGGCCACAGCACCGAATCTCACCTCCCCACGGGCACAGCACCGCATCTCACCTCCCCACGGGCACAGCACCGCATCTCACCTCCCCACGGCCACAGCACCACATCTCACCTCCCCACGGCCACAGCACCACATCTCACCTCCCCACGGCCACAGCACCACATCTCACCTCCCCACGGGCACAGCACCGCATCTCACCTCCCCACGGGCACAGCACCGCATCTCACCTCCCCACGGGCACAGCACCGCATCTCACCTCCCCACGGCCACAGCACCGCATCTCTCCTCCCCACGGGCACAGCACCGCATCTCACCTCCCCACGGGCACGGCACCGCATCTCTCCTCCCCACGGCCACAGCACCGCATCTCACCTCTCTACGGGCACAGCACCACATCTCACCTCCCTACGGGCACAGCACCGCATCTCACCTCCCCACGGGCACAGCACCGCATCTCAATTCCCCTCGACTACAGCACCACATCTCACCTCCCCACGGGCACAGCACCGCATCTCACCTCCCCACGGCCACAGCACCGCATCTCTCCTCCCCACGGGCACAGCACCGCATCTCACCTCCCCACGGGCACGGCACCGCATCTCTCCTCCCCACGGCCACAGCACCGCATCTCACCTCTCTACGGGCACAGCACCGCATCTCACCTCTCTACGGGCACGGGACCGCATCACATTCATCTGTCATTCAGGATGAAGGTCATAATAGAGCTGACAAGTCAGATACATGTAGATCTACATGTCCCACTGACTCTGAATTCATTAAAATTTGTCAGCATTAAAAAAATGTAGGACAAATAACATACTAGGTGTGCTTTTGTTTCTTCTTAAATATTCTAAACTATAAGAGATAGATATAGCTCCAGTTTCATAAATTGAACAACTCAGATAAATATTGTTTCTAAATAAAAGGCCTCACCACACAAAATAGAGCAGTCATATCTGCCCAGTTATGAGATTGGGTTTACATTTTGCTATCTTTTGTTTTATAGGTAGGTGCCTTTGATTCTAAATATATCACTGCTACCATTGTCTACTTCTCTGGATAAATGAAGAATTCAAATACTTAGGTTTTCCTAACACATATTAACTGACTAGGTATATTTATAAGGTGTTTAGTAAATTACTTCACTAACTAATTATATAGGTTAAAACTGATTCAGTGACAGATTGTTTCAAAGATACTATCTTTGTTTTTTGTTTTTGTTTTTGTTTTTATTTATTTATTTATTTTATCACCTAACCCCCTATAGCCAAGCAGAACTTACAGTGGAATGGTAAAGACACCAACACACCTACAAAACCTTTGATCCAAATTTTGTCCTGCCTACAAGATGTGCATAGACAACATTAGAGGGAAAACCAACCAAATAGTAGCCCTACTTGAGACCCACCCCATGGAAAAGAACCATTCAATGACAATATTAATGTTACTCTGCTATGCCTACAGACTTGAGCCTCACATAAATGTCCTATGAGAGGCTGCACACAGCAGCTGATGGAAACAGATGCAGAGACCCACAGGCAAACATTAGACAGAGCTCAAGGAGTCCTATGTAAGAGTTGGGGGGATGATTGAGGGAGCAGGAGGGGTCCAGGACTCTACAAGAAGACCTACACAGTCAACCATCCTGGGACAATGGGGGCTCAAAGAGACTGAACCACCCACTAACCAAAGAGCATCATGGACTGGTCCTAGGACCCTGCCCATACCTAGCAGATATGCCACTTTTTCTTCATGTGGGTCCTCCACATGTCTGACTCTCATGCCTCCCTTTGGGTTCCATTCCTCTAACCAAGCTGCCTTATCTGGCCTCAGTGGGAAAGGATGCATTTAGTCCTGTTGTGACTTGAGGTGCCGGGGCTAGTTGGTACTAATGGGGACTCCTCCTTTTCTTTGAGGAGAAGGAAAGGGGAAAATGAAAGTGAGGGGTGTGGGAGGTAAGGACTGGGAGGAGGGGGTCTGTAATCAGGATGTAAATAAATGAATGAATGAATGAATCAGCTTCTAATAAGGAGTACAAGTGGATGCATACATGGTTATTGCTGTTGTTGTTGTTGTTGTTGTCATGTAGTTTTCCTTTGATAGATAAGTGCCACCAAGGGGTGGAGTAGAAGATATGTACTATGGCCACAGAGAAGTTCAGTATCAAGTGGTACAGAGGAGCTATATTTGCAGAAAAAGAGTTCAAAGACACGCTGTGCCAGAGAGCAAGATTTTCAGGTTTTAGCAACAGCATTAACCGTGCTATGATTAAATGAGTATATAAGTAAATTTGATACAAGATTGGAGGCAATTGATGGCAATTATTCTAATTCTACCACATAGAACACTGATTTTTTGCTAAACACAATTTGTGGAAATAAACAGTTACGTGTTTGCATTTTTAAAAATTATTTGGTTAGGAGTCAGACTTCTGTAGGAGTTCTGCTAAATGCTGAAACTATGCCTTTGTATGCCTTTTATTATCTTACAATGGCAGATGTTCAATTTACAAATAATAAATCAAATGAATTAGCAATTGATAAGCATCCTTCCACTGGTGAAATTAGCTGATTCAAAACATTTTAAGCTATAGTTCACTGGTCCCAAAGGCATGAGGCCAGGGAAGATGCCATGCAGGGGGAGACAGGAGAGAGGGGGGGGGGACTGCCAGAAAGTACAGATAGAGAACGAGGAAATGCAGAAAGGGAAAGGGATTAGGGATCCAATGTCTGGGTTCTCTAGTGAAGATCCTCCACTCCAAGGCAGAGGAAACCTTGCCCCTGTGATGTAAAGTTCAGGGTAGTGGGTAGGTTATGCAAACCACCCCTGTACATGGAGAAACTAAGGGATGCTGGGAGAACCTGGAACCAGATTCACTTTGGTTAAAAAAAGCACCTCAGCTGCTTTCTCTGGTCTGATGGACAATAATAGTTGTGTAGTCTTTGTGTGTGTGTGTGTGTGTGTGTGTGTGTGTGTGTGTGTAATGGATGCCTTAGTGTTCTATCCTGTGAAGAGACACCACGATGAAGATAACTCTAATAAAAGAAAACAGATAAAAAATTCAAGTGACACCACATGCTGGCGAGGATGCGGAGAGAGAAGACACTCCTTCATTGCTGGTGAGAATGCAAACTAGTACAAGCACTTTGGAAATCTATCTCGCATTATCTCAGAAAACTGGGGGTAAGGTTTCCTCAAGACCCAGCTATTCCACGTCTTGGAATAAACTCAGAAGATGTTCCAGCAAACAACAAGGACATTTGCTCAACCATGTTCATAACAGCCTTATTCATAATAGCCAGGACATGGGAAACAGCCTAAGTGTCCCTCAGTAGAAGAATGGATAAATAAACTGTGGTACATTTTACACTATGGAATACTACTCAGCTATTAAAAACAAGGAGTTCCCAAAATTTGTGGACAAATGGATTGAACTAGAAATGATCATAATGAGTGAGTTAACCCAGAAGCAAAAATACTCACATGGTATATACTCACTTATATCTGGACACTAGCTCAAGGAGCATGTCCCATGAAAGCCTTCACTTACCAGGAAACTGAGACAGAGGGGAGGACATCCTATTGGGATTCTAGGTGAGAGAAGCATGGGAGAATGGGGAAATAGAAGGATCCAGAGGGTCCTAGAAACCTACAGGAATAACATTATGACAGGCAGATCTGGGCCCAGGGTCCTGCTTAAACTATGGTTCCAGCCAAGGACAATACATGCAGTAAACTTCGAACCCCTACCCAGATCTAGCCAATGGACAGGACATTCTCCACAGTTGAGTGGAGAGTGAGGTCTGACTTTCACATGAACTCTGGTGCCTCATATTTGACCACGTCCCCTGGATGGGGAGGCCTGGTGGCACTCAGAGGAAGGACAGCAGGCTACCAAGAAGAGACTTGATACCCTATGAGCATATACAGGGGGAGGTAATCCCCCTCAGGCACAGTCATAGGGGAGGGGAATAAGGGGAAAATGGGAGGGAGGGGAGAATGGGAGGATACAAGGGATGGGATAACAATTGAGATGTAATATGAATAAATTAATAAAATATATTAAACACAAAGAAAACATTTAATTTGATCATCCTTACACCTTCATCTTGGCAGGAAGCAGGGTAGAATAAAGCAGACCGGGTCCTGGAGAATGAACTTTATATCCAGATCAGCAGGCAGCAAGAAGGCAGGGTATTAACATGAGCTTTTGAAACATTACAACCCACCCCCCAGTGAGACACTTTCTCCAACAATGCCATACCTCTTAATTCCTATAAAGTAGTGCCAAGCCTTGATAACTAAGCATTCACATATGAGTTTATAGAGACTGCTCTTATTCAGTCATTACAATGAATAAACACATAAATTCAACCTGAAAAGTCAAAATTTATTTACAACTGAGCACCTGGTATTGGATAGCCTTGTAGTGGACTCATGATTGTCGAAGACTAATTCTCCCCTCTCAGTAGCTCCTAAGTGCTTGTAGCACTTCGTCTTGGGATGCGTCCTTGTGAGATTTTCCCCCCACCCACCTAGGGTTTTTCCACTGATACCTAAATTGTTCATATCTTCTTTTAGGAACCCATATTGCTGAAATTCATGGGCTTAACTTTCCATCATATCTATCTAAGAAACATTCTCACAGCAGACTTCCCTGTTCCTTGGCTCTTCAGTCTCTTTATTCCTTCTGCTGCCGTGTCTCCTGAGGCTTATGTATAAGATTTGTGCTATAGATCCATAGACAGGGGCTGAACACCCGACAGTTAATTGTTCTCTGCATTTGAACTAGTGTGGCCTTCTGTAATGTTCTCTATCTGGGCAATTAGAATCTAGTAAGTAAGTTTGTTGGTTTAGGAAAGAAGCAGTAGTAAGTTCTCCTTTAACAGCCATGATCTCACTAGCCATGGGTATTACGCTAGGTCTAAAATGCCAAGCATGACTTCCCTCCTGTGAAGCAGGCCTTCACTCTAATTAGACAAAGTGTCACTATTGCACCTTTAGAGATATTTTATTAATGTGATTCATAGGCATCACAGCTGGGGAAGATCAGCAAATCTAAAATTGAAGAAAGTTGAATAAGATGCCTCTTTTTTTTTCTTATCAGATGACACAATAGCATAAAGAGTCACTAAGTCAGGAACTATATCATGACGTAATTTTAGGTCCTGCCTATGTGATCAGATTTTCCATATTAAATCAGTGTTATGAAAATCAAGGCCAAATGAATAAAAACTAAATTTAGAAATAAAGTATACTGGCTGGTTTTAGTCAACTGACACAATCCTAGACATATTTTGGGAGTGGAAATCCCAACTGAGGGAGTGCCTTTATCAGAGCAGCCTGTAGACAAGTTTGTTGGGCATTTCCTGAATTGACATGGAAGGGCCCAGATCATTGTGGGAGGTACCACATCTGGGCAGGCAGGCAGTCCTGGGTAAAATAAGCAAGCAAACTGAGCAAACTACAGAGAAAAAACTTTAAGCAGCATTCTTCCATCATCTCTGCTTCAGTTCTTGCCTCCAGGCAGCTGCCTTGAGTCCCTGGCTTGACTTCCCTCAATAGATTGTGATCTGGTAAATACGAACCAACTGAAGTTTTTCTTCCCAAAGCTGATTTTAGTCATGGTCTTTATCTCACAAATATAAATAAGAATAAGCCATAAACTGACTGGAAATATAATAAAAGCAAAGAAACCAAATTGCAGATAGTGGTCATGGGTACCACAGTCCACACAAAGTACCACAAATCATGGAAAGAATATTTCCAGTCATTGGGAAACTGAGTATATTCATCAAGTTACAATGAGAGCAAGAGATAAGTCTTTGAAAAAGACCTAATGGAAGCAATCAGAAAAGTAACTTAAAGTCTTGGGTTTAAAACTTGGAGAAAGCCAACTACAAGTTATCTGGTGTGGAACAGGCTTTTTAATATTGAAAGACTTGAACGTGTTCACAGACTAAAGTGACAGTAGAGAAAAAAAACAGATGTGGAAAATATTGTAGACAGTATAGTTTATCAAGCAAGGTATTGAAGGAGTTGGCATCTAAAAAAGTAGTGGAGTGATTTTTCTGGATAGGAGAGTGGATATCGTTTCCATGGAGACTGAGATAAATGACCAAAAGACAGGTGCAAATGTAGATAACTGTGAGAGAAAAAAGGTGCTAAGATTTTCCCCTGGTAGATTTACTAGTCTTTATACAAGACAGAAAGAGGAGGATGAAAGTTAGTCCTAACAAGGAACTTGAGGGGTGGTGAGGGCACAGGAAAGCCACCGGTAAAGTTAGAAAGTGTGCAAACATAAGTAAAAGAAGCATCTAGCAGCCCCGAAGACTCAGTTCAAAGGAAAATAGTATAAATGTGTGGACTACTCTAACTAATGTGCAGGTGATCCCTTTGAAGACTTAAATAAATAGGAGAAAAGAGCTTGGTGAAATCAATGTGATTGGCAAGACAGTGTACATAGTACTGAATACAGACTAGTGACCAAATGGGTACACATGGCAGGCGAGGGTGACACTGAGAATCACAATACTGTAAGCCTTTGATGTAAACTTTTGGCCATGGAAAAAATGAGTGAAGAACACGGCAGATGCTCTTAAAGAGGATGGAGGTGGGCAAGGAGCAAGCAATCTTGATTATGTAAGGAAAATGATTTCAGTGTAATAGAAGTGAACAAACTGGACAATTGGAAGTTTAGGGATCTAAGTGTAAGCTTCAGGGAAAAGCACTATTTCATGTTACGAATGGATTGGAATGACATGTTAAAGTACAGCAGAAGTGATGAGGTGACGGAAGAGTTTGGAGGATCTGCTGTTTAAATTGTTTGTCTACATGATAAGTGTAAGGACACAAAGCCCACTGGCATAACTTTCAAAGACATTGAATTAGGGATCATGTTGGTGGCAAGTGACAGGTATCAGAAAACATGACAAGTTGCTAGATGAAGAAAATAAATATGAGACAGAAAAGTATGTTCGTGTCCAGTGGAGGTCAAGTCTGTACCATCTGTCAGAAGATGCAAGCATAGATGTAGTTTTACCCATCAGCTAAAAACTGAATGTTCTGACCAATTAAACTGCTGTGGGTCATTCCTTATTAAACTTGTCCCTAAATTTCCTTGTCTGTGTAATAAAAACAATAATTAAACTTGCTTCTTGTTCTGTTAAAAAAAAAGAAGCAAACAGTTTTATATTGGTCAAGGACATTGAAGGGAAACCTTTGTGTGACCCTTTCTCTGTGGTAGGTGTCAACAGTATCTCCCCATCTTTGTCATTTCTCAGTAGGCACAAAGAAGAGTCAGTTTTTCATTCCCTCCCAGTGTCCTGAAGTTTTGCATGTAATATTTAGGGAACTGTGCTTAAACAAGCTGTGAATACACAGCAATACTAAAGACATATATAGTTTAAATGATGTTACCCCACTTGACTGGACAATACCCCCCAAAAAATTCATAGATTATCTAACAAAATTCCAAGTACAAGGCAAGGAAAAAAAAACGCTTTTTATGTTGTTGATGAGAGGAACCCAAGATATTCCTCAAGCAATACAGATTATTGTTCTTGTCCTCCGTTACCTTGTAAAAGCTGAAGATACAACCCTATGGCTAATGGCACTATGCACCTAGGACACAGGACTCAGAGAATGCAAAGTAGACCTGACTTGAAAGCCTCTTCCCTGAAGACTAGCTTTTTTAGTACATGAAGGTGCACTAGAAGCTTCCAGGGAGGGAAGGAACCAATGGTCCTACCAAGAAATGACACCTACACACCGCAACAGTGAGCAGTGTGACATGCCACCCTTACGAGTTAAAGAGTAGCTGTCGTTTCTTGGCATAATCAACTGTCTGGTTGGACTTAAGCCCACTGGACAGGAGTATTGGAAACCTAGCCAACCAGCTGAGGCGTGTGAGATGACGAGCCTTAAAGGAGAACCTATCACTACTACTTAAACCCACATGATTCCTAAGCACATGAGCATTCTAAATATCCTCATACTCACCGAGAAGTGCGGCTCTCGCCTCTCATCAAAGAAGTTTCCCTTTGTAACAGATGGAAACCACCACAGAAAACTGCAACTGATAGAAATGCAGAGAACAACTGATCGTAAGACATCCAGACATGGTGGATATATCTACAACACAATTCCTATGTCAAAAGCTTAGGGAACACTACAGAGTCAGAAAGACTGCAAGAACCAAAGGACCTAGAAACGTGTTGGAAGAATATGTCTCCTGTTATCCCTCAGCAATATGGCTACCCAAACAAGACCTGAACAACACCAATAGATATCCTAACGTGAAAGGGGGATCATATAGTCTCCTGCCTCTAGACAAAAACTATAAGAAATAAAGGAATTCCAGGAGAAGGATAAATAGTCTTCCCTGGGATAAGACCCCTAACTGGTTACCTTATACCAAGTGGTCAGTCCTAAAATCATATGCACACAAATAACACTAAACAGATTCAGCATGTTATAATTATATATTTGTATAATAAAGAAAATAGGCCATCTATTTGAGAGGGATAGAGTTGGGAGTACATGTAATAAGCTGGAGGGAAGAAACAGAAAGGGGAGGGGATGATGTAATTATATTTTTATTTAAATTTTCTGGTAAATATTTTTGCAATAAGCCATTAACGCTTGCTTTTTACAAAGTACTTAAAACTCTTGGGTCGAAACTAAAGCTCGAAAGCAAATAAAAACAATTAAAAATATAAAACAGTTAACATTCTACAAAAGATTTCACAAAAATAGTAATGATTTATTAAGAATTAAATACATTTACTTTTTATGAAATTAGCATCATCAAATAAAATTTATTTATTCTAATATGATTTATTGTGTTGTGGCCTGGGAAAAAGGAATGAATGCAACACACACACACACACACACACACACACACACACACACACACGGTACTTTTTAATGTTATTGAATTTTAGTATCCCAAAGAACAAGATTCTAAGAAAAACAGATAAAGCATGTTCTCTATTTTCTCCATTAAATACTCTGATGACCAGAAAGTTGAAGAATCAGTTAGGATTTCATCTAGGTAATAAAATGGTTAACCTTTCTTTTATAGAATGCTTTTGTTTGTGTTTTGTTTTGTGTTGTGTTGTTTTTTAGACAGGGTTTCTCTGTGTGCCCTGGTCTGTCCTAGACTCCCTTTGTAGACCAGCTCACCTCAAACTCACAAAAATCCACCTGCCTCTGCCTCCCGAGTGCTGGGATTAAAAATGTGTGTACCAGCCTACAGAATATTTTTAATTTTCAAGTCAACAAACAGCTTAAAGTTAGTTAACAATATTTTAAAAAATAAATATAACTTATACTTAGAAAAATACATGTGAAAACTTTTGAAATAAGCAGAAAAGAAAAAAGTCATATATTTTCTTAGTCTAATAAAAATTAATGCTGACAATTTGATGCAATATATTTTCCTGCTTCTCCTGCAATATATTTAAAGCTTTTCCTCTGCATATAAATTGTAGACTTGACTTTAACAATTGATATTATTTATCATCATTCAAAAATGGTGCCAGCATTTCCTAAAAATCACTTGCATGATGGTATACTGGTAGAAGATTCTCGAAAACTGTCAATTCACTTTTTGTAATCAGTCTATATGTATTGTGGAGCTCTATAACATCTCAAAACAGGCTCAGACACCCTTTTGAACATGAACACCTAGTGCCCGTGTTGAAGAATGCTTCCCTGTGTTTCGTTTTGCTTTGCTTTGCTTTTTCAGGATGCACATCTGTGAACCACCCTGCTCCTGATCACCGGGAAGGTCTTGGAAGACAGGATTTTCCATGAGGAGACTGTGGAACACCTGTACATCCTCTTTGTTTCCTACAGAGAATTTCTTAAATGCTCCTCAGAATATCAATGAGAAAGAAATTTAAAATTGCATGTCAACAAGGGCACGCAGCATCTGTTCTGAGAGTCCCTGTAGAGAAGAGCCTGGAAAATGTCTTTCTTCTCTTTAGAAGAGGAGCTCACTTAACTTGCAGAGCCTCAACCATACAGTGAGGGGATCTTTCTGCAGCTGACTGTAACCTGCAAAGAACAAATGTTGCCTCTGCTCTCAACATGCTTAGAAAAGGTTGTCCTCATGCTGGGGATTCCGAGCTTAAGAGAAAATGAGTATTATTAAGAACCGCCCTGTCACTGAAGAGGTATTGCTAACCAGATTTAGCACTCTTTTTCTGAGAAGCACATCGCATTGTGCTGGGAGGTACTGATTCACCACATTGTTATCTTTATAAGTACTAAATTAACAGTTAAGGGATCTTAATGCTTGTTCTTCCAGAAGACCTGAGTTCAATTCTCAGCACCAGAGTGGGTGGCTCACTACTACTTGTAAATCCTGCCCCCAGAGATTCAAATTTCTCTTTCTCTTTCTGGCCTTCCAATGTGGCACACAAATACACACACACACATTTACTTATGTGTTCCTATGTGTATATGTGTTTACACACACACACACAGCATATATATATATATATGCTACTACACTATCTCCCAAAGAAAATTGATAAAAATACTCTTCTTTCTTTTTCAAGGGGTATACATGATAAACATGCACTTTCAGTCATGTTGGACTATGTCGTCATGTGCTTACCTCCTCCTATACTAAACTGGACAAGTTCTACAAACAACCTCATTTCAGAAGTTTTATGAAGGCTCAAGACCACATTTGAACAGAAGAAATAAACCATTCAAGCTTTACAAGTTCAGTGAGCTTCCTGCATTTAACTCTCTCAGACCTGTGGTTAGAGGAGGCCAAACTTAACCACACCTCTATAGTCTTACTATGTGGTGACAAATGGATTAAAGACCAGAGATGGCTCAGCTTCTAAGTGTTTTGTTTTGCCACAGCATTTAGTAGAGTACCACAGGATAGCTCCTGCTCTGGCTCTGGCTTTGGCGCTGTCTCTCTTGTCTCTCTCTCTGTCTCTGTCTATGTCTCTCTCTGTCTCTCTCTGTCTCTCTGTCTCTCTGTCTCTCTGTCTCTGTCTCTGTCTCTGTCTCTCTCTGTCTCTCTCTCTCTCTCTCTCTCTCTCTCTCTCTCTCTCTCTCTCTCTCTCTCTCACACACACACACACACACACATGCAGACACACACAATCATACACAAATGACAAAGAAGACTGAAAACAGGATAAATGGTAAATAAAGTGAAAGAAATTTAGCTTTATTAAAAAGTAAAATTATAAATTTTCCTACATGTTGGTGCCCTGGGATTTTATGAGAAAATGAGTCAGCAAGCTTAAATTCTTAGTAGAATCCAGAAAATCTTCCATAGCAGCATGGACGATAGGTGCTGTATGCATAGCGAGAGCCACAGCCACAGCCATAGCCATAACCTAGGCCACCGTAGCCATAACCCATGTTACCATAGCCAAAACCCAGGCCACCATAACCACAGCCCAGGCCACCAAAGTAGTTTCCGTAGCACATGTTGTCAGGAGTGGGAGTTTTCTTGAGGCAGATGAGGAGCTTCTGGTGTCTGTCTGCTAAGAAGATGTGGGTCCTTTTATACTGCCCGAATGGCAGGTGATACAAACCACAGAGTCTCCAAACTCATTACCATTAAAGTAAAAAACAAATACACCCTCATCAAACATCCCAACCATATGTCCAAGATAAAACTGTCAGTCTCAGGATTTTTAGAAGCTGACATCATGAACCTTCTGGCAACAGGCTTCTCTGTTTTTCAGAGATGGCTTATTTAAAGTTCTATATATAAAACTGATGAGAGTCCTATAATAACAAAATATTTGTGTCTTGCCTCCAAATATTTCTTTCAAATTCCCTTCAGCTCCCATTACAAAGAGTGTGCACAGACACACTGACATGAACAGAGTGAATCTTCCTCGAAAACCAGCTCCTCAGAAAGAAATGTGTGACCTTTGGTTTCTACCATCTACTTTAGGCTTAAAAGTTTCATGGTTACATTTGTTACATTTTCTTTATTTTATATGACACCAAAATCCTCATTTCCCATAAAAATATCACCTTGTTTGCAGTTTTAGTGAAGATTTTTTGGATGCCCTGCATCTTCGTTTCCAATGACTTCCAGGTCATCAGCGTATTTTTCTCTAATTTTTTGTTTGGAGAACTTATATGTGTGCACTGTATTTACGTCATTTACACTCCACCCTCTTCTCCTCCAATGCCTCCTGTTCTCCAAATCCCTCTCGAGCCAGGAGTTCTTCTTTAATCCTTATAGTATACATATGTGTACATATATATGTATATAATATACACATACAGTCTTCTGGGTCTATTTTGTATTGCTCTTATGCACATGCATGTGTTTCAGCTGACCGCTCGTAGTGGGCAACCTATCAGAGGGCTGGTCCCTAATGAAGAGTGAGTCTCTCTCCACAGCCATTGTCTGTAGCTTTTCGTCTGTGGGTGGGACCTTGTGGGACTCCCTCTTTCCTTGTTGGCATATCCATTGGTGGTGTTGCCATTGTACTGGTCCCATAGGCCACCATGTTTTTGATAGCTCATGAGTGCAGCTTCCTTGCAATATATTGAAGACATTATCAGCAAATACACATTCTCTTTCCACCCCTCCACACAGAAATGAAGCATAAGACATCCAGAAACTTGCTCATTTGTTCTTTCACTTCCTCAGGAGATCTTCGCCAAGGGTCTCCTGTTTCCAAAACTGTTATAGGATATCGTGGTGGAATATATGAACAAAACAACCAGGCTATTTTTTCTAAAGGCAGCAATTAAGATGAACTGGACTGTAGTTTCCCCTCTCTCTACTCCTCCCAGTCCTCCCCCATCCTCCTCTTCTACCTCAGATCCAATCTTTTTTATTCTTATTTTTGTTTTGTTCACTTTACATCCCTATTGTATCCCCCTCCATCATTGCCTCCATTTTTCACCTATCCTCCCTCATCCCCCCCTTTCCCTCCTCCACTCGTCGTCAGACAGAGGAGCCCCCCTCCCCTAAGACCTGACCACAGAGTACATGTCAGAAGTAGTCCCTACTCCGCATATTATGGGACCCACAAGGAGACTATGCTGCCTATCAACTACATCTGAGCAAAGGGCCTAGGTCCTCACCATGTGTGGTCATTGGTTGATGCATCAGTCTCTGCAGCACCCTCCTCCTCCTCCTCCTCCTCCTCCTCCTCCTCCTGGATTTATTGTTTTCACTGGTCTCCTTATGGAGCTCCTGACCCCTCCAGGTCCCTCTATTCCTCAACTCTTCCATAAGACTCCCTGTGCTCCACCCCAAAGCTAGGCTGTGTATCTCAACATCTGCTTGGATAGCATCTTCAGATCCAGTCTTAATAAAAGCAAATATTTGTCAAATTTGGGTAGCAGTTTCAAAATAAATTATATATTCATATGAAAATTTCTTTAAGAAGCCTATCACTATGGACAATAAATGTAAACCAATATAAATTTTATATTAAGAGAAGCTAGCATGATTTCAACATTATAAATAACTAGGGAAGGGTAATTAAAAGATGAGGCCAGATACAGAAGGGTTGGGTTGTGAAATATTAGCTCAGTCTAGGCTTATGTAATCAACTGGTCTATTAATTCAAAAGCTGAGACTGAGATAAAAACTGTGGCCAATGGGAGAATAAAAGAAGGTTAGAGCCCTAATACTGAGGATAGCTAATGCAAAGAACTCATATATACTAGAAAAGACATCATCTTAGAGTCCTGACACACTAGCACTCTGAGATCAAACTCTAAACGATTTTTTAAAAAAGATATGAAAAAGAAAATATTGTTGAGATGGACAGCAAGCAACGCAAGTGTGTCAAAAGGACTCCAGGAAAGCAGAGCATGTGCTGAAGAGGGAAGGCAGGCATGAGCAGACAGCTTGTGGATCCCAGACACAAGACATAGAGAGGCAATCTACACAGCTCCTCCACCTTTCTTCAAGTTGTATGCACTTGATGCTTGTTCTGAGGCTACGCTGCTGTTCTCTTAGGCTGTGCAAAAAATGGGTTTGTCTGTTGTTCTCCATGGCTCCTTTTGAGTCATATATATTTTCATATCATTATGCATGACTGTAATCTTGTCAGTTTATAATATCACAAAGCAATTGAAATTAAATTCTCTCAGGATCAATAATGTTAATTTCTATCATTTTATGTTCATTGAGTATAGCATGTAGGCACCTATTTCTACACATGTATAGAGATTAGGAAGACTGATGAGAATATGCTTAGCATTGTATTGAGTCATCAAATATCTGCTATTTCAGAGTCTGTGATTATTTTATTTTATTCAAAAATTTCTATTATAGTTATTCATATTTATTTTCATTTTATTATTAAAAAAACCTTAACATGCGTTCAATTCATTTGTTCCCTCATTTTCTTTCTTTGTTCAAAGTATTATAATCCTTATACTATTTCTACACACTAACTATTGAGAACTTTGCCAGCAAAAACGTCTTGGAGTCTTTATGATGATTTCTGGGCATCTTTATTCACTTGCTTACTTTTTCCAATGTTTAAAGCACATAACTGAACTTTTTCTGCCCAACATTATAATATGTGACATTCAATACATCTTGATACAATACAAACAATATGTTCTTTAGTCATTTAAATTTTAATAAGTTTATTCATATAGCATTTGTTTAAAATATGCAATATATTCCAATTTGGGGGCATTCTCTAATATTGTCAATGTAGGAATTCCAGGAGAATCAATGGCTCTTATACTATCCCACTATTTGTCATTACAATTATTTATATGGGATTGAAGATGTTTACATACATAAAACATTTTTCTGACTCTATCTTACACTGTAGGTACAAATAATTCATTTTCATAGGAAAATTTGCAGCAAAAATGTTAACATCTATCAAAATATTTGTTGTTGAGGACCAATAGGATGGCATATGTGTAAAGACACTCGCTTCCAAACACAACAATGTGAATTTTATCTCAAAGACCCATATAGTAGAAGAAAATGGGTTCTAAAACTTGTCCGCTGATCTCCACATGTGCTCTGTGTCTCACAAAACAACAGGCATATAAACATGTACACACACACACACACACACACACACACACACACATACACAAACAAGTTTTCTCAGTGGCTGAGGACACTGGTGCTCTTCCAGAGGACATGGGTTCAATTCCAAGCACACACAAGTTGGCCCACAACCATGTAACCGCTGTTACATGGGACCTGATAAACCTCTCTGGCCTTCATAGGCACCAGCCACACAACTAGTGTAGAGACAAACATTCAGGAAAAACAATAATACACACATTTAACAAACAAACAAATAAATAAATACTTTTTCAAAAATTCAACAGCAAAAAAAGAAATACCAATGCCTTCCTAAATGCATGTTTTGCTTTGTATTTAGAGAACACAGTGCATAAAAAAAGGTATGGAATTCTGAGACAATAAAGACATTTCACTCTTTTGGTGATTGGATTTAAATCTCATATCTTTACTTGAATTTTGACCAAAGGTTATGAAATCAGTAATGTACACTTCTTCATATATTTGCTGCGGAAGGACAGGGTAGTTTCCAAACTATGTCCTCGTTTTCAGTAGCCAGTGAAAAAATCGACAATTTACATTTGACTAAAGAAATTTTAAAAAGTATTTCATGCCCAATTGCCGAGATCAAGACTAAAATAATACTCTGTGGTTAAATAAAGCAAGGCAAATGAATGAAACACTCCCTATTTGCATACCATCTTCTTTTTAAATTTAACTGAACACCCAGTGTGACCTGTAACTTGGTATTCATTGCTGCAGAATCTGACTAAAGTTACCATTGTTTGCAAAGAATGCTTCTGTAACACCTTAAGTGTCTTTTAATAACACATAAATATATTAGTCATAAAAATTACTCATTAACATGAGTACGTGTTAGGACCCACCCACACTGAGAGCATATAAAAGGCCCTCTCTTCAGACAGAACTACACAGACACAACTCACCTACACTCCTCTCTACCCAAGAACAACCTCAACAACCAACACCATGTGTGGCTACTACGGAAACTACTATGGCGGCAGAGGCTATGGCTGCTGTGGCTATGGAGGCTATGGCTATGGAGGCCTGGGCTGTGGCTATGGAGGCTATGGCTATGGAGGCCTGGGCTGTGGCTATGGCTGTGGCTACCGTGGACTGGGCTGTGGCTATGGCTCTGGCTATGGCTATGGCTCACGCTCTCTCTATGGCTGTGGCTATGGATGTGGATCTGGCTATGGATTTGGCTACTATTAATGAAGACACCATGGGAGACTCTCATCTTCTCCAGTGGTGACATTAAGACTCACCAGTTCTGAACCCTACAAGCACTGAGCCTCTTCTCTGAAGATGATCCTGCCAAGAAGTTTATTATGGTCTGCTGTGACTTACACAGGGACCACATAATCCCTGGATGTCCCACATAAAGGAAGGGAGTGAACTTTACCTGATCCCTGTCACTGCTATGGTTGATAGAATATCATCAGACCAATGGCCTTGGTTTTGTCTTCATTTATCTCTTCTCTAATAAACATCTGTAATACAGAAATACATTCTGGTTTTTATTTTTATATATACAATGGTATTTGACTGCATGTATGTCTGTGTGAGAGTGTCAGTCCCTTAGCACAGGAGTTACAGACAGTGGTGAACTGCCATGTGGTGCTTGGAATTGAACCTGGGTCATCTGGAGGAACACTCAGTTCTCTTAACTACTGAACCATTTCTCCAGCATCTTTTGTTATTTAGTTTTTTTATTTTTGAGATAGGGTTTCTCTGTGTAGCCTTGGATGTCGTTGAACTCACTCTGTAGATTAGGATGGCTTTAGACCCAGAGATTCACCTGCCTCTGTCACCCAAGTGCTGTGATTAAATGTGTACACCACCAAGTCAGGCATAAATTCTAGTTTTTATTTCATCTGTCAATGTCAAAATTTTCTTATTAAAATAATTGGTTTCAACATTCATGAATGATGAGGTTCATTTTCTTAGACATTACTTTCATTTGCTATTTCTAGGTCAACTTTTTAAGATGTCCATGGTAGTTATGCTAAGAAAATATGCTTGTGTAAAGCTCAACTTCCTTTTTCATTAGCAAGCAAATATTTGTCATGCTATATAACTCTTAGATACAGGCTCTATTATATAAATGAGCTTAGTGAGTGTCTTAGAAGGAACTCCATTAAACAATAATTTCTACAATTTTGATGTACCTTGTGTTTCAAAATCAAATACTACTTTAACATCTTCATTTCTACCTTACAAAAAGTTTCACAGTCTTACAATATTTTGTGATATACTCATAAATAGAGTCAAAATAGAGGCAAAATCTCACAGACTCCACCACCTTTGATTTGTTATTTGGAGGAAGCCATGGGCCATGTCTAAAATCCAGAGTGTGAACTCACACTCCACCCCAAAAGACAAAAGCTCTGTGCTTCTGAAACTGTAGGAACTACAACACTTCCCTGCATTCAACATGCCCTATATATTGGAATTTTCATGTTGGGGTTGGTGGTGGGGCTTTCAGAGAATTCCTTCTATTAGACATCCAGAAATTAAGATCATTTTCAGCACAGATGAAATGTTTTCTTCTAATAAAATGGCTTCTTATAAGTTGATGGTGACAATTTTGTTGTTCTGTCCCTCATTAGGGAACCGTCTACTATAAATAGGTTTTTTAAAGTACAATTATTAATTTCTGCAATGCCACTACATGTCATTTGAAATAATGGACCTTGTGAACTGCTTTACTGTCATTAAATTCACCAAATATGCCACCTTCCTTTTAACAAGTCCATTGTTCGCATTTCTTATAAATCTGTTATAATCTGAAGTACTCAGAACGCTGAGACAGAATTGTCAGTTCAAACAGACTCAAGGTTTCTTGACTTTAAGAAAAATAATTAGAAGATTGAGAATGTGGTTTTAATACAGCCCTTTCCCAGCAGGAGAGATCCTGTCTACAATAGCCTTTCCACCACATGCAAACTAGAATAACATATATTTTACTTGGAGTTAATCTGTTTTCCTTTGATTGCCTTCTCAGTACCTACTTTGGTTTACATAGTGATACTTCCTGAAGTTCATTAGAGCACGCATATTAATTTGGTTACATTACCTTTCATTTTTGCTGATGGAAGTGTTTAGTGCAATGGATTTTCTCTAAGTACTACTTTACTTTGATACATTTTCCAAGTGTTGTTTTATTACCATTATTTACTTTGAAACTGTACTCTTATGATTTTTAGACCACATTTTCTCAGTTGCCTAGATGTTGTCTAATAAGAGATCTTTCTTTCCATATCAAGAGTTTGTCATCAGGGAAATGCAAATCAAACAACTCTGAGAATCTATCTTACACCCATCAGAATGGCTAAGATCAAAAATTCAAGCGACACCACATGCTGGCGAGGATGTGAGGAAAGAGGAACACTCCTTCATTGCTGGTGGGAATGCAAACTAGTACAGCCACTTTGGAAATCTATCTGGTGCTATCTCAGAAAAATGGGAATAGGGCTTCTTCAAGACCCAGCTATTCCATTCCTTGGAATATACCCAGAAGATGCTACAGCACACAACAAGAAAATTTGCTCAACCATGTTCATAGCAGCCTTATTCATAATAGCCAGAACATGGAAACAGCCTAAGTGTCCATCAATAGAAGACTGGATAAAAATCTGTGGTACATATACACTATGGAATACTCTTCAGCTATTAAAAACAAGGAATTCACAAAACTTGTGGATAAATGAATTGAGCTAGAAATGATCATAATGAGTGAGTTAACCCAGAAGCAGAAAGACTCAAATGGTATATACTCACTTATATCTGCATATTAGCCCAAGGGGCATGTCCCACGAAATCCTTCACTTACCAGGAAACTGAGACAGAGGGGAGGACATTCTAGTGGGACTCTAGATGAGAGAAGCATGGGAGAATGGCAAAGTAGAAGGATCCAGAGGGTCCTAGAACCTACAAGTAGAACATTATGATAGGCAGATTTGGGCCCAGGGGTCCTGCTCAAACTAAGGCACCAGCCAAGGACAATACCGGCTGTAAAACTTTAACCGCTACCCAGATCTAGCCAATGGTCAGAACATTCTCCACAGTAGAGTGGAGAATGGGATTTGATTCTCTCACGTACTCTGGTGCCTCACCTTTGACCATGTCCCCTGGAGGGGGAGACCTGGTGGCACTCAGAAGAAGGACAGCAGGTTACCAAGAAGAGACTTGATACCCCCCCATTTATATATATATACACAAACACACACAATAAACTACTAACAGCAAGAAGGACCATGACTAAATCAGGAATTATATAAATGTTACATTCTTAGTGTTTTTGCTATTTCTATTTGGGAGCCTTAAAGAAAACATCTTTCCCATCATGGTGCATCTAAAATCTGAATGTAAATCAGTATCTATCATATCTCATCATTATCAACTGAAAACATCTATCCAGACCTAAGAACGTCTTAACCCCTAAACAATTAAGTTTAATTGTGAAACTAAACTATCTGCTCTTTAACCCCATCAGAGACTTGAGAAGGAATATAATAGATTACCTGAGCTACCAGGAGTGCACATTAGTAGCTTTCCATGAGAGAGACAGTTTGCTACCTGAATAGTCACGCAATACTCTCTATAACATTGAAGCATTATCTTCACGCTTCTGGCTGAATAATTCTAACAGACATATTTGTGAGACAGGAATTATTGAGGAATTGTTTACCCTGTCTTGGTAGAGGTTGGTCATTGAGTTTGCCTGCAGCCAAGCGTGTAGAAGAAAACTGAGTTCCAAAACTTGTCCTTTGATCTCCACATGTGCTCTGTGTCTCACAAAACCACAGGAATATAAACATGTACACACACACATACACACACACAAACACTCAAGAGATATCTTGGTGGTTTAGGACACTGGTGCTCTTCCAGAGGACCTGCATTTAACTCCAAGAACACACAAGGTGGCTCAAAACCATGTAACTGCTGTTCCATTGGACCTGACAAACTCCTCTGGCCTTCAAAGGCACCAGCCACACAACTGGTGTACAGACCGGCATTCAGGAAAAACAATAATACACATACTAAACAAACGAACAAATAAATAAATACTTTTTCAAAAATTCAACAGCAAAAAAAGAAATACCAATGCCATCCTAAATGCATGTTTTGCTTTGTATTTAGAGAACACAGTGCATAAAAACAGGTATAGAATTCTGAGTCAATAAAGATATTTGACTCTTTTGGTGATTGGATTTAAATCTCATACCTTTACTTGAATTTTGACCAAAGGTTATGAAATCAGTAATGTACACTTCTTCATATATTTGCTGAGTAAGGACAGGGTAGTTTCCAACTATGTCCTCCTTTTCAGTAACCAGTGAAAAAACCCCACAATTTACCTTTGACTAAAGAAGTTTTAAAAAGTATCTCAAGCCCAACTGCCGAGATCAAGACTTAAATAATACTCTGTGGTTAAATAAAGCAAGGCAAATGAATGAAACACTCCCTATTTGCATACCATCTTCTTTTTAAATTTAACTGAACACCCAGTGTGACCTGTAACTTGGTATTCATTGCTGCAGAATCTGACTAAAGTTACCATTGTTTGCAAAGAATGCTTCTGTAACACCTTAAGTGTCTTTTAATAACACATAAATATATTAGTCATAAAAATTACTCATTAACGTGGGTACGTGTTAGGACCCACCCACATTGAGAGCATATAAAAGGCCCTCTCTTCAGACAGAACTACACAGACACAACTCACCTACACTCCTCTCTACCCAAGAACAACCTCAACAACCAACACCATGTGTGGCTACTACGGAAACTACTATGGTGGCAGAGGCTATGGCTGCTGTGGCTATGGAGGCTATGGCTATGGAGGCCTGGGCTGTGGCTATGGAGGCTATGGCTATGGAGGCCTGGGCTGTGGCTATGGCTGTGGCTACTGTGGACTGGGCTGTGGCTATGGCTCTGGCTATGGCTATGGCTCACGCTCTCTCTATGGCTGTGGCTATGGATGTGGATCTGGCTATGGATTTGGCTACTATTAATGAAGACACCATGGGAGACTCTCATCTTCTCCAGTGGTGACATTAAGACTCACCAGTTCTGAACCCTACAAGCACTGAGCCTCTTCTCTGAAGATGATCCTGCCAAGAAGTTTATTATGGTCTGCTGTGACTTACACAGGGACCACATAATCCCTGGATGTCCCACATAAAGGAAGGGAGTGAACTTTACCTGATCCCTGTCACTGCTATGGTTGATAGAATATCATCAGACCAATGGCCTTGGTTTTGTCTTCATTTATCTCTTCTCTAATAAACATCTGTAATACAGAAATACATTCTGGTTTTTATTTTTATATATACAATGGTATTTGACTGCATGTATGTCTGTGTGAGAGTGTCAGTCCCTTAGCACAGGAGTTACAGACAGTGGTGAACTGCCATGTGGTGCTTGGAATTGAACCTGGGTCATCTGGAGGAACACTCAGTTCTCTTAACTACTGAACCATTTCTCCAGCATCTTTTGTTATTTAGTTTTTTTATTTTTGAGATAGGGTTTCTCTGTGTAGCCTTGGATGTCGTTGAACTCACTCTGTAGATTAGGATGGCTTTAGACCCAGAGATTCACCTGCCTCTGTCACCCAAGTGCTGTGATTAAATGTGTACACCACCAAGTCAGGCATAAATTCTAGTTTTTATTTCATCTGTCAATGTCAAAATTTTCTTATTAAAATAATTGGTTTCAACATTCATGAATGATGAGGTTCATTTTCTTAGACATTACTTTCATTTGCTATTTCTAGGTCAACTTTTTAAGATGTCCATGGTAGTTATGCTAAGAAAATATGCTTGTGTAAAGCTCAACTTCCTTTTTCATTAGCAAGCAAATATTTGTCATGCTATATAACTCTTAGATACAGGCTCTATTATATAAATGAGCTTAGTGAGTGTCTTAGAAGGAACTCCATTAAACAATAATTTCTACAATTTTGATGTACCTTGTGTTTCAAAATCAAATACTACTTTAACATCTTCATTTCTACCTTACAAAAAGTTTCACAGTCTTACAATATTTTGTGATATACTCATAAATAGAGTCAAAATAGAGGCAAAATCTCACAGACTCCACCACCTTTGATTTGTTATTTGGAGGAAGCCATGGGCCATGTCTAAAATCCAGAGTGTGAACTCACACTCCACCCCAAAAGACAAAAGCTCTGTGCTTCTGAAACTGTAGGAACTACAACACTTCCCTGCATTCAACATGCCCTATATATTGGAATTTTCATGTTGGGGTTGGTGGTGGGGCTTTCAGAGAATTCCTTCTATTAGACATCCAGAAATTAAGATCATTTTCAGCACAGATGAAATGTTTTCTTCTAATAAAATGGCTTCTTATAAGTTGATGGTGACAATTTTGTTGTTCTGTCCCTCATTAGGGAACCGTCTACTATAAATAGGTTTTTTAAAGTACAATTATTAATTTCTGCAATGCCACTACATGTCATTTGAAATAATGGACCTTGTGAACTGCTTTACTGTCATTAAATTCACCAAATATGCCACCTTCCTTTTAACAAGTCCATTGTTCGCATTTCTTATAAATCTGTTATAATCTGAAGTACTCAGAACGCTGAGACAGAATTGTCAGTTCAAACAGACTCAAGGTTTCTTGACTTTAAGAAAAATAATTAGAAGATTGAGAATGTGGTTTTAATACAGCCCTTTCCCAGCAGGAGAGATCCTGTCTACAATAGCCTTTCCACCACATGCAAACTAGAATAACATATATTTTACTTGGAGTTAATCTGTTTTCCTTTGATTGCCTTCTCAGTACCTACTTTGGTTTACATAGTGATACTTCCTGAAGTTCATTAGAGCACGCATATTAATTTGGTTACATTACCTTTCATTTTTGCTGATGGAAGTGTTTAGTGCAATGGATTTTCTCTAAGTACTACTTTACTTTGATACATTTTCCAAGTGTTGTTTTATTACCATTATTTACTTTGAAACTGTACTCTTATGATTTTTAGACCACATTTTCTCAGTTGCCTAGATGTTGTCTAATAAGAGATCTTTCTTTCCATATCAAGAGTTTGTCATCAGGGAAATGCAAATCAAACAACTCTGAGAATCTATCTTACACCCATCAGAATGGCTAAGATCAAAAATTCAAGCGACACCACATGCTGGCGAGGATGTGAGGAAAGAGGAACACTCCTTCATTGCTGGTGGGAATGCAAACTAGTACAGCCACTTTGGAAATCTATCTGGTGCTATCTCAGAAAAATGGGAATAGGGCTTCTTCAAGACCCAGCTATTCCATTCCTTGGAATATACCCAGAAGATGCTACAGCACACAACAAGAAAATTTGCTCAACCATGTTCATAGCAGCCTTATTCATAATAGCCAGAACATGGAAACAGCCTAAGTGTCCATCAATAGAAGACTGGATAAAAATCTGTGGTACATATACACTATGGAATACTCTTCAGCTATTAAAAACAAGGAATTCACAAAACTTGTGGATAAATGAATTGAGCTAGAAATGATCATAATGAGTGAGTTAACCCAGAAGCAGAAAGACTCAAATGGTATATACTCACTTATATCTGCATATTAGCCCAAGGGGCATGTCCCACGAAATCCTTCACTTACCAGGAAACTGAGACAGAGGGGAGGACATTCTAGTGGGACTCTAGATGAGAGAAGCATGGGAGAATGGCAAAGTAGAAGGATCCAGAGGGTCCTAGAACCTACAAGTAGAACATTATGATAGGCAGATTTGGGCCCAGGGGTCCTGCTCAAACTAAGGCACCAGCCAAGGACAATACCGGCTGTAAAACTTTAACCGCTACCCAGATCTAGCCAATGGTCAGAACATTCTCCACAGTAGAGTGGAGAATGGGATTTGATTCTCTCACGTACTCTGGTGCCTCACCTTTGACCATGTCCCCTGGAGGGGGAGACCTGGTGGCACTCAGAAGAAGGACAGCAGGTTACCAAGAAGAGACTTGATACCCCCCCATTTATATATATATACACAAACACACACAATAAACTACTAACAGCAAGAAGGACCATGACTAAATCAGGAATTATATAAATGTTACATTCTTAGTGTTTTTGCTATTTCTATTTGGGAGCCTTAAAGAAAACATCTTTCCCATCATGGTGCATCTAAAATCTGAATGTAAATCAGTATCTATCATATCTCATCATTATCAACTGAAAACATCTATCCAGACCTAAGAACGTCTTAACCCCTAAACAATTAAGTTTAATTGTGAAACTAAACTATCTGCTCTTTAACCCCATCAGAGACTTGAGAAGGAATATAATAGATTACCTGAGCTACCAGGAGTGCACATTAGTAGCTTTCCATGAGAGAGACAGTTTGCTACCTGAATAGTCACGCAATACTCTCTATAACATTGAAGCATTATCTTCACGCTTCTGGCTGAATAATTCTGACAGACATATTTGTGAGACAGGAATTATTGAGGATTCGTTTATCCTGTCTTGGTAGAGGTTGGTCATTGAGTTTGCCTGCAGCCAAGCTTGTAGAAGAAAACTGAGTTCCAAAACTTGTCCTTTGATCTCCACATGTGCTCTGTGTCTCACAATACCACAGGAATATAAACATGTACACACACACATACACACACACAAATACATGAGAGTTTTCTCGGTGGTTGAGGACACTGGTGCTCTTCCAGAGGACACACAAGGTGGCTCAAAACCATGTAACTGCTGTTACATAGGACCTGAAAACTCCTCTGGCCTTCAAAGGCACCAGCCACACAACTGGTGTACAGACCGGTTTCAGGAAAAACAATAATACACAAACTAAACTAATGAACAAATAAATAAATATCCTTTCAAAAATTAAACAGGAAAACAGAAATACCAATGCCATCTTAAATGCATGTTTTGCTTTGTATTTAGAGAACACAGTGCATAAAAACAGATATAGAATTCTGAGTCAATAAAGACATTTGACTCTTTTGGTGATTGGGTTTAAATCTCATATCTTTACGTGAATTTTGACCAAAGGTTATGAAATCAGTAATGTACACTTCTTCATATATTTGCTGAGGAATGCTGGGTGGCTTCTAAACTATGTCCTAATTTTCAGTAGCCAGTGACATATCCACAATTTAACGTTGACTAAAGAAGTTCTAAAAAGTATCTCATGCCCAACTGCCGAGATCAAGACTAAAATAATACTCTGTGGTTAAATAAAGCAAGGCAAATGAATGAAACACTCCCTATTTGCATACCATCTTCTTTTTAAATTTAACTGAACACCCAGTGTGACCTGTAACTTGGTATTCATTGCTGCAGAATCTGACTAAAGTTACCATTGTTTGCAAAGAATGCTTCTGTAACACCTTAAGTGTCTTTTAATAACACATAAATATATTAGTCATAAAATTTACTCGTTAACATGAGTATGTGTTAGGACCCACCCACACTGAGAGCATATAAAAGGCCCTCTCTTCAGACAGAACTACACAGACACAACTCACCTACAATCCTCTCTACCCAAGAACAACCTCAACAACCAACACCATGTGTGGCTACTACGGAAACTACTATGGCAACAGGGGCTATGGCTGCTGTGGCTATGGAGGCTATGGCTATGGAGGCCTGGGCTGTGGCTATGGAGGCTATGGCTATGGAGGCCTGGGCTGTGGCTATGGCTGTGGCTACCGTGGACTGGGCTGTGGCTATGGCTCTGGCTATGGCTATGGCTCACGCTCTCTCTATGGCTGTGGCTATGGATGTGGATCTGGCTATGGATTTGGCTACTATTAATGAAGACACCATGGGAGACTCCCATCTTCTCCAGTGGTGACATTAAGACTCACCAGTTCTGAACCCTACAAGCACTGAGCCTCTTCTCTGAAGATAATCCTGCCAAGAAGTTTATTATGGTCTGCTGTGACTTACACAGGGGCCACATAATCCCTGGATGTCCCACATAAAGGAAGGGAGTGAACTTTACCTGATCCCTGTCACTGCTATGGTTGACAGAATATCATCAGACCAATGGCCTTGGTTTTGTCTTCAATTATCTCCTCTCTAATAAACATCTTTAATACAGAAATACATTCTGGTTTTTATTTTTATATATACAATGGTATTTGACTGCATGTATGTCTGTGTGAGAGTGTCAGTCCCTTAGCACAGGAGTTACAGACAGTGGTGAACTGCCATGTGGTGCTTGGAATTGAACCTGGGTCATCTGGAGGAACACTCAGTTCTCTTAACTCCTGAACCATTTCTTTAGCATCTTTTGTTATTTAGTTTGTTTTATTCTTGAGATAGGGTTTCTCTGTGTAGCCTTGTATGTCATGGAACTCACTCTGTAGACTAGGATGGTTTTAAATCCAGAGATCCACCTGCCTCTGTCACCCAAGTGCTGTGATTAAATGTGTACACCACCAAGTCAGGCATAAATTCTAGTTTTTATTTCATCTGTCAATGTCAAAATTTTCTTATTAAAATAATTGGTTTCAACATTCATGAATGATGAGGATCATTTTCTTTGACATTATTTTCATTTGCTATTTCTAGGTCAACTTTTTAAGATGTCCATGGTAGTTATGCTAAGAAAATATGCTTGTGTAAAGCTCAACTTCTTTTTCCATTAGTAAGCAAATATTTGTCATGCTATATAACTCTTAGATACAGACTCTAAAGGAGCTTAGTGAGTGTCTTAGAAGGAACTCCATTAAACAATAATTTCTACAATTTTGATGTACCTTGTGTTTCAAAATCAAATACTACTTTAACATCTTCATTTCTACCTTACAAAAAGTTTCACAGTCTTACAATATTTTGTGATATACTCATAAATAGAGGCAAAAGAGTCCCACAGACTCCACCACCTTTGATTTGCTATTAGAGGGAAGCCATGGGCCATGTCTAAAATCCAGAGTGTGAGCTCATACTCCACCCCAAAAGACAAAAGCTCTGTGCTTCTGACACTGTAGGAACTACCACACTTCCCTGCATTCAACATGCCCTATATATTGAAATTTTCATGTTGGGGTTGGTGGGGGGGTATTCAGAGAATTCCTTCTAATAGACATCCAGAAATTAAGATCATTTTCAGCACAGATGAAATGTTTTCTTCTAATAAAATGACTTCTTATAAGTTGATGGTGACAATTTTGTTGCTCTGTCCCTCATTAGGGAATCTTCTATTCTAAATAGGTTTTTTAAAGTACAATTATTAACCTCTGCAAAGCCACTACATGTCATTTGAAATAATGGACCTTATGAACTGCTTTACTGTCATTAAATTCACCAAATATGCCACCTTCCTTTTAACTAGTCCATTGTTGACATTTCTTAGAGATCTGTCATAATCTGAGGTACTCAGAAGGCTGAGACAGGAGAATTGTCAGTTCAAATAGACTCAATGTTTCTTGACTTAAGAAAAATAATTAGAATATTGAGAATGTAGTTTTAATACAGCCCTTTTCCAGCAGGAGAGAACCCTGTCTACAACAGCCTTTCCACTACATGCAAGCTAGAATAACATATATTTTCCTTGGAGTTAATCTGTTTTCCTTTGATTGCCTTCTCAGTACCTACTTTGGTTAACATTGTGATACTTCCTGAAGTTCATTAGAGCACGCATATTAATTTGGTTACATTACCTTTCATTTTTGCTGATGGAAGTGTTTAGTGCGATTTATTTTCTCTAAGTACTACTTTACTTTGATACATTTTCCAAGTGTTGTTTTATTACCATTATTTACTTTGAAACTGTACTCTTATGATTTTTAGGCCACATTTTTTCAGTTGCCTGGAAGTTGTCTAATAAGAGATCTTTCTTTCCATATCAAGAGTTTGTCTATTTTCTTTGTTGTTGTTGTGGGCAAGTTTAGCTTCACTTCATGGCAGGCAGAGAATTTTTTAAAGCTCCTTTTCTGTAGTGTCAGTGTTTATATACAATCAATGAAAATATATGGAAAAGTATTCTTTCTTAATTTTTTAAAGATTAAGTATGCATATATGTCTGTGACAAATATGTACCAAAACAAACAACTACTTCAATTATATTCTTTAAGTGTATTGTCTCATTTTATTCTACTTGATCTATTTTTTATGTAGTGGCCAATCAAACCTTCCTGTCATCGTGTTCCTATCCATTGTCCCACTTCCACCATGTCCCATGTTTCTCTTGTGTGCATCTGTGAAAGTCCTTCAAAAATGCAAAGACAATACAAATGGAAGAAATGAACATCAAAAAATGAAAAAACAAAACAACAACAAAAAAAGAGAAGGATAGTGCAAAGCAGGAAGGAAGTGAGGAAGAAGGAAGGAAGTAAACTTTAGGTTCAGGTATGCATGGTTTTCCAGCTTCTGAACATAAATAAAATATTTCTCAACAAGATACATTTCTGGTTATTTTGGTGATCTGGATGTAAAGCGCTCAAAGTGAATCAAAGTTTTCTGGATTTAATTCATTTTTGTTATAAGGATCCCTTATGTTTTTTTGAACTTTTGCCCTCAGATAATTTAACTGTTATTTTTACTGACTTTCAGAACATGTTTCATGTGTTGTAACATAAGAAGACTTAGGTTGCTATTCAGGACCTCTACCAGAAACTTTCCTGATTAAAACCTTAAAGATATAGTGCTCTGGATGGTGGTCTTGTCCTTATTTCATGCCTACCACTCAGCTCATGTTCTCTCCTCCTATAGGCAAGGACCCAACCCTGGCAATGGACAGACCTTCCCATCATCATAGCTCTAAACAATTAATTAATTGAGCAACTTTTATATTGTCATATAGAATGTATAAACACCCATGCAATACCTTGTGATGCTCTGATAGATGGTTGCGTAATCCTCAAAGCAGGTTATGCTTATCTATTAAAATATTATTTACTATGAAATTCAAAACATTTTCTTGTCACTTTTTGGAAAGATGTCAATCTTTTCTCATTATTTCTATGTCTTACTTTTTTCTCTTAAATTCTATATTTTAATATCAATATTAATTTTATAATTGAATGTATTCCCCCTTGGGCAGAATTTGTTCACCATTCCTATAATACTACATTGTCCCAGTGAAACCAATAGTGTTTTCATATAACTCTTTTTTTAAAAAGGAGTTTATTTGACTTACAGTTTCATAGGTTTGGAATCAAAAATGGCGACATAAAGGCAAGGTGGCCGATGTGAGGACAGAAGCAGTATCTGAGAGCACACATCTTGAAGTTCAAGCAGGAAATAAAGAGAAAACTGAAAATGGCACAAAGTTTTAAAATCTTTTTAAAATTACTTTATTTTTATCCATATACAATTATATTGTTACACATATATACTATAGATTACCTATGGCAAGAAGAACTGTGACACAATCAAGAATTACATAAATGTTGCATTCTTAGTGTTTTGGTTATTTGTATTTGACAGCCTTAAAGAAGACATCTTTCCTATCTTGGTGCATCTAAATTTCTGAATATAAATCAATCTCCATCACATATCGTCATTGTCAACTAGGAACACCTATATACACCTAAAAACATCTTAACACCTAAACAATTAAGCTTCATTGTAAAACTAAGCTGTCTGGTTTTCAACTCCCTCAGAGACTTGAGAAAGAGTAAACTTGATTTTCTGAGTATGCTGGGAGTGCAGGTTAGTAGCTTTCAAAATGAGAAGATGACAGAGACAGTTTTCTACCTGAATAGTCACCCAAATCTCTCTATAACATTGGATTTTATTTTCATTCATGTTTTAAATATCAAATGTCTAAACCAAGATTATATTCATGTTTTTATGCCAATTTATCTATTATTAATTTCTCTAGAAGGGCTTTCCTTCTATACGATAATTTGAGAGAGAGAGAGAGGGAGGGAGGGAGAGAGTGAGGGAGGGAGGAAGGGAGAGGGAGAGAGAGAGAGAGAGAGAGAGAGAGAGAGAGAGAGAGAGAGTAAAAGGGACATAATATTCTGTATTTCCCTATAGCAATATGGTAATAGCAGACAAAGAGTTCATGGTCACCACTGCCACTATTTATAAGTTCCAAGATGTGCTATTGTCTCCAAGTGACAGGTACCAGAAAAAATATAAAATTAAGAAAAATATACATTTATACAAAGTTCTGTAATTTGAAGTAGCAAAAATAGTAAATATGAGCAATATCTACTTGAAAGAAAAAATAACGATTTGCTTGTTTTCCTGTCAAGCTTTGGATCAGCCAAAGATGAGATTGTAGGTAGATAACAAAAGCCACTAAACTTGCCAGAAAAAAAAAAAAACACAATCCTAAAACACTCATTAACTATAAACTTTATTCAGATTTGATGCATCTACATTGCCAACTACAGATTGCAAAACTTGGGGGGTTTAAGATAAATTGGGCATTTGGATGACTCATTTTATAAATAAGCATTTCTGATGACATACTTGAGACACTAAATAATCTGAATGTCATTATTCTAAAGTTTAACTGTGCACAGTCTAACAAAGATTTATTCTCAGCATACATTAAAGGATAGTACTCTAGAGGAGATCTGACCTAATTAGAGTCATTTGTATTTTCAAATGTACCGACCAAGAGTAAAAGAGGCTTGAGAGTGTGGAAAATGATAATTTTGTTTTTTTTATTTTTTAAATGTATTTTATTAATTTATTCCTATTACATCTCAATTGTTATCCCATCATGTGTATCCTCCCATTCTTCCCTCCCTCCCCTTTTCCCTTACTCCCCTTTCTTATGATTGTGACAGAGGGGGACTTCCTCCCCCTTTAAATGCTCATAGGGTATCAAGTCTCTTCTTGGTAGCCTGCTATCCTTCCTATGAATGCCACCAAGAGTGTGGAAAAATATATACTTTAAGTTCCATTCATAATTTTTTCATTCATACCAACAATCTATGAGTATGTAAGTTTGTCATTTGGAGATGTGAATTTATAAATATATTGGAAATATGGTGTCATAGTAGAGCAGGGAACTTATACATCTAACAAAAGAACAGTTGTGTGGTGAATCTAAGAACACTTACCTAATTGATTACCCTTACAACCAAGAACCAAATCTGAAAAAGTAAAGCAAAACTAAACAAAAAAAGAAGTAGCACTGAACAATTGAATGGGAGGCATAGGTATAAAAAAGTAAGATGAGCATATTCAGGGGGAGGAGGTCCCCCTCAGTCATAGGGGAGGGGAGTAACAGGAAAATGGAAGGGAGGGAGAATGGGAGGATAGAAGGGATGGGATAACAATTGAGATGTAATAGGTATAAATTAATAAAATATATTTTTAAAAAATGAAAGCTAATGTGTGAAGTTGGGAAAGAGACACAGTGGGTAGTATTTTATCAACAGAAGAAAAGGATGGCAATGCTCAACACCCAAAGCTCTAGAAAATGAAGAGAACCTGGACTTAATGTTTAACAAGACGGAGGTCTTTATGATCCCTACCTTAGAAGTTTCAGGAGAATAGAACTGATCAGAATGTGAGAACATACAAAGATTAAAACACATGAAACTGTATGAAAGTACTAGAAAGGAAATGCAAGGTTTGTAGAGGGGGATTCATAACCCAAGAAAAGCCATTTTGTTCTTTAGTTAACTATTTGTTCATTGTTGCCTATACTTAAAAACAAAACAAAGATTGGAAAACCTTGGTAAGGAAAAACATGAATGAAATCCCTTTGAGTGAATGCTCTTGATGTTTGGAAAAAGGAGAAGCTCAACGTTTTAAAAGGGAAAGAAATTAATTTAAGAAAGTTTCTGTGTGCTGGTGGGAATGCAAACTAGTACAACCACTTTGGAAAGCTATCTGGTGCTTTCTCAAAAATGGGAATAGGGCTTCCTCAAGACCCAGCTATTCCACTCCTTGGAATATACCCAGAGGATGTACTACTACACAACAGGGACATATGCTCAACCATGTTCATAGCTGCCTTATTCATAATAGCCAGAACTTGGAAACAACCTACGTGTCCCTCTATAGAAGAATGGATAAAGAAACTGTGGTACATTTACACTATGGAATACTACTCAGCTATTAAAAACAAGGAATTTCCAAAATTTGTGGACAAATGGATTGAACTAGAAATTGTCATAATGAGTGAGCTCACACAGAAGCAAAAAGAGCTAAATGGTATATACTCACTTATATCGAGACACTAGTCCAAGGTGTACGTCCCCATGAAAAACTGTACCTACCAGAATAGTGGGTAAGAGGAGAGGACGTCCTATTGAAACTTTAGGTGTGAGAAGCCTGGGAGAAAAAGGAAATGGAAGGATCCAGTGGGTCCTGGAAAACTACAGGCGAGTCTGGGCCCTGGGGCCCTCCGTAAACTGTGGCAACAGCCAAGGAAAAAATAGGCAGTAAAAACCTTGAACCCCTACCCGGACTAGCCGATGGACATTCTCCACTGTTGAGTGGAGAAGGAGATCTAACTTTCACACAAACTCTGGTGCCCCATATTTGAACATGTCCCTTGGACGGAGATGCCTGGTGGCACTCAGAGGAAAGATAATAGGTCACCAAGGAGAGACTTGATACCGTATGAGCATATTCAGGGGGAGGAGGTCCCCCTCAGACACAGACTTAGGGGAGGGGAGGGGTGTAGGGGGGAAGTGGGAGGAAGGGAGGAATGGGAGGATACATGGGATGGGCTAACAACTGAGATGTAATATGTATAAATTAATAAAAATGTATTTTAAAAAAAAGAAGTTTCTGTGGAGACAAAATTTAGCATAATTTTTATAAGAAAAATAGTTTCCCAGAGGGAATTATTCCACTCCAGTATTACAATTACAATATGCTATTCCACTACAATATTTTTCTTTTGTAAATATTATATATATATATATATATATATATATATATATATATATATATACACAAACACACACAATAAACTACTTACAGCAAGAAGGACCATGACTAAATCAGGAATTATATAAATGTAACATTCTTAGTGTTTTTGCTATTTCTATTTGGCAACCTTAAAGAAAACATCTTTCCTATCATGGTGCATCTAAAATCTGAATGTAAATCAGTATCTATCATATCTCATCATTATCAACTGAAAACATCTATCCAGACCTAAGAACATCTTAAGGCCTAAACAATAAAGTTTAATTGTGAAACTAAACTATCTGGTCTTTAACCCCATCAGAGACTTTAGAAGGAATAAAATTGATTACCTGAATATACCAGGAGTGCACGTTAGTAGCTTTCCATGACAGAGACAGTTTGCTACCTGAATAGTCACGCAATACTCTCTATAACATTGAAGCATTATCTTCACGCTTCTGGCTGAATAATTCTAACAGACATATTTGTGAGACAGGAATTATTGAGGAATTGTTTACCCTGTCTTGGTAGAGGTTGGTCATTGAGTTTGCCTGCAGCCAAGCGTGTAGAAGAAAACTGAGTTCCAAAACTTGTCCTTTGATCTCCACATGTGCTCTGTGTCTCACAAAACCACAGGAATATAAACATGTACACACACACATACACACACACAAACACTCAAGAGATATCTTGGTGGTTTAGGACACTGGTGCTCTTCCAGAGGACCTGCATTTAACTCCAAGAACACACAAGGTGGCTCAAAACCATGTAACTGCTGTTCCATTGGACCTGACAAACTCCTCTGGCCTTCAAAGGCACCAGCCACACAACTGGTGTACAGACCGGCATTCAGGAAAAACAATAATACACATACTAAACAAACGAACAAATAAATAAATACTTTTTCAAAAATTCAACAGCAAAAAAAGAAATACCAATGCCATCCTAAATGCATGTTTTGCTTTGTATTTAGAGAACACAGTGCATAAAAACAGGTATAGAATTCTGAGTCAATAAAGATATTTGACTCTTTTGGTGATTGGATTTAAATCTCATACCTTTACTTGAATTTTGACCAAAGGTTATGAAATCAGTAATGTACACTTCTTCATATATTTGCTGAGTAAGGACAGGGTAGTTTCCAACTATGTCCTCCTTTTCAGTAACCAGTGAAAAAACCCCACAATTTACCTTTGACTAAAGAAGTTTTAAAAAGTATCTCATGCCCAACTGCCGAGATCAAGACTTAAATAATACTCTGTGGTTAAATAAAGCAAGGCAAATGAATGAAACACTCCCTATTTGCATACCATCTTCTTTTTAAATTTAACTGAACACCCAGTGTGACCTGTAACTTGGTATTCATTGCTGCAGAATCTGACTAAAGTTACCATTGTTTGCAAAGAATGCTTCTGTAACACCTTAAGTGTCTTTTAATAACACATAAATATATTAGTCATAAAAATTACTCATTAACGTGGGTACGTGTTAGGACCCACCCACATTGAGAGCATATAAAAGGCCCTCTCTTCAGACAGAACTACACAGACACAACTCACCTACACTCCTCTCTACCCAAGAACAACCTCAACAACCAACACCATGTGTGGCTACTACGGAAACTACTATGGTGGCAGAGGCTATGGCTGCTGTGGCTATGGAGGCTATGGCTATGGAGGCCTGGGCTGTGGCTATGGAGGCTATGGCTATGGAGGCCTGGGCTGTGGCTATGGCTGTGGCTACTGTGGACTGGGCTGTGGCTATGGCTCTGGCTATGGCTATGGCTCACGCTCTCTCTATGGCTGTGGCTATGGATGTGGATCTGGCTATGGATTTGGCTACTATTAATGAAGACACCATGGGAGACTCTCATCTTCTCCAGTGGTGACATTAAGACTCACCAGTTCTGAACCCTACAAGCACTGAGCCTCTTCTCTGAAGATGATCCTGCCAAGAAGTTTATTATGGTCTGCTGTGACTTACACAGGGACCACATAATCCCTGGATGTCCCACATAAAGGAAGGGAGTGAACTTTACCTGATCCCTGTCACTGCTATGGTTGATAGAATATCATCAGACCAATGGCCTTGGTTTTGTCTTCATTTATCTCTTCTCTAATAAACATCTGTAATACAGAAATACATTCTGGTTTTTATTTTTATATCTAAAATGATATTTTGACTGCATGTATGTCTGTGTGAGAGTGTCAGTTCCTTAGCACAGGAGTTACAGACAGTGGTGAACTGCCGTGTGGTGCTGGGAATTGAACCTGGGTCTTCTGGTGGAACACTCAGTTCTCTTAACTACTGAACCATTTCTCCAGCATCTTTTGTTATTTAGTTTTTTTTATTTTTGAGATAGGGTTACTCTGTGTAGCCTTGGATGCTGTGGAACTCACTCTGTAGACTAGGATGGCTTTAGACCCAGAGATTTACCTGCCTCTGTCACCCAAGTGCTGTGACTAAATGTGTACACCACCAAGTCAGGCATAAATTCTAGTTTTTATTTCATCTGTCCATGTCAAAATTTTCTTATTAAAATAATTGGTTTCAACATTCATGAATGATGAGGATCATTTTTTTAGACATTACTTTCATTTGCTCTTTCTAGGTCAAATTTTTACGATGTCCAGGGTAGTTATGCTAAGAAAATCTGTTTGTGTAAAGCTCAACTTCCTTTTCCATTACTGAGCAAATATTTGTCATGCTATATAACTTTTAGATACAGACTCTATGGTGTATAAATGAGCTTAGTGAGTTTCCTAGAAGAAACTCCATTCAACAACAATTTCCACAATTTTGAGTACCTTGTGTTTCAAAATCAAATACTACTTTATCATCTTCATTTCTACCTTACAAAAAGTTTCACAGTCTTACAATATTTTGTGATATACTCATAAATAGAGTCAAAATATAGTCAAAACAGTCCCACAGACGCCACCACCTTTGATTTGCTATTAGGAGGAAGCCATGGGCCATGTCCAATATCCAGAGTGTGAACTCACACTCCACCCCAAAAGACAAAAGCTCTGTGCTTCTGACACTGTAGGAACTACAACACTTCCCTGCATTCAACATGCCCTGTATATTAGATTTTTCATGTTTGGGTTGGTGGTGGGTATTTGAGATAATTCCTTCTATTAGACATCCAGAAATTAAGATCATTTTCAGCACAGATGAAATGTTTTCTTCTAATAAAATGGCTTCTTATAAGTCGAAGGTGACAATTTTGTTGTTCTGTCCTTCATTAGGGAACCGTCTATTCTAAGTAGGTTTTTAAACGTACAATCATTAACTTCTGCAAAGCCACTACATGTCATTTGAAATAATGGACCTTGTGAACTGCTTTACTGTCACTAAATTCACCAAATATGCCACCTTCATTTTAACTAGTCCATTGTTGGCATTTCTTAGAGATCTATTATAATCTGAGGTACTCAGAAGGCTGAGACAGGAGAATTGTCAGTTCAAATAGACTCAAGGTTTCTTGACTTTAAGAAAAATAATTAGAAGATTGAGAATGTAGTTTTAATACAACCCTTTCCCAACAGGAGAGAACCCTGTCTACAACAGCCTTTCCACCACATGCAAGCTAGAATAAAATATATTTTCCTTGGAGTTAATCTGTTTTCCTTTGATTGCCTTCTCAGTACCTACTTTGGTTTACAGAGTGATACTTCCTGAAGTTCATTAGAGCCTGCATATTAATTTGGTTACATTACCTTTCATTTTTGCTGATGAAAATGTTTAGTGTGATGGATTTTCTCTAAGTACTACTTTACTTTCATACATTTTCCAAGTGTTGTTTTATTACCATTATTTACTTTGAAACTGTACTCATGATTTTTAGACCACATCTTCTCAGTTGCCTGGAAGTTGTCCAATAAGAGATCTTTCTTTCCACATCAAGAGTTTGTCTATTTTCTTTATTGTTGTTGTGGGCAAGTTTAGCTTCACTTCATGGCAGGCAGAGGATTTTTTTTTCTCCTTTATTAATTTATTCTTGGTTTTTTTGTTTGTTTGTTTGTTTTTTGTTTTTTTTGTTTTTTTGGGTTTTTTTTTGTTTTTTTTTTTTAGGCAGGGATTTTTTAAAGCTGCTTTTCTGTAGTATCAGTGTTTATATACAATCAATGAAAATATATGGAAAATTATTCTTTCTTAATTTTTTAAAGATTAAGTATGCATATATGTCCATGACAAATATTTACCAAAACAAACAACTACTTCAATTATATTCTTTAAGTGTATTGTCTCATTTTATTCTACTTGATCTATTTTTTATGTAGTGGCCAATCAAACCCTCCTGTCACCATGTTCCTATCCATTGTCCCACTTACATCATGTCCCCTGTTTCTCTTGTGTGCATTTGTGAAAGTCCTTCAAAAATGCAAAGACAATACAAATGGAAGAAATGAAAATCAAAAATGAAAAAACAAAACAACAACAAAAAAAGAGAAGGATAGTGCAAAGCAGGAAGGAAGTGAGGAAGAAGATAGGAAGTGAACTTTAGGTTCAGGTAAGCATGATTTTCCTGCCTCTGAACATAAGTAAAATATTTCTCAACAAGATACATCTCTGGTTATTGTGGTGATCTGGAAGTAAAGCGCTCAAAGTGAATCAAAGGTTTCTGGATTTAATTCATTTTTGGTATTAGGATCCCTTATATTTTTTTGAACTTTTGCCCTCAGATAATTTAACTGTTATTTTTACTGACTTTCAGAACATGTTTCATGTGTTGTAACATAAGAAGACTTAGGTTGCTATTCAGGATCTCTACTAGAAACTTTCCTGATTAAAACCATAAAGATGTAGTGCTCTGGATGGTGGTCTTGTCCTTATTTCATGCCTACCACTCAGCTCATGTTCTCTCCTCCTACAGGCAAAGACCCAACGCAGGCAATGGACAGACCTTCCCATCATCATAGCTCTAAACAATTAATTAATTGAGCAACTTTTATATTGTTATATAGAATTTATAAAGACCCAAGCAGTACCTTGTGATGCTCTGATAGATGGTTGTGCTATATAAACCTCAAAGTAGGTTATGGGTATCTATTAAAATATTATTTATTATGAAATTCAAAACATTTTTTGTCACTGTTTGGAAAGATATCGATCTTTTCTCATTATTTCTATGTCTTACTTTTCTCTCTTAAATTCTATATTTTAATGTCAATATTAATTTTTCTAATTTAATGTATGTTCCCTTGGGCAGATTTTGTTCACCATTCCTACAATACTATATTGTCCCAGTGAAACCAATTGTGTTTTTACATATTTTTTTTTAAAAAGAGTTTATTTGACTTACAGTTTTGTAGGTTTAGAATCAACAATGGTGACATGAAGGCAAGGGGACAGATGTGATGACAGAAGCAGCATCTGAGAGTGCACATCTTGAAGTTCAAGCAGGAAATAAAGAGAAAATGAAAATGGTATGAAGTCTTAAAATCTTTTTAAAATTACTTCATTTTTATCCATATACAATTATATTATTACACATATATACAATAGATTACCTATGGCAAGAAGAACTGTGACACAATCAAGAATTACATAAATGTTACATTCTTAGTGTTTTGGTTATTTGTATTTGACAGCCTTGAAGAAGACATCTTTCCTATCTTGGTGCATCTAAATTTCTGAATATAAATCAATCTCCATCACATACTGTCATTGTCAACTTAGAAGACTTATATACATCTAAAACATCTAAACCTCTAAACAATTAAGCTTCATTGTAAAACTAAGCTGCATGGTTTTCAACTCCCTCAGAGACTTGAGGAGGAGTAAACTTGATTTTCTGAGTATGCCGGGAGTGCAGGTTAGTAGCTTTCAAAATAAGAAGACAACAGAGACAGTTTTCTACCTGAATAGTCACCCAAATCTCTCCATAACATTGAATTTTATTTTCATTCATGTTTCTAAATTTCAAATGTCTAAACCAAGGTTATATTCATGTTTTATGCCAATTTATCTATTATTAATTTCTCTAGAAGGGCTTTCCTTCTATATGATTTTTTAAGAGAGAGAGAGAGAGAGAGAGAGTCAATGGGACATAATATTCATAATATTCCGTATTTCCCTATAGCAATATGGAAATAGCAGACAAAGAGTTCATGGTCACCACTGCCACTATTCATAAGTTCCAAGATGTGTTATTGTCTCTAAGTGACAGGTACCAAAAAAAATATAAAATTTAAGAAAAATATACATTTATGCAGAGTTCTGTAATTTTAAGTAGCAAAAATATGAAATTTGGGCAATGTATGATTGAAAGAAAAAATAACGATTTGCTTGTTTTCCTGTCAAGCTTTGGATCGGCCAAAGATGAGATTGTAGGTAGATAACTAAAGCCACTAAACTTGCCAGAAAGAAAAACACAATCCTAAAACACTCATTAAGTATAAACTTTATTCAGATTTGATGCATCTACATTGCCAACTACAGATAGCAAACTTGGGAGTTTAAGTTAAATTGGGCATTTGGATAACTCATTTTATAAATAAGCAATTCTGATGACATACTTGAGACACTCAATAATCTGAATGTCATTATTCTAAAGTTTAACTGTGCACAGTCTAACAAAGATTTATTCTCGGCATACATTAAAGGATAGTTCTCTAGAGGAGATCTGACCTAATTTGAGTCATTTGTACTTTCTAATTTACTGACCAAGAGTAATAGAGACTTGAGAGTGTGGAAAATAATTATTTTTGTTTGTTTTTATTTTTAAATATATTTTATTAATTTATTCATATTACATATCAATTGTTATCCCATCACTTGTATCCTCCCATTCCTTCCTCTCTCCCAGTTTCCCATTACTCGCCTCCCTTATGACTGTGACTGAGGGCGACTTCCTCCCTCTTTAAATGCTCATAGGGTATCAAGTCTCTTCTTGGTAGCCTGCTATCCTTCCTATGAATGCCACCAGGAGTGTGGAAAAATATATACTTTAAGTTCCACTCATAATTTTTAAGGTAACCAACAATCTATGAGTATGTAAGTTTGTCATTTGGAGATGTGAATTTATAAATAAATTGGAAATATGGTGACATAGTAAAGCAGGAAACTTATACATCTAACAAAAGAACAGTTGTGTGGTAAATCTAAGAACACTTACCTAATTGATTACCCTTATAACTGAGAACCAAATCTAAAAAAGTAAAACAAAACAAAAAAAAAGAAGTAGCACTGAACAATTGAATGGGAGGCATAGGTATAAAAAAGTAAGATGAGCATATTCAGGGGGAGGAGGCCCCCCTCAGTCACAGTCATAGGGGAGGGGAGTAAGGAAAAAATGGGAGAAAGAGAGAAATGGGAGGATACAATGGATGGGATAATAATTGATATGTAATAGGAATAAATTAATAAACTACATTTTAAAATGGAATGAAAGCAAATGTGTGAAGTTAGGGAAGAGACACAGTGAGTAGTATTTTATCAACAGAAGAAGAGGATGGCAATGCTCAACACCCAAAGCTCTAGAAAATCAAGAGAGCCTGGACTTAATGTTTGAGAAGACAGAAGTCTTTATGATCCCTACCTTAGCAGTTTCAGGAGAATAGAACTGATCAGAATGTGAGAACATACAAAGATTAAAACACATGAAACTGTATGAAAGTACTAGAAAGGAAATGCAAGAGGGGGATTCATAACCCAAGAAAAGCTATTTTGTTCTTTAGTTAAATATTTGTTCATTGTTGCCTATATTTAAAAACAAAACAGAGATTTGAAAACCTTGGTAATGAAAAACCATGAATGAAATCCCTTGAGTGTATGCTCTTGATGTTTGGATAGGAGGAGATGTTCAACATTTTAAAAAGGAAAGAAATTAATTTAAGAAAGTTTCTATGGAGATAAAATTTAGCATAATTATTAAATGAAACATAGTTTCATAGTAGGAATTATTTCACTCCAGTATTAAAATTACAATATGCTATTCCACTACAATATTTTTCTTTTAAAATATTTTTCATTTTTACATACACATACACACACACACACACACACACACA
This sequence comes from Acomys minous, assembly GCF_964271855.1. Lineage (NCBI taxonomy): Eukaryota > Metazoa > Chordata > Mammalia > Rodentia > Muridae > Acomys > Acomys minous. Next base: position 9,324,361 of record NC_140492.1, on the reverse strand, counting down.
CACACACACACACACACACACACAATAAACTACTTATGGCAGGAAGAACCATGACTAAATCAGGAATTATATAAATGTTACTTTCTTAGTGTTTTCACTATTTGTATTTGGCAGCCTTAAAGAAAACATCTTTCCTATCTTGGTGCATCTAAAATTATGATTGTAAGTCAATAGCTATCATATCCCATCATTATCAACTGAAAACATCCATCCAGACCTAAAACATTTTAACCCCTAAACAATTAAGTTTAATTGTGAAACTAAACTATCTGGTCTTTAACCCCATCAGAGACTTGAGAAGGAATATAATTGATTACCTCAGTACATCAGGAGTGCAGGTTAGTAGCTTTCCATGACAGAGACAGTTTGCTACCTAAACAGTCACCCAGTACTCTCTATAATGTTGGAGCATTATCTTCAGCCTTCCAGCTCAATATATCTGACAGACATATTTGTGAGGCAGGAATTATTGAGGACTTGTTTACCCTGTCTTGGTAGAGTTCAGTCAACGACTTTGCCTGCAGCCAAGCTTACCCTCTTTTAGGCAGAATTCCATCTGCAGTAGAAACATGGACATTTTGCCCACTGGCTTGTTTGCCACATTTGAAGCCATCTCCATAAGGAGGTTCTTTGATGCTCATCATCTTCTTTAAGGTAGGTTGCATGTTGCCAGGAGTTAACCTGCCTCAATGTCAGGTTTAAGTAATGGAATAATAATAATAATAACAATAATAATAATAATAATAATAATAATAATAATGTTATTGTTATTATTATTATTTAAAAATTATTTTGAAACAATAAAAACATTTTAAATGCCATATTCTGTATGTCTCCGATGTTTTTGAAGACCTTATCTAACTATTTTACCTTATCTTTCTGTAGAATCCTATCTGTTTTACCTAATATGTATAGTCTTGTGATAAAAATAGACTAATAATTGATATGACTATGATTTTTATCAACTAACAATTTACTTGTATAACTTATTTAACCTGGACTACAAATGTTATTCCTAGTTTGTTTAACCATTTCCCCAATTTTATATGGGCCCCTATAAAGATATTATTCTTCTCAAATCTGCTGGAAGAACTTTAAGAGAATGATGCTCCATTTCCTCTAAGGGGGTCAGGTGGGTTTTTGCTTGCTTTCTCGGGCTATATAGTGTTATTATCAATGGGAGTTGGTTACAAGTTATTATTGGTCTTTTTTAGAGAAAACAAGGTTGGATTCAGAGATGTCTTTCTTTTCCTTTATCTTCCACTCTTAGGTTTATAGATAGAGGTTAAAAAGAAAGAAGGGGGAATCTAGAAATATGTAGGGAAAATGAACAAAAAGTAGATTAGTGGATCTATTCCTCAACTTAATATCTCAACTGTTACTCACAAGGTTATTTTTATTTCATTGGTATAGAATTTTGCCAAATAAGTTTAATTTTAAATACAGTGGTATAGAATTCAAATGTAAGAGTATTCTTCACACACATTAGATATATTTCTACTCTAATATGAGGTATTGTGCCCATATAACTAAAGGATAATACAAGGTTTACTTACAACAGTACAATAAAATTTTACAGCCACTTTAGCCATATATTTTAAAAGTTAAAGTGTGTATATTATTTTCTTCCTTTTTTTTTTTTTTGCCTGAAGAATTTCACCCATGTCAGTTTTCAAGATTTTTAAAAAATGTTTTCAACTAGAAAAAGAATGACACCATTTCATTTAAATTATTTTTCCTGAAAATATAATTTGGCCATTGATTGATTGACTACACTGTGATAAGTCAGGCCACTATGTGAAATGTAAAAAATGCATAATGATAAAAATCATTGAATTAAAATTCTCAAATCTCATGATCATTCTGACAAAATTTCTTAATAATTTTTACAAAATCAGTCTACCAAGATCTATTAATGCAAAGAACATTCAAAAGACCATATTTATTTGAGAATCATGGTACATGCTCTGCAGTCCTGGAACTCAGGAGGTTGTAGGAGTTGATCACATGTCTGAGGCCAGCATTGACAACAAGACCATCAGCAGACAGACAGACAGACACACACACACACATTACTTAAATGGATAAATAATTGTATTTGATATGAACATCAGTGTGAAATACTGTATTCTAAGCTTTTTTCCACAACAGCCAAGGTAAGACACTAGGATAATGTAACTTTTGACCTAATCCCTTATACAATGAAAATAGACAATCCAGCAGATACATAAAACTACTGTGGCTTTTTTTGTTAATTTATTAGGAGGATTCATTATCACACAAAACAGAATGGAACCAGGAACAATTACAACACTGTCAAAGCTCAGAACTTGCTATTAAAACCAGAATAATTCTGGCACATCTTGTTAAAGAAATAGTGCTATAGAGGAGTTTGATAAATGTAAACGCATGGCAGCAAGCTCATTGTATAGTTCCTTACATAAAATATAATTATAATATTCATTCAAGTAATGACTAATCACTGTGCACTTATTTGTAAAAAAAATAAATGGAGTAATAAGCTTCCATGCAATAAATTTTAAAAAATATTTGTTTCATAGAAATCAAATCCAAATTGGATTAGTCACATTTGTATAATAATAAAAATGCACTCAGCACAGGTTCATTTTCTTAAATACTAATTAGTTGGATTCATATTATCATCAAGGATATGAAAAATATTTGATTTCATAAAAGGAAAGGAATTGAACCCTGAAGCAGAAAATGAATTTGCATTGAGAGAAGGAAAATTCATGGTTCAAAGAGATAGTATGATTTTTGTAGAATGGAAATATAAACCAAATTTTATTTGTCACATCTGTATATAGCACAGTGATAGAGGGTTAAAACAGAAGCATCATTTGGCTCACAATTGTCTAGTTATTAGTGTATGTGATGTATGCTACCACACTGAAACCCTAAACTAAAGAATGTCACATGAGATATGAAGCCAAGCAACTTTGTTAATGACTATGAAGTATTTTCATGGTAAAAACAACAAAATAATTATATTAGTCATAAAATTAGTCAATAGCATGGGTGCATGGTGGGCTCCACCCACACTGAGAGCATATAAAAGGCCCTCTCTTCAGGCAGAACTGTACAGACTCAACTCACCTACACTCCTCTCTACCCAAGAACAACCTCAACAACCAACACCATGTGTGGCTACTACGGAAACTACTATGGCGGCAGAGGCTATGGCTGCTGTGGCTATGGAGGCTATGGCTATGGAGGCCTGGGCTGTGGCTATGGAGGCTATGGCTATGGAGGCCTGGGCTGTGGCTATGGCTGTGGCTACCGTGGACTGGGCTGTGGCTATGGCTCTGGCTATGGCTATGGCTCACGCTCTCTCTATGGCTGTGGCTATGGCTATGGATCTGGATTTGGCTACTATTGAAGATACCATGGAGACTCTAAACTGTCTCTAGGACTTTCTATCCTTAACCTCATATATTCTAAGCCTCCTTCTTAGATGCTGAGGATCTTTATTACATGTTTTTGACACAATTTTACTGAAATCTTGGTGTCCTGTTCCTTCTAGGTTTACTATGTCCAATTAACCCTTTTGAGGATTTGTAGTAAAAAAAAAATGGAAGAATGTGAAATACATAGTCTGGGTGCCTAAATTGTCATTCACTGGGATGATTCTGTCACAGATCGTTTTGGGTTTTAACCTTAATAAATTTCTCTTTTTACAATAAATTTATTCAACTGAATCTATAAATGTGGTTTTCTTTTCACTTATAATCCAACACATATTATTTTTTATAAAAAAAATTAAAATGTTACTTTTAAAAATTTCTCTGCGATCTATTTTGCATAAATAAACTTGATAGTGATAATTGTGTGGAAATAATGTCTCATGAAAGAGTGAGTTAGTTATAATAGAAACAACATTGTTTTGGTATAAACATAGTTACTTAGAAAAAACTAACAAGCAAATTATTTTCACTTAGGGAAACATCAGTAGTAGCTTCCGCATTAGAGCTTATGATATTCCCATCTAGATTTTTTGATGACTTTTAGGGTAATGGATGTACATTCAGCATCAAATCTAACCATCAAATTGGTTACCTGCCAATGCCTTTTAAGTGTGGGGTTGTCTTACATGGCTGGCCAGGATAGTTGCGCTTGTCTGCACCTAACCAAGACTGGTGATAGGGAAGGAAAACTACTAATTATGTTGACAATTTTGGTCAAAGAATCTTCTTTTTGTCGATATAGCCATTGGGACTGCTCTGCACAACTGTGTATAGTTTTTGTTCATTTAGGGTTTTTTGCTTGTTTGGTTGTTTGGTTGTTGTATAGTGGTCTCCCTCTGTTGTAAAAAATGTTTATTGATGAGGGGTGAAGACTACACTAATCTGTGAGTATAGGGACAAGTGTTTATAGATTGCTGTTATGAATTATGGTGGTTTAGTAAATGTATTCTCTCACCCAAAGCTCAGGGAAATTGTGGGGAAAGGATCAGAAAGACTGTAAGAGCCAGATCAGGGAGTTTGCTATTAAACTGTGTATCCTAGTATTGTCAGAAGCTGCACTGATAAAATTCTCACCAATATGACTTCCCAAATGTAAACTGAACAAGGATAATACCAACAGACATGTCAACTGTAGAAGGACAACCCTACATGTCCTCTATACTACACAAAGAACTACAGATAACTGAGGAAAACTGGAAGATGGAGATGAAATCTTCTCCGGAGAAAAATACATTAATTAGTTCTTCAGTGCCAAAGTCAGCCCTGAAAGCATACATACAAGTAACGAATAGACAGAACAGTGTATAGTTCAGAATATATACACATATATTCATTTATATATGTATATACATATTTCCATTCATATTTATTTTTATTCGCTCACACATATATATGAATGCAATATAAATCACTGGGAAAAGACGCCATAAATTTGAAAAAGAATGGGGAGGATTATTTAGGAGGATTTGGAGAGAAAGAAAGTGTAATTAAATTATAATCTTAAAAACAAAAAAATCAATTTTGAAAATGAATGTATTTTTTGAAGTAATCAGTGGTGACTACAGGCTCCTAACTGCTCAAAATACTAAAAATAAAACATAAAGAAGACATCCATGTCTGCACCACCAAAGCACAAGGATTATCCTGAAAGGGCAGAGAGAATTAAGAGGAAAGGAATGGACCAATGACATTCTCGTGATCATGGCTGTTGTACTCTTGAACTTACAGCAGCTGTGATTAACTTCATGAGATTTGTGAAAGGATTGGGCATGTCAGCACCTGTCACTGAAGACGCAGAGCACATTGTGTATGGACCTTCCTTGAGAGATTGACAAAGAAAAGAGAGAGATTTTCTGTTGCATAGGTAGGACCACTGCTTGTAAACTGTCACCCATGTTCCTGTAAGCATACCTAATGACACTATTTAGGTCATAACAGAAAGAAGATATGAAAGCAGAAAGAAGCTGGTCAAGAAGAAGGGGGTTATTATGAGTGAGAAAGGGAAAAGAGACATTAAAGGGTGAATATCATTAAAATACATTGTGAACATGTATGGAAATGTCATAATGAAATGCTTACTGGCATATATGCCAAGGAAAGTATAAAAACATTCTTTTAATCGTAAAGTAGCAATGTCAAGGATTATTTTGGGTTGTTTTTAGTGTTAAAGGTGGTTGAACTTGTAAATTAATTAACAGTTGCTTGCCAGCTCCATGCATTCCTAGTGCAATTTTGCAAATTTCTTTGCATGAAACCCTTTGAGAGATATGAGTATTGACACCTAGTATATACATCTACCCTGAATTTATATCATATTTTGCACAAGTAGTACTTATATAGTCCTATACCAAGATATATAGAAATGTAAACACAACTCTCTTCCAACGAATTTTATATGGCTTAAACTATAGTAAACATTTTCAAAAAGTAACATTTAGTAAAATATTTTAGGTCTAAGACCATTTGATTGTACTGTATACCTTTTTCTTCTTGAAATTATGTAGCATAAATTGAGTAAATAGAGATCATATCTGAAATTGTACCATTGAAAATTTAGGCTATTCATAGCAATTTAATATCAAATAGGACATATATTATTGTAGAAATATATTTGTGTATATTTCCACACACATAGTTACATGGGCAGCCATGGGTAAAGTCACTAACACAAGCAAATGAATTTGGAAAATAATTTGTAGAGAGGAAGTGGGCGTGGAGACTGATTAGAATGGTAAGGAGGAAAGAGAAGAGAAAGATGAAAGTAATAAGAATGCATTTTAACAACAGTCTACAGACCGGGAAAAGATCTTAACCAACCCTATATCTGACAGAGGGCTAATATCCAAAACATATAAAGAGCTCAAGATATTAAACACCACCAAACCAAATAATCCAATTAAAAATGGAGTACAGAACTAAACAGAATTTTCAACAAAGAAATAATGAATACTCAAGAAGCACTTAAAGAAATGCTCAATGTCCCTAGTTATGAGGGAAATGCAAATCAAAATGACTCTGAGATTCCATCTTATGTCTATCAGGATGGCTAAGATAAAAAACTCAAGTGACATCACATGCTGGAGAGGATGTGGAGAAAGAGGAACACTCCCACATGCTAGTGGGAGTGCAAACTTGGACAACTACTTTGGAAACCATTCTGGCGCTTTCTCAGAAAATTGGGACTAGTTCCACCTCAAGACCCAGCTATACCACTCCTGGGCCTATACCCACCATTCAACAAAGACATTTCCTCAACTATGTTCTAGTAGCTTTATTGATAATAGCCAGAATCTGGAAACAACCTAGATATCCCTCAACCAAAAAATGGATAAAGAAACTGTGGTACATTTACACTATGGACTGCTACTCAGCTATTAAAAACAAGGAAATCTTGAAACTTGCAGGCAAATGGATGGAACTAGAAATGATTATCCTGAGTGAGGTAACCCAGACCCAGAAAACTACACATGGCATATACCCACTTATAAGTGGATATTAGCCACATAATATAGGACGACCACACTACAATACACAGACTTAAAGAAGCTAAATAACAAGGAGGACACTAGAGAGGAGGCTTAATTCTCACTCTGAGTGACAAATAGAATAGATGCCAGAAGTGGGTGAAGAAAAGGAACGGCTGGGAGCCTGCCACAGAGGTCATCCGAAAGACTCCACACAGCAGACGGAAGCAGATGCTGAGACTCACAGCCAGACTCTGTGGTGGAGTGCAGGGATTCTTATGGGAGAGTTGGGAGACAGAAGAACCTGGAGCTTTACAAGGAGACCAATGGAGCCAACAAATCCCAGTGGCAGGGGGAGGGTGTTGCACCTACCAAGGACCATGCATAATGAAGACCTATACTCTGTGCGCAGATGTAGTCCATAGGCAGCATAGTCTCCTTGTGGGTCTGATAATATAGGGATAGGAACTACTTCTTTTGATCGCTGGAGGGGAGGCCTTGCCAGGCCACAGAGGGAGAGGATACAGGCAATCCAGATGAGATTTGATAGGCTGAGGTCAGATGATGGGTGAGGAGGGCTCCCTCTTTCTGAAAACTATTGGGGGGAACTGGGAGAGGGAGAGAAGGCGGGACTGGGAATCGATGAGGGAGGAGCCTATATTCAGGATGTAAAGTGAACAAATTAAAAATAAAAGAAATAAATACATTCTTTAAAGAATGCATTTTATACAGAAATGAAATGGTCTAAGAATGGATGTAATGAAAATGTTTTAAGTGTCCAAAATTGAAAAGATAAAGATAGCAAGTTGTATGGTTACAAACCCAGTTGAGGACACTCTAGGTAAAGAATATTTGATAATATCACAGCTGCCTTTCTGATAACTAAAGAGCACAGCATACCAAAAGCAGTTAAAGATAAACAATATACTGTTTGTAAAGAAAATGAATTGCTGTTCAACTCTCATGAGGAACTATATTCTAAAAGAGAAAGAAAATATAAACATGCCGGCTGCAGGCGAGGTCCGGATTCTCCATATCTAGCAATACCTTCTAATGGAAAATAAAGCAAAATAAAATATTTCTTTAAAAATTAACTTATCATGGTGGCGCAAGCCTTTAATCACAGCACTCGGGAGGCAGAGGCAGGCGGATCACTGTGAGTTCGAGGCTAGCCTGGTCTACAAAGTGAGTCCAGGACAGCCAAGGGTACACAGAGAAACCCTGTTTTGAAAAATAAAAATAAAAATAAAAATTAACTTATAAAGACTGTGATTTAATTTAGGCTAACATTTTGGAGGTCCTATCACAGGTCAAGTAACTTCACTACATTGAACCTATGCCCAGTTAGCATGCATGACTGGAGCATGTGACACAAGTAAAACCACTCATGTGATGGCCATAACATGAAAGAGAACCAGCAAGGAAGAGCAGAGAGCCATGGCAGAGTGTGTCATGAAGATGAATGACCTCACACTAAGCTTCCCCTCTCCATTGCTTCTCAACACTGCCATCTGGAGATCAACCTTTTATCACAGGAGCCTTTGGCCAACATGTAAAGTACATTCACCTCATTTTGTTCCTGCCACTCAAAGGTTCATGCGACTCTTACAAAGTATGTTTTACTCTACCCTACCCCAACCATAATGTTGTACCTATTCCAGCATTGCTTAAGCATACAACATATTCTCCAAGAGTCATGGCTGGTTTAATTATAAGCCTCTATAAATAATACAGCAGACCATGTAGACCCAGGATTCAGTGGGAAGACAGGAACAAGTTATACATTCTAAACACAAAGGAAGATATAACATGATATAAAGGAGGGGTAAGACCAAAGGAGCATATATAAATGTTCACATATGGCTTCTGGGTGCACATTACCAGGATGTGGACTCCCAAGAGGAAGAACACTGCAGGGAAAGCACAGCCATGCTCTAGGACTGGCTCTCTTACTACCTGCAGCTTTACTTGCCAAATCCTCCACATGGTATGGAATTCCATCCTCCTGGGGTCTCAACCCCAAAGCATCCTACACTTTGCTACACATGAACTGCTCAATGTTCTTCTGCAGTATCAGTTTAAGATCCATGAACCTAACTATTCCTAGTTGAATTTGAACAAATAAATACCCAGGTATTTGATCTGTTTGGATTTCTCTGCATTGTTTTCTATGATGAATTAACTTTGAGAATTGGATTTTTCCATTGGACCCCTTGGCTCTGTGGTAGCAGTCTAGATACATTATCAATGTGTTATCAAGTCATCTGCCCTATAGTTCTAATAAAGCCCTTGGCTTAGGGACAATGCTATTTATGGCCATAACCATAGCCAAAATGAAATGGGTTTTGTTGTTGTTGTTGTTTTGGTTTTGGTTTTTGGTTTTCATAATCTTTCTACATTTGGTAAAAGTGGAACTATATTGCTGAATGACCTATTTGCTCCACCAGATAGACTAGGCCATAACATTTAGCTTAACTTCCTGCACTGCATGAGAGAATAGAAAAATATCTCTGTCTCTCTGTCTCTGTCTCTGTCTCTCTCTGTCTCTCTCTCTCTCTCTCTGTGTCTCTCTCTCTCTGTCTCTCTCACTCTCTTAGTGTGTGTGTGTGTGTGTGTGTGTGTGTGTGTGTGTGTGTGTTTGTGTGTGTGAGTTTCCAGAATACGCTCATTTTCACCTGAAATACTGCCAATATAACTGCTATTGTCAGTGACCTGGGCTTCTGAACTCTAACTAGCAGTACCGCTAAGCATTCTGGGATTGTTCTAGAGTTCCTCTTTCTAGACTCTGCCTGAAAACTTATTCCAAAGGCATTAATCATTCAAACAATAGAAGATGCCCTACTCTGGGGAATTATTTCTGTATTCGATTTCAGCCATCATAAAAAATACCTAAGACAAATCAACTTAGAAAGCAAATAGATGAATCTTAGCTGATAGATTTTTAGCTTTTGGGTCAATATTGATTATCCTATTGCTTGGATGTATAGTGTGACAACAGATCATGTCAAAGTGACGCATGTGAGGTAGCATTCCAGACCCACAACCTCCCCCTATGGCACACACTCGATGACCACAGATCTCCTAACAGAACAGGTACTGTTCTACTTTGCTCATGTAGAAAAGTGGTTCTCAACCTTCCCAATGTTGCGGCCTTTCAACATAATTCCTCACGCTGTGGTGACCCCACCCATAAAATTATTTTTGTTGCTACTTTATAACTGCAATTTTGCTACTGTTATGAATCATAATGTAAATATCTATATTTACATTTTAGATGGCCTTAAGTGACCCCTCTGAATGGGTCATGCAACTTCTAGAAGGGCCACAAACGCTGAAATAGTGGAGTGCTATAGACCAAATCGCTGGTATTTGATGATTCATCAATTGTTCAAAGAAGAAATGAAATAAACACTAGAGTAGCTATCTTGAAACTAAAAAAATGCAAAGAATAGGGAAAAGATAGATAGATGGAGAGAAAAGAGGAGGACTCTTCTCCATTCACGCTACAAAGCATTGGTCTGGTATCAGACTTAACCATGAGGTACTCATATGTTCCCATATTTCCCTAAGTGATGGTTGGTTCACTGCCCTAGAGACGTGTGTAGGCTGCGTAGTTCTTGCTGAACAAATGCTTACCTTCTGAGACTCTAAACTGCTGCTGATTGCTTTAGAATCTATCTCAGACTGAATTTCAAAGGGACTCATTTTTCAAGATCAGTACATTCATGTCACTTCCCTTCTGTTTTGGCTTAAACCTTGAGCTGTGACTAGGAAAGAAATTGAGAAAATCAATACATAGATACCTTAAAACATCTGCCTGTATTTTCTCCTTATGGTCTATGTATGTAATGTTGGAGTCTTTCCAGAGAATTTTCGAAAATGAAAAGGCAAAACAGTGGGATATAGATAAATAGTCACCATCAATATTACTGGCATAGGAAGGGGCAGCATATAGAGAAGTGTTTGCTCATTGAAATTGACATGTTGTGAAATAAGAACACTTGAAACTCGGGGTACCAAAAGAATGAATTCCCTCCTTCTGTTTGTTTCTGCCTTTGTGTATGAGTGTTTTGTATGTATGTATGTATGTATGTATGTATGTATGTATGTATGTATGAATAGCCTGTGTACCTGTTAAACACCAAGGATGAAACACTGTGTCTTATGCCTTGGAACAGAAGTTATGGATTATTGGCAAAATCCATGTGGGTGCAGAGAACTGAACAAAGGTTCTCTACAAGAGTCGTAAGTGCTTTTAACCACTTACCCACCTCTCCAGTCCAGTGTGTATAATATTTAAACAAAATTTAAAAGAGGACTTGTGGAATCATGTAAAGAGAACATTCTCAAATATCTGCTAAGTGCTGAAAAATATTTTTAAATTACGAATGTCCAATAATTAAGTCTTAAAATTTCCAGGCAACAGAAAACAGACCCTTCTTTAATAAAGGAGAAAGTTTTGGAGTGTAATAGTGCTTGCCAAGGGTAGAACTGGAAGTTTAGAAGATGATACAGAAACTATGTCAAATGAGCTAAGTGTAAACTTTTAAAGAAACATGCCTGCATGATGGTTTGGAGTAGTCGTGGTCTAGAACTGGTGGGAGTGTCCATCCAATAACTGACACAACTTGAAGCCCATGCCAGGAGAGAGAGTCCATGCCTGACACTGCCTAAGTGGCCAGGAACTAGAGGCTGCATAGCCCAGAGACCTAATGTAGAATCAGATATGACTGACAGGAAACAAGTCAATGAAATTATTCATAACGTTACTCTGTTACATATGCTCTTATGCCAGAACCTAGGACAATCATCACCAGGAATGCTTCATCCAGCAACTGATAGGAGTAGATGCGGAGATGTGCAGCCAAATATTAAGCAGAGCTAAGGGACTCCTGAGTAAGAAGAGGAGGAAGGATTGTAGGAACTACAGGGGTTGTGGACACCAGGGGAACATATCCCACAGAACAATTCAGTAGTGCTCATGGGGACTCACAGAGACTGAAGCTGCAGCCACAGAGCCTGCATAAGCCAGTTCTTGGTTCTCTGAATATATGTGTGGTTGTATATTTTGCGTTCTTGTGGGACTCCTAACACAGTGGGAGTAGGTTTGTCTTTGACTCTTTTGCTTGCTCATGGGATCCTTTTCCTCACACTAGGTTGCCTTGTTTGGCTTTGATATGAGGGTATGTTCCTAGTATTGTAATTTTTGTGCTGTGTTCAGTTGATATCCCTGGGATAACTCTTTTCTGAAAGGAAATGGAGGAGGAATGGATCTGGGTGAGAAGGGAGGTGGCAGGGATGGACTGGGAGGAGAGGAAGGAAGGGAACCTGCAGTCTGGATGGATATTAGAGATTAGTAATTTTTTTGTTTTTTATGTTTCTTTTTTTCAGATATGCTTATCATATTATACATATATACATAAAGTACACATAGCAAGAAGAACCATGAAACAATCAGGAATTATGTAAATGTTATATTCATAGTGTTTTGGCTATTTGTATTTGGAAATATTGAAGAAAACATCATTCCTGTCTTGGTGAGTCTAAAATTATGACTGTAAACCAATATCTATTATATCTCATTTCTAACACTTAAAACATCTATCTAGACCTTAAAACATCTTAACCCCTAAACAATTAAGCTCAGTTGTAAAACTAAACTATCTGGTTTTTAGTCCCATCAGAAACTTGAGAAAGAATAATAAAATTAATTACCTGAGTAAACAGGAATAGACAGATCATCAAGAATATTTTTGAGACTCCAGAAATATAAAACAAATTTATACAACACATAATATTAAATACATAGGAATAAGATGAGAACAAGACTTTATATTTAGCTTAACAAACTTTATTGGAAATATAGAGAATAAAATTAATTTTTAGTCCTTATCCAAAGCTTGTGGAATAAATAGATGGCGAGAGATGCTATGTAGAATGCTGGATATAGATGGACGTCGTCACAGCCTCATCTCATTCCAGGTTTTCATGGTACTTCCATGACTTGAAATTTAAAGCTGGAGGATTTTTGCATCATACATGTGGAAAACGAGGTATCCTTGAACTCCTTAATAGTAGTAGCCAAATCCCGATCCATAGCCAGAGCCACAACCATAGCCACAGCCACAGAGAGAGCGTGAACCATAACCATAGCCACAGCCATAACCACAGCCAAGGCCACGGTAGCCACAGCCATAGTAGGAGCCATAGCCACAGCCCAGGCCTCCATAGCCATAGCCTCCATAGCCACAGCCCAGGCCTCCATAGCCATAGCCTCCATAGCCACAGCCCAGGCCTCCATAGCCATAGCCTCCATAGCCACAGCAGCCATAGCCCCTGTTGCCATAGTAGTTTCCGTAGTAGCCACACATGGTGTTGGTTGTTGAGGTTGTTCTTGGGTAGAGAGGAGGGTAGGTGAGTTGTGTCTGTGTCGTTCTGCCTGAAGAGAGGGCCTTTTATATGCTCTCAGTGTGGGTAGGACCTACTATGAGCTCCTGTCATTGGCTAATTTAAGACTAATCTAATTTAATTAGTTTTTTTCCTCAACCGTATGCCAAAACCTCAAAGCTATTACAGAAACTTGTTTTGTTTGCCTATTAGTTGTCCCGTGAAACAATTTCACACTACTAATCAGGGAACACTAATACACAGAAATGTTCATTTTAACTGCCATATACATGCATGATCTATGGAAGTTACACATGTGTTGACTGCCTTTGTCAGAAATAATTCATATTCTATTTCTTGTATATTTTAAAGCAGCCATTTGAAGCAGTACATTTCATCTGTGTTATTTATTCAAAATATTTTTTGTTCTTTAATGTTATAGCTGTCAGTAACAACAGCAAAATTTGCAATGTCATTTGTATTTGTATTGCAGTTAAGAAGTATGTTAATTGTGTCTTATTTTAAACCTTACTTTAATTTTTAAAAGTTTATATAAAAAGTTGAGTGAAAAACCATGTTAAGCCAATTTTATGTCTGGAATTTTAATTAAATAGATTTAAATTTTTTGACTAATTTATTTTAAGGTCTTAAAATAAATTCTTTTACAGATTTTAGTTTCCTGTCAAATCCACTACTAAAATGGATAACAATACATTTCAATAAATTATGAATTTTAATAAATGCCATATTTCAGCTTTTGAAAAGTTTAAGAGATTTTACATCATTTTTATGAAATTTGTGAAACATAAAATGTCATTGCTTCTATGATTTTGAAAAAAAACATCCATCAGCAATTGTTAAGAAAATTTTTCAATAGTTTAGGATTTATATTAATAAGTTAATATCATCTTGGGCATTTTTTCCTTCATAGATTTGATTTCACCAATATATTATTCAAAATTAAATTCCTTTGTAACAATAAGTAATGTTGAGCAGGAAATCTGATTTTAGTCATCCATGTGGAACTTTTTGTAATAACCATTAAATATTAGACGACTTTGCTATTTTCACTAAATGGCCCAGGCTGTGAGGACACAAAGAAGAGCATTTTCCCAGTGTATAAATATAGCCACAGCTTTGCAAGATCATTTTGTTATTCTACAAATATGTCCAAAACAATGACCAGAAGCTTGATGGGCTGAAGGTGCTTTGTTTTGAAATATTGTTTCCTAGCATTTGCAATTAGGGTCTAGAAACTGGCATTGCATGATGAAACAGGGAAGTGGCTTGAAGACTGGAAGCCATCTACATGAAGCTAAGCCACCTGTGGAATTCCAGACACAGGACACACTCAATCTGGTTTATCTACCCTGAAAAGTTATTCAAATTAGGTGACAATAAAAGCTTGAAGATAACACAATATTTCTTTTGCAGTAAATAAAATCCAACCATTTCCATACCTTCTTTTTACTTATTTATTTATATTAATTTATTCTTGTTACACCTCAATGGTTATCCCATCCCCTGTATCCTTCCATTCCTCCCTCCCTCCCATTTTCCCCTTACTCCCCTCCCCTATGACTGTTCCTGAGGGGGATTACCTCCCCCTGTATATGTTCATAGGGTATCAAGTCTCTTCTTGGTAACCTGCTGTCCTTCTTCTGAGTGCCACCAGGCCTCCCCATCCAGGGGACATGGTCAAATATGAGGCACCAGAGTTCGTGTGAAAGTCAGACCCCACTCTCCGCTCAACTGTGGAGAATGTCCTGTCCATTGGCTAGATCTGGGTAGGGGTTTGAAGTACGACCTGTATTATCCTTGGCTGGTGCCTTGTTTGAGCAGGACCCCTGGTTGATCAGTTGAATCAAATCGAAGATTTGATTTTTGACAAAGAAGCCAAACCCATTCAATGGAAAAAGGATAGCATCCTCAACAAATGGTGCTGGCCTAACTAGATGTCTATGTGTAAAAAAATGCAACTGACCCCATATTTGTCACCTTGCACAAAACTCAATCCAAGTGGATCAAAACCTCAACATAAAACCAGAGACACTAAGTCAGTTAGAAGAAAAAGTGGGGAAAAGCCTGGAACACTTTGGCACAGGAGACAACTTCCTGAACAGAACACCAACTCTAGATGGGGGGAGCATAGCAAAACAGGATCCAGAGGGTCCTAGAAACCTACAAGAAGAGTGTTATGATAGGCATTCCCATACCTTTTAACACACTTTCTGTTCATATGATTGTCAAGTGTACATTTGTAAAGAACACACATTATTGTGCCTGCATATTATTTCAGTCCATTCTGTAATGTAATAGGAAGTCTTTACTCTGTCACTTTAAATTTTCCAAGAGGAAGTATCAATTGCCTCAGATCTCATCCTTTAGATTCTACCAGTTGTCAAGATAAGACATGGACACTTAAATGGTTACTAGTTGAAATGCTATTAAGTGATTTTTCAACCTTGTATGTGAGAAACCCTTTGCTAAATTACATTAGTTAGTAAAGAAGATAAGCATGGAAATACATTTATAACTGAAAAACATCAGTAGAAATTGTTTCTGTAGTTTTCCACATAAGCCAAGTTTATAAAACTCATGGTGGCAAGTCTTTTAGTATCATTTTTCAAGAATAATTCTTGTTTTATAAAATACTAATATTTAGCTTTATAGTCAGTGAGTGCTTCATGTGCATTAAAATATTTCTGGTTTTAATGAGCAGCATTTATTTTGAGTAGTGTCATGTTTGTGTCATAACTGAGAATTAGAGAAAAATTTCAGGTACTGCCTCTACGCTCTGCTTCCTAGCACCTCCTGTCATCAACATGCTATACACAATGGCATACCTGTTGCAACATATGATTTACACCAAAGCATCATTATCTCAGAGAGTCCCTAGCTAATGTTTACTCTTAATGACATATCTTGTATGGACCTTGACAAGTGTTGCATGGCATGCATTTGGCATTATAGTAGCATAGTTTTATTGTCCTAGAAATCCTTTTGGTATGCCTGCTTATACACTTCTTTTTTTAAGGCTCTGCATTCCTGCTTCTCTGAAATATAATTTTTTTCTTTAGTTTCCCTTGTTGTTTGCCTAATTCATTATTTCTCTTAATAAAAAAATTTTTCATTACAAAATGTGTGTCTAAAATATATGTTACACTCTTCACCTCCTTTCTCTCAGCATTTGGACTATTGACACTCAGAAATCCTGTCAAGTCTCCTCAGTTCCACTTCTGTTTGTCTCTTGACATTCCATTTAATTTCTGTGACACAGTCAGGCCTGGTGAACTGTGTAAAATCCTGGATCACGTACTGTCCAACATGTGTTTGTAATTTCTTTTACAACTTGTCTATACATTTTCCTCAATTTCAAAAATATTCCTGGTCTTTTTTTATATGTATAATCACCTACCTGGGAATAACCCAGTTCTTTAAATCCATAACACCCCCCCAGGGAAAGTCCACAGTTTCTTGTGACACCAAATGCAACACGTTTCCATCACACACATTTAAGTAAGTTATTCTTATCCTTGCCATGAGTGATATTCTTTACAGATTCCACTTGGATTGCATTGGGTGTCCTGCAGGAGGCTGCATTGACTCTGCACCTTCTTCCACAATTTTCTATTGCCAATTTTCTCCCATTGGGAGCAGGTGTTTATGGCAACTTTATTGATGGTTGCTAAAATTTACACACAACCAAGATTTTGTTAAAAAAAATTTTGGTGCTTTCATTTTTGAGGTTACAATATGATCACAATATTTCCTTCTTACCTTTCCTCTCTCCAAAACTTTCTGTACACTCACCCTCGCTCTCTTGCAAACCCATGACCTTTTTCTTTATTAGTTATTATATGCATATACATATATATAACTCTAAATAAAAGCTGCTCAGTCTGTACAATGTTAGCTGTATGTGTGTTTCCAGAGCTGACCACTTGGTATTGGATAACCCGTTGATGTGCTATTCCCTGGGAAAGGCCATGTCTCCCACTTCAAGAATTCCTTAGTCACCTGCAGTTCTTTGTGTGGGACTGAGGCCCCTACTCAATTCTGGTCCACACTGGCTTGTCTATTGTTCAGTTCATATTTAGGCAGTCATGCTAGGATTCATTTATAGGGTTAGCTTATAACATCACCTGAATCACCTCCCCACAACACACTCAAGGAAATAAATTCTGTGAAATCGGAGGCCTTAATGATACTTCCCATATACAAAAGTGAATGCTTTCCAGGTGTGTAATAATAGTATAAAGGACAAATGAAATAAACATGAAAATGTCTAAAGTAAGTCTCTAAAATGAAATTTATAGTATACTAAGTATTTCCTTTTCATGCATCAGTCCTACAAAAGCCAAACCACAGAGATTCCATGGTCTCTAAAAACCTAGGTAAAGTTTTGGAGTTCCATGTGTGTATGCTATAATTTTATTTATGTTATTAAAATATAATTTCATAATTTCTCCTTATAGCTCCTTAATATACCCCTACCTTGCTCCATCTCAAATTCACACCAACTTTTTAAGTGGGTATTAGATATATATGTGTATATATATATACATATATATGTATATATGTATGCATATTTGTATATGTATCCAACTCAAAGTGGTTACCCTCAAAGCATACATACACAAGTAATATTAATATTATATGGATTAAAGATGTTTTAAAATATACAGATAAAATAAATGCAGCCTCTTTAATCCATATAATATTGCTTGTGTGAATATGCATTCAGTGAGGAACACATTGCATTGGATAATCAATGGAAAAGCCCTTCCCTGAGGAAGACAATTTTGCCTGCTTTCCACATTCTTTAGTTCCCTGTAGTTCTGTGTCCATAGCTGGGACCCCTGAGATTTACCCTTTTCCTGTTAGTATATATCTTAGTTATGGTTACCATTTTTATGATGAAACACCATGACCAAAAGCAATTTAGAAAGGAGAGGATTTATTTGGTTTATGCTTCCACATCACAGCTCATCACTGAAGAAAGTGTGGAACTCAAGGACGTGAGAAAGCCAGAGGCAGGAGCTGATACAAAGGCCATGAAGTGGTACTGCTTACTGGCTTACTCATCACTGTTTCCTCAATATCCTTTCTTATAGAACCATGACCTGATGGGATTGAAGACCAGATAGTTTAGTTTTACAATTAAGCTTAGTTGTTTAGGGCTTAAGATGTTCTTAAGTCTAGATAGATGTTTTAAGTTGATAATGACAAGATATGATAGATACAGATTTACATTCACAATTTTAGATGCACCAAGATAGAAAAGATGCTTCCTTCAAGGCTGCCAAATGCACTTGGCCAAATGCCAAAACACTAAGAATGTAACATTTATATAGTTCCTGACTTAGTCATGGTTCTTCTTGCTATAGGTAGTTTATTGTTTATATGTGTAATAATATAATTGTATATGCAAAAAATTACTTAATGAAAAAAGAGTAACTATGACCACCAGCCTCAGGTGCAGCAGTTCTGGTATATATGTATCAGTTAGAGGTGGGTACCACAAGATCATGTGTTCTCTGAATTTTTATCAGTTTTGTGGTTTTCTGTAAAAATTCCCCCGAGGATGAGGCTTTTAGGCCAGATGCAGATGAGCTGTTCTGAGCATTATGTCCAGAGTGCAAAGATGAATGTGCTTTCAAACAATGTTGATAGCAATAACCTATAATGTTTTTGGACTACCTTGGATTTCTCTGACCAAACACTCAAATAAGCTCTTTCCATGACTGTTCTGGGGTTTTACTAGATAGTCTAGTATGGGAAAGCATCATCTTCTCAGATGGGAAAATTTAATCAAATATATGTATATACATATGTGTGTGTATACAATACTTATATCATTATAGGCAATTTAGGTTAATAATGATATTATTCTTGATAACATTTCATACATTCTTATTGTTATTTATTTTATCCTT
Source organism: Acomys minous (assembly GCF_964271855.1). Classification (NCBI taxonomy): domain Eukaryota; kingdom Metazoa; phylum Chordata; class Mammalia; order Rodentia; family Muridae; genus Acomys; species Acomys minous. The sequence continues at coordinate 9,305,086 of NC_140492.1, read as the reverse complement.
CTCCCTACATTGGCCTTCTTCTTTCTCTCTAAATAAAGCCCCTCTTTTTTCTTTCTTTTTTATTAATTTATTCATACTACATCTCAAAGGTTACCCCATCCCTTGTATCCTCCCATTCCTCCCTCCTTCCCATTTCCCCTTACTCCCCTCCCCTATGACTGTGAATGACGGGGACCTCTTCCCCCTGTATATGCTCATAGGGTATCAAGTCCCTTCTTGATAGCCTGCTAGACTTCCTCTGAGTGTCACCAGGCCTCCCCATCCAGGGGACATGGTCAAATATAGGCACCAGAATTCGTGTGAAAGTCAGACCCCACTCTCCACTCAACTGTGGAGAATGCCCTGTCCGTTGGTTAGATCTCTGTAGGGGTTCAAAGTTTACTGCATGTATTGTCCTTCGCTGGTGCTATAGTTTGAGCAGGACCACTGGGCCCAGATCTGCCCATCATAATGTTCTTCTTGTAGGTTTCTAGGACCCTCTGGATCCTTCTATTTCCCCATTCTTCCATTCTTCTCTCACCTAGAGTCCCAATAGGATGACTTCCCCTCTGTCTCACTTTCCTGTTAAGTGAAGACTTTCATGGGACATATCCCTTGGGCTAGTGTCCAGATATAAGTGAGTATATACCATTTGAGTCTTTTTGCTTCTGGGTTAACTCACTCATTAAGATCATTTTCTAGTTCAATACATTTGTCTGCAAATTTCGGGAATTCCTTGTATTTTAATAGCTAAGCAGTATTCCATGGTGTAAATGTACCACAGTTTCTTTATCCATTCTTCTATTGAGGGACACTTAGGCAGTTTCCATGTTCTGGCTATTAAAAATAAGGCTGCTATGAACATGGTTGAGAACAGGTTCTTGTTGTGTGCTGGAGCATCTTCTGGGTATATTCCAAGGAGTGGAATAGATGGGTCTTGAGAAAGTCTTATTCCCAGTTTTCTGAGATAGCACCAGGTAGATTTCCAAAGTGGATATACTAGTTTGCATTCCTACCAGCAATGAAGGAATGTTCCTCTCCACATCCTCGCCAGCATGTGGTGTCACTTGAATTTTTTATCTTAGCCATTCTGATGGGTGTAAGACGGAATATCAGAGTTGTTTTGATTTGCAATTCCCTGATGACCACAGAGGTTGAGCATTTCTTTAAGTGTTTCTCAGCCACTTGATATTCCTCTGTTGAGATTTCTGTTTAGTTCTGAGCCCCATTTCTCAATTGGGTTATTTGGTTTGGTGGTGTTTAATTTCTTGAGTTTTTTTTTTATATATATATTTTGGATATTAGACCTTTTTCAGATGTAGAGTTCATAAAGATCTTTTCCCAGTCTGTAGGCTGTCACTTTTTTCTCTTGACAGTGTCTCCTGCCTTACAGAAGCTTCTCAGCCTGTGCTGTAAATACCCCAATGTATCGAGCGATGGACTGTGGGTTGAAGAATCACTCCAGACAGTGGGTCATCCATTCTAAGAGAATGCCTTTTAAGGAGGAGGGGCCACGACCTTTTATACAGTACACAGGCAAGTGGAAAAATAAAAGACGATGTAGATGGGAAGTCCCCGGGACAAGAGCAACCATAAAACCACGGTAGCCTGGGTGCAAAATGGGAACTTGTGGTCAGCTCAGTGAGGCACAGTGTTCACAACAGGAAGCTGCCAGGACAGAATAACAATTGCATACCAGCCAGGGCATGGCCTCAGGGGGTCCAAGCCTAACAGTTCTCAACAATTTATTAATTGTTGACCTTAAAGCCTGGGCTGTTGGTGTTGTGTTCACAAAGTTGTCTCCTGTGCCAATGTGTTCCAGGCTCTTCCCCACTTTTTCTTCTAATTATTTAGTGTCTCTTGTTTTATGTTGATGTCTTTGATCCGCTTGGACATGAGTTTTGTGCATGGTGACAAATATGGGTCCAATTGCATGTTTTTACATGTAGACATCCAGGTAGACCAGCACCATTTGTTGATGATGCTATCCTGACCATATGTGTGTGGATTCATATCTGGGTCTTCGATTTGATTCCACTGATCAACAAGCTTATTGCTGTGCCAGTACCATGCTGTTTTAATTACTGTTACTCTATAGTGCAGCTTAAGATCAGGTATGGAGATTCCTTTAGAGGATCTTTTATTGTACAAGATTGGTTTAGCTATTCTGGGTTTTTTGTTGTTCCATATGAAGTTCAGAATTGAACTTTCAATGTCTTTAAAAAATCGTGTGGGTATTTCATTGAATCGGTAAATTGCTTTTGGTAAGATGACGATTTTACTATGTTAATTCTCCCAATCAGTGAGCAAGGAAGATCATTCCATCTTCTCATGTCATCTTCCATCTTTCTTCAGAGTTTTGACATTTTTTTCAAACAAGACCTTCACTTGCTTGGTTAGAGTAACTCCTAAATATTTTTTGCTTGTGGCTAACATGAAGGGTATAGTTTTCCTAATTTCTTCCTCTGCATGCTTGTCATTTGTATATAGAAAGCCTACTGATTTTTTTTTTTTTAGTTAATTTTGGATCTAGCCAATTTCCTGAAGGTGTTTATCAACTGTAGTAGTTAACTGGTGGAATTTTTGGTGGTCAGTTATGTACACTATCATATCATCCGCAAATAGGGATAATTTGACTTCCTCCTTTCCCATTTGGATACCCTTGATCTCCTTTTGTTGTCTTATTGCTCTGGCTAGAACTTAGTCCCTCTTTTTTCAAGTCTTATCATCAAATCACTTGTGTTCCACATTTTTTTTTATCCCTAATGCTCCCACTCCCATGGTCCTTCTTTGTTTGTCTTTTCCATTTCTGGCTTCTGTAATTACTCCAGGATATATACTCAAACCTAAAGATTTAGAGCTCACCACAGATGAAAAGTTAAAGTTGTTTGATTTGCATTTCCCTAATTTTTAGGGAGAATGAACATGTTTGAGATTTTTCTTATCCAGTTTTATTTCTTCTTATGAATATTTCTGTTCTTCTCAATATCACACTTTTAATGTGTGTTGTATATGCTTGCTGATTCTTTGCATTTTGTGTTCTGATTATTAACCCTGCCAGATATAGAGCTGGCAGAGTTTTTCTCCCATTTACTGTGCTTCCTCTTTACTCAACTGAGCATGGTTAGATGAAAGGTTGACAAATTACTATAGACTTTAGAATCAAGGTATGAAAACATAAAATAAAACATGTAAGAGAGTTTCATATATCAACAGATGAGAGAATGAAGGTATGAAGAGTAACTTTTTAGAGAGGGGGGTTTAAAATATTCTTGATTTTCAGATATATATTTAATTCAACTCTAGACTCATTATTAAATGACATTATAATGAGGTTGAACCTGAAACATTCTGCAATTATCTAAGAAAATATTGTATTTAAATATGAAGAGATAATGGATGTGCATGGAAAATTTCATCTTCACACTAAAAATATCAGTGACAATGCTGTTTCATTTATCCTTACTTTCTTTTTTAATTTTAATGAATTTTTAATTAATTTATTCTTGTTACATCTCAATGGTTATCCCATCTCTTGTATCCTCCCATTCTTCCCTCCCTCCCATTTTCCCCTTATTCTCCTCCCCTATGACTGTGACTGAGGGGGATTACCTCCCCCTGTATATGCTCATATGGTATCAAGTCTCTTCTTGGTAACCTGCTGTCCTTCCTCCTTAATTTCATCCAGTGGTGAAAAGGGAAAAACATTAAGATATCATAGTGTATTAGGGCCTCTTTAAGATGAACACTCCAGAAGAACTAAGGACACATCGTGAGAATCTGGTGTTATGATGGTTCTATAACAAATATATAAGAAATGTTCTGCTAATAATACTATTTAGATTAGATTATGAAAATAATTTATTTTACAGTTTTAATGTAACTTACACAAATAATATTATCAGATTTGATAATAAATTATTATTTTATAAGCCAAGAATAACAATATAAGCCATGTGTATAAATGTAAAATCTCACTTTTATTAAACCTCAAACTTTATTCTGACTTCTTCACATATTTTAATACATTCATGTATCATAGCAACCCTTCAGTGTAGTTTCTATTACTTTTTCTAATATTTATGTGTTCATACCAATCCCAATGGTATATATGTCAAAAACCAAAACATATTAAGAAGCCAGTCTATGTTACATGTTTTAGTGCAATAAACTGGAGTTATTTTATACATATTTCCAATAAAAGTAAACATAATGATGCAAGAGTTGGGGTTCACAAATGTATGAGATGAATGGCACAAATAAGTTAAAGCGGAAATGGCAAACAATTGCTTTATGTTTTTTATTTCAATTCTAGATATTCATAATTTAGCTAATAAATCAATGTGAGTAAAAATCTATGTTTGTTCAGTGACATTACTGATGATATTTAAGTTCAAGTTCTGAGAATTATAGCTTGAAATTTTCTCATTAATTTTTGGTACTGGTAACACAGAGGTCAGGTACAAGTATTAGAAAATCTTAACAATAGTCACAGATATTGTTTCCATTATTTTATGCTCATAAAAGGCATCACCCTTGATCAGTGATTAAGTCTCTTCAAGAAACCAAGATTGCTAAAATCTCTACTTAAAAAAATAGCACCTGCTGTTCGTGCTCTACTCGGTAGTGATTTCATTTTTGATATTTAAGAATAAAATAACAGAAAATAAAAGTCCTTAGATGAGCATCATCTGAATGAACTATTTTAACTAAGTTTGAATCTTTCTAGAGAACTTAATTCCTTTTGTGGAATCAACAGTTTTACTACAATGAACAACAGAGCCTCCAAAACTGGGTCCTAACATTCCTTTTGGTTATCCTCTTTAACTAGTTCCTAAGACCCTATTGCTGAAGACACCACACACTTTCCATGCAGGATAAATCAAAGCTGATCTTGAGACTTCCTCCCTACTGTACAGGTTTCATTCAGTCAGAATATGCACTGTAAGCTGTCAAGGACGAAGGGCACTAATTGTCTTACCAGGTTAAGAAATGCATGAATCGCAATGCCAATCTACCAGGCAAGATGTGACCACTGGTGTAAAACAATCATAGGTGTTACAAGGGCAACCCAAGACCATCCCATAAAACATAATTTACAATGGGTATACTGATCCAGTTAAAAGTTCATGACTTATGGAATTTTTGGGTTCTAGGGGTGAACTTAACTACAATTATTTAGCCAAAGTGACACAAGACCAAACTTTCTTCTAAATACTCTGTTTCTACCCATATACATATGGTACACTTTTCCTCCTTGCTGAACAATTGTGCTAACAATAATTCAATATAACTCACATCAACACATTTTAAACAAGATAAGAGAGTGTGCAATGGGAAGACTGTTTTGTTCTTAATATCACAAAACAAGGGTTTTGGTTGAATTAGTGAAGTAGAAATTTTAAAGCAGGTATATCCTAAGAAAAGCAGTTGTATGCAACAATGATATATATATATGGATAAGGTCAGAAAATCACAGTACCAGGAAGATAGCTCAGGAAGAAAGGAACTTGTCTCTATGCCTAGCAACATGAATTCACCCCTTGTTCAACCCCTGTTACTAACATGGTGGAGAAAAAGATCCAAACTTCTTAGGATTTCCTTTGGATTCCATATATGTGCTGTAGGGCACACACATGCACACACACACACACACACACACACACACACACACACACACACACACTCATGCATACATACCACACTAAAAAAAAGGAAAACATAACTATAGCAGTTTATGAGATTGAATAAGTTTATTAGTAAAGGAGAGGAAAATCAAAGCACATGACTCTTATAATCCTTAAAAAAGATCTAGAGAAGTACACAGAAGAAGATCCCAACACCTTTCATTCGGAATAAAAAGCAGAGAAGTAAAAGTCTCAGGTCTTACATCCGAAGGGCATTAAATGAGGCCACGGCTTCAACAGGGTCACATCATAAACTTGGGATGTAAGATCTTCTAAGAAAGAGAACCCCTCAGAGTATATAGGGTTCAGAACCAGAGATATCTGAGTTCACAATAGAAGATGTTGAAAGTCTCCCATGGTGTCTTCATTAATAGTAGCCAAATCCAGATCCAAAGCCAGATCCGTATCCATAGCCACAGCCACACAGAGAGCGTGAGCCATAGCCATAGCCACAGCCATAGCCACAGCCCAGTCCACGGTAGCCACAGCCATAGTAGGAGCCATAGCCACAGCCCAGGCCTCCATAGCCATAGCCTCCATAGCCACAGCAGCCATAGCCCCTGTTGCCATAGTAGTTTCCGTAGTAGCCACACATGGTGTTGGTTGTTGAGGTTGTTCTTTGGTAGCGAGGAGTGTAGGTGAGTTGAGTCTGTGTAGTTCTGTCTGAAGAGAGGGCCTTTTATATGATCTCAGTGTGGGTGGGACTCACCATGTGCTCATGTCATTGGGTAATTTTATGACTAATCTAATTATTTTGTTGTTTTTCAACTGTAACTATGTATCAGAGTAATTAGTGATGCTTGGCATTTTGTCTATGAGTTTTTTCTTGATATTAATTTATTCAGTATTTTTTAATATTTTGAATAAAATAGAATGCCACCTTTACTCCCTCAAGCCCTCCGATGCCTACCAAACACCCAAATTCAAAACTCTTTATCTGAATATTATGGTTACATGTATTTATTTGTTGTTAATTTATTTATATTTATATTTATGAATATGTATATATATGCATCAATTCTGTTGATTCTGATTTTGCTTTTGTTGTCTTCGTGTTTAAGGTATCAAGGCTAACCACTCTGCATTGAACAGCCTATAAGCAGGCCCATCCTTGGGAAAGGCTTTCACATGAACTCTGGTGATTTTTGATAACATAGCCATATTTCTGACATTTCAATAATAGTTCACAATAATTACTATTTTAATATATCCTTTCAGTCATCCTACATCCTGGAGTAAAATTAAAAGATTTGGATTGAGAGATATTTTAAATTAAAATTAAGTGAGTTCAGGTATTAACCATACCCTGTATTTTAGTCAGCAATCCTGGCAATCTTCAGAATGTGGACACAGACTTCATTTTTTTTTTATGTTATCTAATTTGACTTCCCTTGTGTGCATTCCAACTGACTCAAATGAATTGAACTAAAAATATTTAAATGCTAATGACTAAATCAACATGTCAGTCTATTAATTCACCCATTGAATATTTTGAATACTGTTTTTATGTGTGTTACTTGGTAAGTGCATATTTATGAGATGAATATATGTTACATCTTACTTTTAACTGGTTGAGATATTTGAAATATAAAACATCTTCACTTATTCAAAGTGAGATTCTTCCATCCTTCCAGATCCCAGCTACCTCACTTCTCCCCAACTTCGATGCTCATTCTTTTTCCTCTTCAGAAAAACAGACCTCCAAAATAAGTCAACCAAACAAGGCAAAACAAAATACAAAAAGAGAAGGCAAACCCCCTCATATAGAAGCTGGATAAATCAATCCAATAGGAGGAAAAGAATCCCAAGAGCAGGAAAGAGAGTCAGAGGCACATCTACTCCCACCATTAAAAGTTCCACAAAAATAAGACAACTGCCATAACATTTATGCAGAGCACCTGGGGCAGGCCCTGTGCTTGCTACATCAGTCTCTGTGAGTCCATAAGTGCCCTGCTTAGTTGATTTGTCTGGCTATGTTCTCCTGGTCTCCTCCATCCCCTCTGACTCTTACTGTCTTTCCTCCCTCTTTTTCAATGGTTCCCCCCTCCCCTTTCTCCCTTCCTTCATCCTTCCCTCCTTCTCTTCCCTTTTACTCTCTTCATAATTATCACTTCAGTTATTTTTTTTTAACCAGAGATGTTTGGTTCTACCCTAGGTCTCTGGACTACCCAGCCCCCAGTCCCTGGCCATGCAGACAGTGTAGGGCATGGGCTTTCGCTAATGCAATGGGTCTAAAGTTCGAAGATATAAATCTTAGTGTGCACACCAATGGGACAATAATTTCAGCTATTAGTAAACACTGGTAAAAATAACTTGTTTATTATTTTTTTCCTTGGGCTATTTTAATTCTTAAAACACTACTTAATTAAAAAAAACATTGCATCAATCAATTTACAAAGAACTACCTGCTCAGGTATAGTCACTGGATAGCTCATTCTCCATGGTTGGAGGTACATAAGGAGGAGCAGGGACTGTCTCTGACATGAACTGTGGTGCCCACAATGTGATCACTTCCAGGGATGCCACATGGACACACAGAGGAAGGGGATGCAGGTATCCCAAAGAGACCTTATAGGCTGTGGTCAGATGGTGTAGGATGAGACCACCATGTCAGAGGTCTAGGGGAAGGGACTAGGGCAGAAGAGAGAGGGAGGGTGTGAAGAGGAAGATACAAGAAAGAGGATAACAATCCAGACGTAACATGAATAAATTAAAATCAATAATTAAATACAAAACAAAAAATCTGGGTGTGTATTTTCTTAGCAGGTTTATTGCTAGATTGTTTTGTTATTGTTTAATGACTTTGTTAATTAAAGCTATTGAATTTTACTTTTAGTATTTATATCCAGATATTAATATTGTACCAAATCAAACTGCTTTCTCATTTTATTTCTAAAAGTGAGAACTTTACACTAAATGGGGAAAAAAAACTTTTTGCACCATGTTGATATGGTCTTATGAAATTGCCAAGTTCTCATGAACATCCATAATCAAAAGAAATTAAGCTAAACCTTGTTCTTCTAACCCTTCAAGGTGGTTGTTACTGCCCTCTTCTGCCTCTGTACAGAACTTCATAAATATGTGTTCATGATAATTCTATACTTTCCTGCTCATATTTTCAGTCTTTATTCCTCTTATTCTATTTAAGTTGCTACCCTCTGCATGAATCAATAAAACTTTATTCTTAACAAAATCAGGGAACACATCATCTTCATCCTCAGGCTCTGGACAATGGTGAAATCAGCCGCATTCTTTTTTTAATTTCTGAAGAATCTTTCACCTGGGCTTTTCTGCTACCACACATATTAAAGTTCCAACCTCCGAAGTTATTCAGCAGATCACCTAGTTTTTCTCCTTTTGTTTGGTCAAACTTTGATGGTGTCTTGCTAAAGGATCGGCCTTTCTCTAAACAATCTCAGTTTTAATCACTAATATTATTTTGCATAATGAAACATATAGAATGTATGTCACCTAGCGTTACTTATGTTCAGAACTATTGTACACTTATCAACCAAGTAAATTATTTCTTACAAGCTTAAAAATAGACCTTATTCTGCCAATTCATATTCTACTTGTGCTCTTTATTTTCTGTCCTTGTATGAAGTTCACATTTACTTTTCCACCACACTTTTATTGATTAATTAGTTGATATGTGTGTGTGTGTGTGTGTGTGTGTGTGTGTGTGTGTGCACTTATACATTGATGTCACCGTGTAACATATCATGACTGAGTTGACTGTGCCATCTCATCAGCTCCTGGTGGTCACATCTCTTTAATCTCCAATATGATGACAAAGTCTCACTCTTCCATTGATTTTAATCCCTTTGACTATCTACAAAAAAATGTCAGAAATTCTTCAGACTATCACCAAATTTAGATTTGTCCAAATTTTTTGGATAACTCTATTGGGATTGATACATTGGTAATGAATATCAGGAACAAGCCAGTTGTTGGTGTTGTATATCCATACTATGTTAATAGAGTTTTGATCATTTCTGTGATCCCTTTCAAACTAATGTTTCTAACAGAAAATCATTCCCTTCTTGTATATTCATGGTCAGTAGATATAAGTATCTGTGTTTCTACTATGGATGTGGATAATATATAAACTGATAAACATGTGAAAGCATGAACCATAAATTAAAGTGAATGATCCTTCTCTACAAATGGAAAACTTAAAAAATATTGGCATTCAATATGGTATAAGTTAATGCTGCCACCATGATCTTTCTTTAGTAGCCATGCAATACTTTACCTCCTAGTTTTTATTTTAATTAACTTTAATTGATATTTCATGCATGTATACAGTACATGCTAACCACTGTAACCTTCCTACTCACTTTAGTCTCTCCATGTCCTCTACACACTGTCCCCTTACAAATACTTTTTCCTCATCCATGTTATTTGACTATGCTTTTTATGCTTTTATTACCAAAAATTCATATATGATAAGAAACAAAGAAGAGAAGAAAAAGAGACAAGAAACAGACAGATATATAGCTGGGAGAGAGAGGGGGGAGAGAGAGAGAGAGAGAGAGAGAGAGAGAGAGAGAGAGAGAGAGAGAGAGAGAGAGAAAAGAAAAAGATTAAGAAAAAATATAAATAGAAATTTAATAGGAGGTAGGAGGTATCTGATGTTGTATACGACCTACTGTAAGCTGGAGATTGCTTTAATTTAGCATCTGTAACAAGTAAGCTAGTAAAATAGAAGAGTCTCTCATTAAAGGCACATCATATCTACTCATGCAGCCTGCCGCATAACAAAGTTGTGTTGGGTAGGTTGGTTGTAGGGATATTTTAGACAGCTTCAATGCCAATCGCTTTTTATGTGAATGTAGCAGTGGCTTCCTCCACAAACCACTCACTTGATATATAAAGTAATGTAAAAATGTGAACTTAAAACTGTAGGATCTGATGCTCTGGCCTTTACACCATGAGACTCTACAGCTCCTAACATGGAGGGCAGGACGGAGGCTCTGGAGACCTGGGCTGTGGCTATGGCTATGATACCTACAGATATGCCTCCTGCAATCCATGCTCCTATGGAAGATTCTGGTCTCCTGGATTCTTTTGACAAACCAAAATCTCCTGGTCTCCTTAAATCAATGTATAATGAGAAGCTGTATTTTCCTGGATTGTTTGTGATAACAATATGTTTCTGATGTTAAAAATAACAGCCCCAGTATATAATGCCATCCATATGGGAACTTATACTTCTTTCAGTATTTATCTGCAAATCTTATGAGTTACTAAAAATAAAAACAAAATCTGAATGCCCTTGATATTTGGAAACTAGTAAAATTAAAATAGAACACAATTCGCCATTTTAAGTTTTGAAGATGTCTAAATTAATAACATTTGGTAAAATGTACAAACATCAAAAATTTCCATTAAGGGTGATTGTTTCTGCAAAACTATTGCTTCTTCATGTATATTTGTTATATAAATTACATAGGATAAAGTAAGGTAATTTTAGGTATCTTAAATAAATCAATTTACATAGTGGTAAAAAAACTAAGCCTACATCTGTATTTTTAGATAATTCAGAATTTGGTGAAAAGCAATTACATGCACATTGTTGTTGCAGGAAAGAAATCAGTCAACCTCTGATCAGAGCCGTCACTCGAGAAGCAGGGTAAGTGGGAACTAGCACCCCAAAGTCTGGAATCAAATCTGAAACTTTATCTGCTCAGCAGCTTTTCAGCTTTATTGAGACTAACAGCACTCACAAATACATGCTCACACAAACACATACACTATATGCACCATGATAGTTTGAAATTTTATTTATTTATTTTTCATATTTTATCTGTCATTAAAAATAGACTGTTTTCTCATGTGCTACATCATGATTATGGTTTCTGCTCCCTTGGCTTCTCCCAGTTCTTCCCCACTTCCCTCCCCATCCAGATCCAGCCCCTCTGTTTCTCATTAGCAAACAAACATGTTTCTAAGGGATAGTTAAAAACCAAAATAAAACAACACAAATTTATCCATCGAAATAGGACAAAACAAACAGAAGAAAAGGAGCTCAAGAAAAGGAGCAAGAAACAGATATAGATGTAGACCCACTCATCCACACACTAAAGAATTCCATAAAAACACTAAACTTAGCTGAGCGTAGTGGCACACGCCTTTAATGCCAGCACTCAGGAGGCAGAGGCAGCAGATTATTTTGAGTTTGAAGCTAGCCCGGTCCTCAAAACAAGTCCAGGACAGCCAAAGCTACACAGAGAACCCTGTCTTGAAAAAAAAATTTAAGTCCTAAACAACATTATGAGGCAAAGGACCTCCAAAGATGAAGTTGAGTTTGTTTCTGTTGGCCATCTACTGTTGGGGATTCAGCCTACAATAAAGAGTAGCTTGTTTCTCTACTAAGAGTACCTTGCAGAAAGCTAAATTTTCATTTAAAAGTGGTTATCAACTGAAGATTGATTCTGGGTTAAGAGTGGAGGCTTTTGTCCACTTCTAATCTATTTTTTTGGTCCTGTATCCCCTGTGGCACTTAGACTATTTCTCTTCCACAGTGTTCCCAGTGTTCCCAGAGCCTTTAGGGGGAAAACTTGAGGAGACATCTCTTTTAGGTATAAATACTTCAAGGTGTCCTTTCTATGTACAACGCCTGGTTGTGGGTCTCTGCATTTTTTCCTACATGCTACAAGAAGAACCTTTCTTTGATGATTGGTGACCAAAGCACCGACCCATGATGTAAGTACAGAAGAAAGTCATCTTATTGCTCTTTTTTAATAGCAATGCTTGGTTTTACCCTAGGTCCTTGGGCTATCTAGTTTTAGGTTATTAGACAGGCAATCAATGTGGAGTATGGATTTCACCTCATGAAGTGGACCTTAAGTCCTATCAAAAATCGGTTGGTTACTAACATGAGCTTTGTGTTACCATTATTACCCTAGGACATTGTGATGGCAAGACACCATCATAAATCAGAGTTCATCATTAGGCTACTGCTCACTTTTGTCCTTTGGTAGTGTGCAGGGTACTTTCCTGTACCAAAGATGCTAGCCAGTAGGAATGAAGGCTCTATGTAGGCATCCATCTTGACTTCTCCATGTTCAATGAGTAGTGGAGTTGTTTGCTTCAGCAATGGGCCTTGCTATCAGTTTGTGGAAAGCAGCACATAGTCTTGGCAACAGCCTGGAATGTTTGTGGGTTCCCATGGTGCACCGTTGGCAACTAACTCAATTACTAAGTCCTAGTACTAGAAGTTACATTTGGTGACAAGAGATGTCCAGTTGGCAATTTCATTTAGATTCTCATCAGACATGTATATATTTTAGAAAAGCTTCTATTAGATTAGATCTTATGCTAGCTTTTATATGACCTTTAATTTTACCTATTGCAGATTTCCTCCATTGTACTTCTCTTCCTTCTCCTCTCCACTTGATACTTCTTTTCAAAACACACACACACACACACACACACACACACACACACACACACACACACGCAACTCTCCTACTTACCTTTCCTAGGAGATCTGTCTGTTCCCCACTAGTCACTTACTCTACCAAATTTCTATGGTTCTAAGGATTGTAACTTGGTTACTATTGACTTGCCAGCTACTATCCACATATAAGTAAATGCAAATCGAATCTGTCATTCTGGCTAAGAGTTATCTCACTCATGATAATTGTTTTCAGTTCTTGCTGTGACTCCATTCCCTACCATCCAAAGGACACCTGTAAAATCTAAAAAGCTCTCCTATGATTTCTGAAGACAGTCAGAGAGTAGCTTCTCATGCTAAGGAAGGTTTGCTCCAAGGATCAGAAGTTCCATCTATACCTTGATGAGCTAACACCACTTCCGAAATCCTATTTCCTCATTAAAATAGAGTGGCCTTAAAAGGGATGTCCCATGAAAGTCTTCACTTACCAAGAGATTGAGATAGATGTGGGGACTTCCTATTGGGACTCTAGGAGATAGAAGTATGGGAGAATGGGGAAATAGAAGGATCCAGAGTGTCCTACAAACCTACAAGAAGAACACCACATGATGGGCAGATCTGGACCAGGGAGGTCTGATCAAACTACTGCACCAACCAAGGACAATACATGCAGTAAACATAAAACCCCTACTCAGATCTAGCAAATGGACAGGAAATTTTCCACAGTTATGTGGAGAGTGGGGACTGACTCTGACATGAACTATGGTGCCCCATATTTGAGCACTTCCCCTTGGTGGGGAGACCTGGTGGCACTCAGAGAAATGATAAACAGGATACCAGGAAGAGACTTGATAAGATGTGACCATATGGTGGGGGAAGAAGGTTTCCTTCTGTCACAAACCTAGGGGAGGGGAATATGGGTGAAAGAGGGAGGAAGGGAGGAACAGGAGGATACAAGTGAGGGGATAATAATTGAGATGTAATCTGAATAAACTAAATAAAAATAAAATAAAATAAAAAATAAAGTGGCCTTAAAACTGACCATAAAATACAATTTAGTTGATTCAACAACCTGACTAGTCAAGGTACCATTAAACAAAGACCCAAATGTCCATACAGCAATGCTAAGACCAGCATCACATAATAAATCAAACCAAACAAACAAAATCCAAACCCCACCATCATTGACCTAAGTCTAGATGCGTATATAGCACCTCAAAACCATAAACTATGATTAATCAAAATAATATTTGTCCTCCAGAACTTAACGCTTGATGATAATGTTCCATGAGAAAAGCAACTTAGTTGAGGCACTACACAGCGGTTCCAAAAGAGCTATTATAAATATGTACAAAGAATTAAAATAGGATATAAGCAAATGCTTGAATAAAGACCACAAAACAGAAACAGAAAACAATTCAAGATGTAAAAATGAATTTTCATATGGAGATAGTATCTCTGAAGAAAATCCAAACTGAAATGAAATTAAAAATAAATCTCAGGAAGCTGAAGAAGTGAATCAAGAAGAAAATATTTTAGGTCTTGAAGAAAAGCTTTAGGAAATAGATCACTCAGTTTTAAAAACTTTAAATATAAAGAAAAATCAAAGAATAGAAAATACAAAGACTGTGGGACATCATAAAAAGTCAAACCTACAAGTAACAGGTATTGAATGAGGAGTAGAGACCCAGGTCAAAGGCAAAAAAAGAGAAGAAAAGAATCATAAATCTAAGGATAGTGATGCCTATCAAAGTGTAAGAGACTTCAATAATATCAAAGAAGTGAGTGCAGAAAATTAACTCCTCAGGTCACATAAAATTCAAAATCCCAAATGTACAGAACAAAAAAAGGATATTGGAAACCTCTTTACACTTGAAGACTCTGCTGTCATTTTCTTCTAAATCCTAGCTCATCTTACTTGAATGTCTTCTTATAGGTGGGTGTTCAAGGAATATGCAGGTGTTTATCACTGGTGAGTGTTCATTACTGCCATAGCTATATCATATCCAGAAGACAGACAGTTCCAGTATAAATGCCCAGTTTCAACTCTTAAATATGGCTAGCTCCACTTTGATGATGTGGCCTTAGTATGGATGCAATATATGTCTCATTTAGGGTTGACCAGTCTACACTCTTTTGTTTTCACCACTTTGATATGTTATTTCTTTGACCATTGTTCATTAGTAAAAGAGGATTCTGTGAGTGAAGGTTAGATTGTCACCAATCTAACTACAAACATAAATATTTAGACATGAGTTTAGCTACATTTTTATTTAGCAAAATTTTAGTAGTAAAATCTTCCATCATCTTTTGACCAAATTTACAATCCATAACATGCACTCTACCGTAGGATGCACATCTAAAACACAACTAAGGACATGGTTGGTTGGTTACCTTTGAGACAATTATATAATAACATTTATACACATTAAATTGACTGTGTTTTTCTGATGAACCATGCATAACCCATGATGATTCTTTCTTGAAAACTAAATTTAAAGTGTTATGTAATATTGAGCATTAAATGACTAGAAAAACTTGGTAGGTTAAATAATTTTATTAGGACATCAGAGATACAAATTCTAACACAAAAGTCAATAAGGCTTTTGCTCTATTGTCATCATTGTGATGATGACAAAGATAAGAGTTTGCAGCTGATTTTCATTCCACTCCATTTGAGATGGTAATGTCAGGGAATGGGTCAACTTCATACAGGTCAATATCAGCCAACCATGGACCTCATTTCACTGTAGGATCATCTTCATGCAAGTCTAAGCTTCAGAACATGTGGGATGGAGAATTGGGTAATCCTGCAATCACAAGTGGAGCAGGTAAGAGTCTCTCATGGTGTCTTCATTAGTAGTAGCCAAATCCAGATCCATAGCCAGATCCATATCCATAGCCACAGCCACACAGAGAGCGTGAGCCATAGCCATAGCCAGAGCCATAGCCACAGCCCAGTCCACGGTAGCCACAGCCATAGCCACAGCCCAGGCCTCCATAGCCATAGCCTCCATAGCCACAGCCCAGGCCTCCATAGCCATAGCCTCCATAGCCACAGCAGCCATAGCCCCTGTTGCCATAGTAGTTTCCGTAGTAGCCACACATGGTGTTGGTTGTTGAGGTTGTTCTTGGGTAGAGAGGAGTGTAGGTGAGTTGTGTCTGTGTAGTTCTGCCTGAAGAGAGGGCCTTTTATATGTTCCCAGCATGGGTGGGACCACTAGAGCCTTATGTCATTGGCCATATTTCTACAGCAATTTGAATAATTAGTTCAGTTTATTTTAAATCTGGCATTCAAGTTATTTCCTGTGGCTTAGTCACAGCTGAATCACCCATGAGCTCTTAATGTGAAGCAATGTCTCATCTTCTAAGTACCAGTCAGATCAAATATGTAGATTATTTATTGTTTTGTGTCAAGGTCTTATAGCAGCAAATGGCATGTTTTCATACTCAAACAGTGTGGCTTTGCCTTTGTATCCAATGGGTCAGCCTGAGCTCTTCTATGAATCATCCTGTAGTACTTCAAACACTGTTTATCCATATGCCCTGTGGAGTATTTTCATTTATATTAGAGAAGTTTTATTATTAACAGACATGAAGTCTCTCAAACACAAACTTGAACAGTTTAATGTTTTGCATTTTTCAATAATATATTTTTGACTCTGTTTTTGATATACCAGATTTTTCCATTGTTTTAAATTAATATAAATTCATAAAATAAATGTTTGGATTGCATTTTATTTACAAAACTTATATATGTATGTATATATATATACACACATATATATACATATATATATATAACAAAAGTTTTATAGAATTGGATTCTTTACATTTTAAGGCTTTATTTCTGTGTTCTGGCTCAAAGTTAAATACAGGTATTTCTTAATCTAAAACAATAATTTTTTTCAGAGCTACATTTTAATCAAATCAAGGAGAATTTTACCAGCAAATATATTCTTGCCCTAATCTGTAAATTTACATTCTTTGCAAAGTGAGCTGAGTTTACAGAAGTCAGTTAAGGGTTTAGACAGTTGTTTTGGAATATGGTCTCTGGAATTAAGAAAGTTCGGCTTAGTCTGTAGCACTGTAGACATGGTCCTCATTGTGTGTATTTAAACATCCCACAGGCCGAGATTGCTAAGTATAGACCACCACATGTAGTTTAAGTCATATCTTTACCATTCACAGTAGTCTAAGTAGCATAATTGCAGTGCCCATTATAAACCTATAGACAGGGAAGAACTAATTATACCTATATGCATTTTGATAATCAAGTTACTCAGCCCATGCTCAGCACTTAGAAAATTTCTAGCTCATCATAAGTATGGGAGTAATGTTTTCTGATATTATTTAGTTATCCAATAAATGTGTTCTTGGATATAAGCTTTATTAGAGAGTGTTTAATAGCAAGAAAACACAGGGATGAGAAAGTCCTCATTTTTGAGACTTGCATTATTGAAACTTAGGGAATGAGAAATTCTTTGTTAAGATGATGCATCTAAAAGTGCAGAAAAGCACACTTTGGTTTTTCCCAAGGAGCCCTTTTCCTGCATTCTCTGAGATCATACAATCAGGCTGGTCCAAGGTGGTTAAATGGGTCTCCATGAAGGTGGACCTCAAGGCAGCCTCATCATCTGCCTTCAACAACTAGATTCAGACCAACAAGATGTAGAACCAAATACCAGGTAATTGATTCACCAATTCATGATAGATGATGGTGCTCCACACAAATCCCAATGTACCACTGCACATCATAGTCAACATCAGAAAGTTGGACAATGAGGAAATATTTAATGTGCAGCTAGGTCACTGATTTGTGTTGAGATTATCTTGAAGTATACAATAGATGTTTTGTTTTCTAATAGAAATGATGGAATGAGATATAATTTGGTTTATCACTAAAGTAAAACATTTACTCATTTTTACAGTCATATATTACAAAGATTTTACTTCATTTGTGTAATTAAACTTGAATTCATTCATCTGCAAAGGGATACTGGACAATATCAAACGACACATGACAGGTAATTTGCAAAGTCATGCATTTTCTACCTGTCTGATGCAAGAATTTGAGAGTTTTAATGAGCTGAAATCAATGTTGAAAGTTACTATGATATCGTAAAATCTCATTTTGGAATTATGTTTGGCCTTTCAACGAGGAAAGTCTTTCAATCTATTTCAAAACCTGGAATTTAATACATATAACGTGAAAATCTTGACCTAAGTCTACAGGAATCCAGGCCACAAAGGGTTTGTTGTGCCTTGTGAAATATAAGACTTATGAGAGTTTTTCTGGGAATGTTCCTCGTGGTTTACACAAAACAAATTCTACAGATGCAGGCTTCCTTGTGACTGGCTGCACCTACTTTTGAAGGAATGCAAAAGAAATGGTGAAAATGGTGGTGTTCAGACTCAGAGAAACACCTCCCTTTTCTCTTCATCTTAGACTCTTCGAAAGGACAACACTAAATATCAGCTATAAAAATATCTACCTGTACCTTTTTCCCACGATAATAATATCTTTTAAAATGAACTATAGTACCATCAGGAAATTTCAGTTTTAAAAATTAACTGTTTCCTTAAGTGTTTCTCAGCCATTTGATAGTCCTCTGTTGAGAATTCTCTGTTTAGCTCTGCACCCCATTTCTCTATTGGGTTATTTGGTTTGGTGGTGTTTAATTTCTTAAGTTCTTTATATATTTTGGATATTAGACCTTTGTCAGATGAAGAGTCGGTGATGATCTTTTCCCAGTCTGTAGGCTGTCGCTTTGTTCTCTTGACAGTGTCACCAGCCTTACAGAAGCTTCTCAGCCTCATGAGGTCCCATTTATTAATTGTTGATGTTAAGGCCTGGGCTGTTGGTGTTCTGTTCAGGAAGTTGTCTCCTGTGCCTATGAGTTCCAGACTCTTCCCCACTTTTTCCTCTAACTGGGTTAATGTCTGTGGTTTTAGGTTGAGGTCTTTAATCCACTTGGACTTGAGTTTTGTGCAGGGTGACAAATGCTTAAAGAAATGCTCAACCTCCTTAGTCATCAGAGAAATGCAAATCAAAACGACACTGAGATTCCATCTTACACCCATCAGAATGGCTAAGATCAATAACTCAACTGACACCTCATGCTGGCGAGGATGTGGAGAAAGAGGAACACTCCTGCATTGCTGGTGGGAATGCAAACTAGTACAACCACTTTGGAAAGCTATCTGGTGCTGTCTCAGAAAAATGGGAATAGGGCTTCCTCAAGACCCAGCTATTCCACTCCTTGGAATATACCCAGAGGATGTACTACCACACAACAGGGACATATGCTCAACCATGTTCATAGCTGCCTTATTCATAATAGCCAGAACTTGGAAACAACCTACGTGTCCCTCAATAGAAGAATGGATAAAGAAACTGTGGTACATTTACACTATGGAATACTACTCAGCTATTAAAAACAAGGAATTTCCAAAATTTGTGGACAAATGGATTGAACTAGAAATTGTCATAATGAGTGAGTTCACACAGAAGCAAAAAGAGCTAAATGGTATATACTCACTTATATCGAGACACTAGTCCAAGGTGTATGTCCCCATGAAAAACTGTACCTACCAGAATAATGGGTAAGAGGGGAGGACATCCTATTGAAACTTTAGGTGTGAGAAGCCTGGGAGAAAGAGGAAATGGAAGGATCCAGTGGGTCCTGGAAAACTACAGGAGAGTCTGGGCCCTGGGGTCCTCCGCAAACTGTGGCAACAGCCAAGGAAAAAATAGGCAGTAAAAACCTTGAACCCCTACCCGGACTAGCCGATGGACATTCTCCACTGTTGAGTGGAGAAGGAGATCTAACTTTCACACAAACTCTGGTGCCCCATATTTGAACATGTCCCTTGGACGGAGATGCCTGGTGGCACTCAGAGGAAAGATAATAGGTCACCAAGGAGAGACTTGATACCGTATGAGCATATTCAGGGGGAGGAGGCCCCCTCAGACACAGACTTAGGGGAGGGGAGGGGAGTAGGGGGGAAGTGGGAGGAAGGGAGGGATGGGAGGATACATGGGATGGGCTAACAACTGAGATGTAATATGTATAAATTAATAAAAATGTATTAAAAAAATAAAAAAAAATTAACTGTTTCCACATGTACTTACCTTTACTTTCGGCTATGAATAGTCACTACATAGCAACCCATGTGTGACTATGATCAAAGGGTGGGTACCACTTTCTTATTTGTCCCTGATTTTTGTCCTTGTATATACACTACAGACTATTTTAAAGCTGAGCTACAAAGAGGTTGGGTATTTTCCTCTTCATATAGAATCATTTTGTTTTGTTTTCTAAGTGACAAGTAAGGGGTTTAAAACATGCCTAAATTCTAAAGACTGACTACCATGCTGTTCTCTTTTCCCCAAACCACAATCAAACACACCTACATTTTAAGTGTTGCTTCCATGAAGTGTATAATATGTCTTTTACTGCCACCTAGCAGCTTCACCACAAGAAAACTTCTCAACTCATGCTATTCATAAAGAGCTTATGTCCTTATTAAAATGGTCCCAGGAGTCAGTAGAGCTACGAGAGTTTCATGTCATTCTGGTAAATCTACAATCAAGCATTTTGCTTTTGAAGTCCATTTCATGTGAGTTAGTGAGTCACTCTGTAACCAGCTCCCAAAGTGTCCAAGTTACTGAAACATTGAGACACAAGCAGTGTTTTGTAAACACATACTCTACAGTGACACTATAACATTAAGTCTCTCATACATTAATCATCTATAAAATGCTGATGTTTGTATGAGATAAAATTTGGAAAAAGAGTATTACATTTTCAAATTCTTCCAGTAAAGGATCAAAAGATTTTTACCTCGTATACATAGAAAAATGCTCTCAACTTGTAAAAACAAATCTTCAACATCAAGAAAGATGTACATTTACTGCCTAAACTTAATAAACTGGCTCACCAATGACAACACATATTCCACATTACAGTTTCTGTCAGTGAAGATTTGTGAAATCTCTGACCCAGCAATGTTTTAAAAGGCTCCAGAATACTAAAATAATTTTAAGAGATATTTGCCTTTATCCTCATGTGCTCTTGAAAGTACTTGAAATTTTATAGATATAATATTCAAATGATTTATGTGATTAGAACATACTGAATTCAGGAGGAGCTATGGGCCACTAGAGCCACATGTTAAAGATATTGGCAAAACTGTAAAACAGCACTGTAATTTTGTGTTTTTTTCCCAAGACAGGGTTTCTCTGTGTAGCCATGGCTCTCCTAGACTCACTTTATAGACCAGGCTGGCCTCCAACTTACAACAATCTTCCTGCCTCTGCCTCCCAAGTGCTGGGTAATTTATAATAATAATAATAATAATAATAATAATAATAATAATAATAATAAGAAGAAGAAGAAGAAGAAGAAGAAGAAGAAGAGGAAGAAGAAGTTAACATTTGGAAATAGTATATAAATTAGTGTTATTAAATAATGTTTTCAAAATTTTATTTTTAATTAAATTATACAAATATGTGCTTATCTGTATTTGGGTACAATCCACTGCCCTGAGCCAGAGGCACATACATTTGTGAGCCACCCAACATGGGTGCCAGAAACTAATCCCGAGTCCTCTGTAAGAACAATGCTTGCTCTTAATCACAGAGCCACATCCCAAGCCTAATACTATAATAATAATAATAATAATAATAATAATAATAATAATAATAATAATAATAATTTAATGTTTTTTAAAACTGTTTGAAATTATATTTTCCTCTTTCCTTTCATCCCTCACAAAGAATCTCATGTCCAATGCATCATCTTCTCTTTCAAATTCATGTCCTCATATATTTTTCTAATTCTTTGTGTGTGTGTGTGTGTGTGTGTGTGTGTGTGTGTGTGAGAGAGAGAGAGAGAGAGAGAGAGAGAGAGAGAGAGAGAGAGAGAGAGAGAGAGAGAGAGAGAGAGTTCCTAAATAGATAAAAAACAACTTTCCCAGTCTATGTTATGCTATTTTGTTATTTGTATGTGTGTTTTTAGGGCTGACCCTTTGGTATTAAGTAACCAATTTGTATGCCTTGCCCTGGGAAAGACTATTTCACCTGCTCTCAGCACTCCTTAGCCATAAATCTTTGTGTAGGGTTCTGGTCTCCTGAGCTTTCTTTGCTGTGTCAGTGTTGTCTACTGCTAGGCTCATTCAGCTTATGTTTAGGTAACCATGCTAGTAAAAATCCATGGCTACAGCTTCTAACATTACTCGGAGATACAGACTCACAGCAAATTCTGTGACCTTCCTGCTCTTACAATCTTTCCATACCCTCTTCTGCAATATCCAACAAGTATAACTAAATCTTCTGTACATTGAATTTAAGAAGTCCAGTGACTAACCCCAGTTAAAATTCATATCATAATTTAATAGTTCTCTGTAAAATAAATGACACCCTCTAAAATGGAAACAACCTTGCCTACAGCTTTTCTGGGATTTTTATGGCTATATTTCACTTATAAGTTTAATCACAGCCCAAAATTTAGACTCTTAGTAAATTTTTAATATTTTATTTTTTATATCAATGAATTGATCACAAATGGATTTGATTTCAAAGCAAATATTAAGTTTTTCAAATAATATTTTTCAAATCAAGGCATCTATGTCTGGCAAGTCACCAACCAAGACCCAAGCTCATTCTATATTGTTGCCTCATGTTTTATGCACGATAATATGCACGTTCATATTCAGAGATGGTGACACTGTGGAGATAAGGATATGACCATCTGTGCTTTATTCATATATGTGTGTAAAACAGTGTTCCCTTTCGTACTTACAAACACCACCAATTTTCAGACATAATCAGGTTAAATAATATCTCACAAAATAGTTCCACTTCCTGTTAGCTATGCTAGAATTCGCTCAGTTGT
The DNA here is from genome assembly GCF_964271855.1 of Acomys minous. Classification (NCBI taxonomy): domain Eukaryota; kingdom Metazoa; phylum Chordata; class Mammalia; order Rodentia; family Muridae; genus Acomys; species Acomys minous. Next base: position 9,282,119 of record NC_140492.1, on the reverse strand, counting down.
TATTCAACATTACATTAAGTTTGCACCATTGGCATCTCAACATTCAAGCATATAAAGTTTTATTCTGCCTTACCTTTGTCATTCCTCTATTGTTATAGCAGAGGGACTCAACGCATGTCATGGGCACATGCATACTTAGTGAGTCAGTGTCATAACCACCTAATTCTCACATTGGAAAACAACATTTTAGCCAACTTTAAAGATGTTCACACTCTTCTCAAGTCTAATTTGTTGAAAACAAGGCTGCTTTAGCATCTTATTGTGAAGTTCTTGATTTTGCTCATTTCTAAAGCTACAATGAAGCACAATGCTTCTGAGTATCTCACACATGATGACTATACCTTGGATGTGAAAAGCATGGATCTTGGAGCACCTCAACTATTTCTAGAATGCCTTAATTATTTTTAGACACTTTCAATAAGGCAAGTTAGAAAATATGCTTATTTCTCAGTCAGAGAAATCCTATTTTATTATCTCAGCAACTGATTAAAAATGTTTTCTTCCAAAAATAATATTTCCCCCAGAGGTAGTAGATAGTAGATTTCCTCAAAAGTACTTATATTCTTTTTGGAAGATTTCTTCAAATTAAATTTATGTGCTTGGTCTTTGTCTTTCTACCTGGTTTCAGTAGCATGTATATCAAGAATTTAATTAAAATAATCGTGTTGCATCTGAATGATTCAACATTCCTTCACTGTGAGATTTTTTCCCTGTGTCAAATACCTGTTTCATTCTGTCACCCTCTGAACAGAATTTAGAACACTTGCATGTAATTATGGGCTCTATGTGGCAATCCTGGGCAATTTTATGAGAATAATTCACTGCATGTGGAATCATTGTGGCAGGAGAAAATTCGACATCATTGGAGTTTAGCAAATATCATTACAGAACAATCACGAATGTTTCAACACAAGGATGCCTTCCCTTTCTCTACGGAATCTGACACATTGAAAAGTGAACACTAGCAAACAGACTAAACAGAATAAAGTAAACAATGAGCCTGAAACAGCAAAATCAACCCTACATAGGGTGATGCATACAGCACACTCTATGGATGCTTCTTTCTGCCTTTAAATAATGACAAGCACAATTTTAGAGAAACCATGGGCCTTTAGTGGGATAAAACACTCTAAACACCTAGTGTAATGCTGAAGCAGTAACTTCAGCTTCAAGTCAACAAGGTTGATATATTATGATAAACAAAAGTGAAAGCCAAGCCAAGATGTCAAGTTAACATCAAGATGTCAAGTTCCATTTTGTTCCAGAAAATGTTATGAGTTTAAGTTTCTTTGTAGGTGATTAAAATTAATTTCATGGGGATATGCCACCATTTTCCATCCTTCTGTTGTTGATAGGCATCTATGCAGTTTCTATTGTGAAGTGTGCTGCAACGTCTTTTTAAATTATTCTTCAAAATAAAACAACACAAAGTTAAAAAACCACTCATCATAATCTTCTTGTGTGATGTAGAAATATTGATCTTTTACTATCTCATAAAAATAAACCATGTATGATTAAATATGTCTAGGCACCAAGTGCTCACATATGTAGTTCATATTCTTGACTTTTTGACTCTCTTAAAACCTTGTCAAATATTTCTTCCGTAATTTGTCTAGTTTGATGCAGATTTGTAAATATAATGATTTACACTTCAAATCATATAATTTGATCATGAGTCTACTGGCTTAAAGAAAGGAAAGTGTATCCAGACCATGAAAATTTTTCTTTTAAAAAAATCATGATAATATGGCTGTTTCTTAATGTAAATAGAGTGAATTCTGATGAAGTCCTTCTTGTTGTTTGTCTCACACACCACAGTCAGAGAATTAAAAATCTGGGTAGATACAGTGTTCAATCAGAGGACACTATTCCTCTAAATTCCTAAGAAAACATTCTTCTTTCAGATCATGGTTTCTTATGGTAACTACCATGTTGCCCTAGGTTATGATAGCCTGGGCTCTGGCTGCAGCTGTAGCTGTAGCTCTAGGTGTGGCTGTGACTGTGGCTATGGCTGTGGCTGGGATGTGTATGAATACAGCTACTGTAACCATGCTGAAATAAGAGATATTAGATCTATAGATTCTACTGAGAGAAACCCAGAAATATTCCAAGACTATATGGTTCTTAAATAAGATCTTCTCTTAACTTGCCTTGAAATGACAGTTATCCACCTTGGCTTACTTGGGAGAAGAAATAACATTTCAAATGCTTCATCCATCGTATTAATTGAATGTAGTTATCTGGAGAGTCTAATTTTATTTTTAAAAGTCTTTTTTCTGGCTACCATTATGTTACAATTGTTATTCCACACACAACACACTCAACATTTCCAAACTCCATTCTTCACATGGGACTATCTTTAATTGTTTTCAATAAAATCTCTTATGTTAATAATTATTGTTCTTGTGCTCTATGTTTATAATATTTCTTGTGTGTAAACCTGTAAGAAAATATTACCATGAGAGAAACACTGTCCACATGAAGATTGACAAAAAAAGCACACATGTGAAAATATGCTGTATTTATGAAACATGCTTTAGATTAACTGGGAGTTGCTTCAGTGATCTGCACTGGTCATATTAAAATGTTATACCATAGGCTAAACTTTAAGTTAATGAGTAGCACCCTTCATTCACAGTATACAGTCATGCACTTCAGGGTCTGGATGTTTGTTCTTTTGTGACTGTACATATAAGGACTGAATCCCATGTTTCACTGTGCTCACCCTTGAATTTTCCAGTCCCCATCATTTTCCTTGGTCCTCTTCTCTTTTCTAGCACAGATGATAAAATCATATTTTCTATCATATATATTGTAATGTAACCTGAGTCATCACCATATTTTTGTGTTTGAAAGTCTCTAGAAATCACCACACCATTAACAGGGATACTGTCAGATATAAAATGCCACATCCCTATTTCCACCAAGCAGTGACTTTGCATTTTAAATTCAAGGCTTCTTTGGAAAACACCAGACATTTTTACACTGAATATAGTTTACTTCCAGACAGAAAAAATACATTCAGCACAAGTTCAACATCAATATTTTGAGGACACATTTTTATTCAAAACATGTTATATTTTTGTGACTTTAAACATGAAATTATGAACATTTCCCCAAATGACTGATACAGACTTCACAACTTTGAAATATAAATGTGATGCATAGTGTAACCTATTAATAAAGAAAGATAGGTATGGTCAGTCATAATCTCAATTTTATATTAATTTTAAAATTAAATTATGGATCAGTAAATATATTTGTGGATTTTCATATTAGAAATAATGTCTCATTTTCTCATAATATAAAACATTTCAATTACTATATTCATGTGTAATAATATTATTTTATATGACTGTCCACACATACCACACAGTTCATCAACCATGAGAGACATGCAATAATTCTAAGATACCAAAGCCATTCTCAAAAAAGTGGTCATAGTTCAGCACCAAGGACAGTTCCAAACATCATAAAGTGTGTCTTTCACGATAAAGCAGAGGAAAATAAACCAATTAAGTAATTAGTGCAGGGCATGCTTTGTGAATATTTTATGGAATTTTCATGCTTTAGAATTAGAAGCATAAGAGAAACAAATCAATTAAAATGTTTATGAATTTATCTCTCCCTGGGACCATGACGATTTTGTCCAGATTATCTGCTCAATTCTGAATCCTTGCAAGAGTGGGCACGGAAGAGAAAATAAATTGATAAACATCGGGAAATGCAATATTTGAACTCCACCTTTCTATATGTCTAGGGATAAAGATTTATGATAATGGTGTATAATGGTGAATTTCATGCTCTCCATTATCATAAATCCATGAACACAGTTAGCATCCACAGGGGTATGTGGTCTTGTAGTTTGCTTTCTGAGCTACTTCTTTATGACTGCGCTCTAGCTATTCTAGAAGTCACTTCTCTTTGATACCAGCATATGCTTGGAACACATGTATTTGTTTTGATTTTATTATAAAAAGCAGCACATTAAGAATTATATACTATTTCATTTCCTTCCTTTTTATTTTTGAGATTACTATAATTAAATAATTTTCACTTTCTTGCTGCAATATGTCTACAACATTTAGGACATGTGGAATCACATTTCACATACATTCATGCTCAGATGACAAAAATTACTGAAATAATACAAGCGATGCCTCCAAAACTTTTGTGAGCATTCATATCTTATCACAGAGCAATGCCTTTTGAATGAGCCAATAACTAGAAATAACATTACTATTCAAGAATGATGAGCAGCTACACAACATCCTTTGTTTTGCTATATGGCCATTTCCTAGCCCAGTATTGGACTTTATTTATTTTTATATTCCCTCTTGGAAGCCAGTTGTAATGGACATTGATATCACCACTGTAAGTTATCAGCATTTATCATTTTTAATTAATTTTACTATAATTTATTCAGATTACATCCTGATTGCTATCTCATCAATTGTATCTTTCCATTCCCCCTACCTCCTTAGAATACCAACATTTATTATTTTAATTTTTTGAATAGTATTTTGGGGAGGGATTTACAATTTGGAAACTTGAACTTGAAGGATTAGACATATCATGGCTACTTTCTGTTGAATAAATAAGTTTAAAACCAATAAAGACATAAGCAATAGAAAAAGGTTTATCTTCTGGTCAGGAAAACATGCAAAACTGTACTGAAAGGTGAATAAATACAAGAAATAATGAAGGCTCCATGCAACTTAAATAAGCAATCCTCCAAGGTAGTATCCTTAATTCTTGAAGTAACATCTGGAGTAACTCATAAGAACCTCAGAGATATTTGGCTGATTAGCAGTGTAATATAAACCATGGCTAAAATTAAAAAGAAAATAAGAATGTCAGCAAGTTTTTTTCACTGTCTGCCTTGGTGGTAAAGATAACTGTATTAACTATTCTTGCTAATTATATAACTCAACACAAAAATAAATTAATCAATTTCTACATTATTTATTTGCACACTCACCTTAGGAGAGATAATTTTCCCCCACACACTATCTTACTGTGTTTTATCAGTAAACTGTGCCCTACAAACTGAACATTAAGATAGTGACTAATGGTCATTGAAAAGGCAGTAAAATGATGTGAAGAAATCCACTGTGCTTCATGCTTTCGCTATACTGTACAATCTCAAAAATTTGTAGGAATCGGGATTAACACAATTTTCTTTTGTTTGTGTTTATCTTTCTATCCTGGGAGGTTTTAGGAAAATGTCTTAAACATGCTGTGAAACCTTACAGTTCCACAAATCATGATCCCTCTAGACTTTTGCAACAACTATAACATGTAGTAAGCCTCTTCCGCACTTAAATCTTTTATGATCGTGTCTCATTAGTTGAAGATAAACACATAACCCAAAGGCAAGGATGTTCTCAGTGATTCCTTGCTGGAAATTGCTTTAGAAAGGGAAGAAACACTACTGAGCTGCCAAACACATGGCCATACACAGTTTTAGTCAGTTAAATATGTATCACATTCTCCATTCTCTACACAAAATCTGTATGCACCAGTAAATAATGCCTCATATATTAAATTGACTGACCTAACATTATTTACCATGTTCTCTTCATAATGGTCTACAATTCCCATTAGTGAGAAATTCTCCTTTTTGCCTCCATGAGTTTTCTCTGGCATCTCCAGGTGACTGTTAAAGTAGGACAAGAGCTAAACGTTGGCACATATAACTGTTTTCCATCTGCATCTCTATTTCTGATTGATTCTATCATGACACATCACTAAGTGATAAATGGTGAAATGGTGACAAGCTTTTAAAATCAAAATCTTGAGCTGACCTTCCACTGGATAGTCTTCACTGTATTAGAAAATGCTTTTAGGCTGTGGGAAATGAAAATCATACTCAAATGTGGCCAGTGTGAGATATTTACCTGCCAGTGGATATGGGCCCTGTAGTTCAATAGCGATGTAACTTTTATAGTGGTAACCACCCACTTTTTGATTGGATTTGAAGCCCACTCTCCAGGAGAGAACTCATGCCTACTTCCATACAACTTGATAAAGGGCTCAGAACTGTGATGGTCAAAGCACCAAAGGAGAACTTACAATTATTGTTTTTGCAAAAAGCTCATGTTATCAACCTCTTCTTGACATCTGTTGTTACTCCAATTTAAATACACATACCTAACGACCCAAACCTAGAATCTACATATGAAACTGAGGCCTCTGGGTCTCAGTTACCTCACAGCTAACATAGTTTTAAAAATGCTATGTGAACTAAATGGAGAGTTACCAAAAGAAATACTAATGGTCAAGAAATATTTCCTCAAAATATTCAAACCTCTCTCTTTCTCTCCTCCTTCCCCCTCTCTCTTTACTGTCGGTTCATACATGTGACCAAGATTTGAGGACTATTTAGAACATGGTTCTACATGTTATAAACACAAATGGAGACAGTGTCAGTCACTCTTCTATGATGCACCAGTAGCCAATAGTTCATCAGAGAACAAGAATCCCACAAAATATTACATCTCTAAAAAGAAATGAAAATTATATCTAAATGTATTCTGAGTCCTACTCCTCCCCAAAAAGGCCTGAAAAATACATTTCAATGCATTTAAAGAAAGTTTAGCATGAATTAAATTTTAGAGGATGCCAAGATTGGTTAAACATCATTGGTGTGGAAATGGAGTTGTGGATATCCATATACATGAAACTTCTTTTGTAATAAAATATTTGTAAGAAAATTTTGTCATGAAAAAGATTGATTTTAAATTATACAGGAATAGGGAGAGCCGATGGCAGAATATTGACATTTATTAAATCTTGAGGGTATGTTTGTGAAGATCAACAGTTTAACATACTGTTATGCATGCATAAGAGTCTTTAATAAAGCAAATGATGATGTACCAAAAGTCTGCAAGGTGTATGTAAATGTGTGTACATACAGTATAATGCAATAAGAAATATTAAAACTAATATACATTATAGCTTATAATCTCTCTTTTACCCCCAAGGCCCTCTTAACTTTGGAAAGATTTTTTCTTTCAAAGTTCTACAATCCAATACTGAGAAGATTATTGGATCACATAAAAATATTCATATGATTTTGCTTGTGCTTTGATCATAGCAATCCTGACATATGTAAGATGGAATCTCAGTCTTTTTTTTTATTTCCATTGGTTTCTCAGAAAGTTGGGAATAGTTCTACCTTAAAACCCAGCTATATCACTCCTGTGCATATGCCCAAAAGATTTTCCACCATACCATAAGAATACTTGCTCAACCATGTTCATAGCAGCTTAATTTGTAATAATCAGAGCTGGAAACAACCTATAGGTCTCTCAACCAAAGAATAAATAAAGAAAATGTATCCATTTACACAATGGAACACTACTTGGTGATCAAAAACAAGGACATCCTGAAATTTCCAGGAAAATGGATGGACTAGAACATATCATCCTAAGTGAGGTAACCCAAGTACAAAAAGACATGCATGGTATGTACTCACTTATAAGTGGATATTAGCCATAAAACAGAAGATAACCATGCTACATTCCACAGGCACAAAAAAGCTAAGTAACAAGGAGGGGCCAAGGAAGGATTCTTGATTCTCATCAGAAGGGGAAATAAGATAGTCATTGGAGGTGGATAAAGGCAGGAAACTGGGTAGGAGAGGAGATGGGGGGGGGAATACAGTGAGGATTAGGAGTAAAGAGAGCAGGTAGAAAGAGTGCCAGGTGATAATCAGAGGTAGGGGGCATCTCTGGAACTTGCCAGAGAGCTGGGATAGGCAGGCCCCAGGAAGTTTGTGGGAGTCAAACTAGATGAGAGTCCTAGCAGCAGGAGGATGTGGAGCCTTAAGTGGCCACCTCTTATAGCCAGGCAGGACTTCTAGTGGAGGGATAAAAACACCAACCCACCCACAAACCTTCAACCCAAAGTTTTTCCTGTCTACAAGACGTTCAAAGACAAAGATGGAGCAAAGATTGAAGGGATGGTCAACCAAAGACTGGTTCTACTTGAGACCCATCTCATGGAACAGAACCAATACTTAACACTATTAGCATAACTCCTCTGAGAGGCTTCAGCAAGAAGATCATGGAAACAGATGAAGAGACCCACAGCCAAATATTAAACAGAGCTTGGAGAGTTCTATGGAAGAGTTGAGGGGATGATTGATGGAGCTGGAGTGGTCAAAGTCTCCACAAGAAGACCTACAGAGTCAATTACCCTGGGCCCATGGGGCCTCACAGAGACTGAACCACCAATTAATGAGCATGCATAGACTACCGTGCACAAATATAACATATGCACAGCTTAGTCATCATGTGAGTCTCCCACCCACTAGAGTGGGAGTCCTCTCTGACTCTGATTGCTGCCTTTGGATCCCATCCCATAATTAGGCTGCCTTATCTGGCCTCTGTGGGAGAGGATGCACCTAGTCATGCAGAGGCTTAATGTGTCAGGTCGAGTTGGCACTTATGGGGGACCTCCCTCTTCTCTGATAGTGGGTGAAGGGGTATGTCAGGAGGGTACTGTAAGGAGGGGGAGCTGTGATCAAGATGTAAAATAATAATTAGTGTAAAAAATAGAATCCCCATTACAAGAGGTAGTGTGGCTGAGTAGTCTAAGAATTCCCATTATACTCAGAAGTGAGACAATGCAGATATACATGACATGATAGGATGCTGACAAAGCTATCAGTTTGAGTTAACTGTATTTTCTGTTTGATTTTCAATAAATTACAACATTTGTCTCAAAGGCTCCTTTGTAATATTCATATCTGAAAAGTTAAACTAATGACGATGGCCTAAAGCATTGGCTAAGTAGTTAATAGCACTTACTGATCTTGCAGACTACATGATTTTGACTTTCAGCACTGACATGGGGACTCGCATCTGTCTATAACTTCAGTTTCCTTGCTGGTATCTGTGTTTTTTTCTAGTAATCATGTCACTAATATAACGGGTGTGTATATGATGACAGGTGGTAACATCAATTAAAATGTACAGGAAAGTGAGGACAGAGCACAAGACTCATTCTTAAGATGTTTTGGTTGTGTTTTAAGAAGGCCACCAAAAAAGAAGAGTGGAACAAACAAATAACCTTTATAACCCTAGACAGTGCATCTCTACAGTCACATTGGTGAAGTTTCTTTTTGCAGGAGATAACAACTAATGCAGAGTCCCACAACGTGTCAAGAAAAGCAGAATAATTGACTATGAGTGCTCAGCAATAATTGGGTCATCTGTGTCACTTCCTCTCCTCCTAATCACAGGGATTATTATGAAGGACGAACTAGAAAATCTGTAAGAGCCAAAGGTGGTGGGCAACTACAAGGAAATAGTCTTTTCCTGAACAATTGCATTTATGATCTCACAGAGTCAATGACAGCATACACAAGACCTGTGCAATATCAAACCAGAAAAAGTACCAGCACAGAAAAGTGATAAGCTCCCCAAACATCCCTAACTAAGGAACTCTTGTGAACTGATAGCCTCAGGGAGAGGGACAGTGGGCTTTCTCTAAGGTTGTGACCCTTCATAGGTTGATCACACTCCACTTGTCACATCCAGGAGTACATGGGCAACACAAATTGGACTTGATAGGTTTTTATTGAAAAAACATTTTTTTCATACAGTATATCCTGAATATGGTTTACTTTGCCCAATTCTTTCAATTTTCTTCTCATCTCTCCCTCCATCTAGATCCAAAGCCTGTCTGCATCTCACGAGAAAGAAAGCAGAAATTTTAATAATAATAATAATAATAATAATAATAATAATAATAATAATAATAATAATAATAATATAATAAATATAATAATACAAAAGATGAAGAAAACAGAATTAGGTAAGTAATAGGATGATTCTAGGAGGAGATGGTAGAGGTAGGTAAATATGATCACTATCTATTGTGATGAAGTTCCAAAAAAAACTAACAGTATTTTAAAGTCATTTCTTTTCTGAAGATTGAAATAATAGAGAAGAAAGGACAAGACAGAAAAATGCACACCAAATAAGTGTACAAACAACAGTAATTTCTACAGAACAAAACTAATCCCAACATACCCGCACTGTATAAGCAGGACTCAGGAGACATTTTCCACCCAAGACTCATTGCACAAAGACAGTGCAAAGCAAAAACAAATACAAAAACACCAAAACCCTCTCTGTGGAATATTAGAATTTTTTTTAAAAATCAAAATAATCTGAGAACGAAAATACTATTTTAGTGATTCTACTTTATGAGTAAGTCAGGTCATATGTCTTTAATAAGCAAAACATAGAGTAATATAGGACTAAACAGGCTCTTGAAAGAACAACAAGATCATATACCAGCTATCTCATTGCTTGACCATAGAGTTGTGACACAGAGACACAATTATCCCAGCTATGCAGCCTCTGTAACTCATGGTGTTTTCTGAAGCATAGTGGAAAGGTGTGTGACAATACCTGTGGTTTTCCCTAACAAACATCCAGGTGTATAAAAGGCCTTTAGCAGATGATAACAGCCAGACTCAAAAAAACCTACTACCAGTCCATAACTGACCATCTACTCCTGACACTATGTGTTACTACGGAGGATACTATGGAGGCCTAGGCTGTGGCTATGGCTGTGGCTTTGGCTGTGGCTATGGTGGCTATGGTGGCTATGGTGGCTATGGTGGCTATGGTGGCTATGGTGGCTATGGTTATGGCTGCTGCCGCCCTCTGTGCTGTAGAAGGTACTGGTCCTATGGCTTCTACTGAAGAGTTTCTACATCTACTCCGTCTATTGGCTACAACCTGCTGTCTTATGAAAGACGCATCAACTCACATCAGGAATTCTTAAATATCTTGCACAGTTCCAACATTATGCTCAACTACGAGGAAGATGAATGACAACCAGAATTTCCGTTTTATTCCACATCTCCAGGTGGCCTGCTGAGCTCTTCATAATCTTTATAATCCTAATTAGATTGTGATGCTGTCCGGGAAATTATTGTGGGGTGTGAAGATGTATACTTTTGAATAAACTATTTCTTTGAAAACCTTCCTCTCTTGCCATTTTATTAGTGTCTACCCGTTTGGGATCTATGTTTGTGCATCTGTGGCCACTTTCTCCCTTATATGTCATAGTGAGCAAGTGAGAGAAGACTAAAGAAGAGAGAATAAAAAATGCGGGGAGGCACGAGTAAACATTTTTTATTTAAGATTCACATATTAATAGACATATTGATTATTTCTATAGTGCTGCTATTGTGCATAATGCCTCAAAGAACTTGTTATGAGCAGACATACCCCCATGATCAAATTCTTTCACCTGCTATTTAAGTTTTCAGAAGAAGCAGAAGTTAGATCTATGAATATTTCAGAGGAGTCCACATTGTATTTCCTGTAATGGCTGTTATCACACATATTCTCACCAATATAGAGGGATTCTGTTCATTCACATGTTTTCTTCTTTATGTATTTTTTATTTTTTACATATACATTTACATTATTACACATATATACAACTAACTACCTGTAGCAAGAAGAACCATGACACAATCAAGAATTATATAAATGTTACATTCTTAGTGTTTTGGCTATTTGTATTTGGCATCCTTGAAGAAAACATCTTTCCTAACTTGGTGCATCTAAAATTCTGAATGTAAATCAATGCCTGTCACATCTTGTCATTATCAAATTAAAACATCTATATAGACCTAAAAACATCTTAATTCCTAAACAACTAAGCTTAAATGTAAAACTAAACTATCTGGTCTTCAACCCCATCAGAGACTTGTGAAGGAGTAAAATTACTTACCTGAGTATACCAGGAGTAGCTTTCCAAATGAGATGTTTTCTAAGACTCATGTGGTGGCTATTTTTATGTCAACTTAACACAAGCTAGAGACACTGGAAATAAAGGAAACCTCAACTAAGAAAGAGCCTCCATAAGAACCAACTGTAAGGTATTTTCCTAATAAGTGATTGATGGGTGAAGGTCCAGCCCATTGTGGGTGGGGCCATCCCTGGGCTGGTGGTCCTGAGCTCTGTAAGCGCAGGCTGAGCAAGCCATGAGGAGCAATTCAGTAAGTAGCACCCTGCATGGCCTCTGCATCAGTTCCTGCCTTAGGTTCCTGCCCTGTTTAATTTTGTGTACTGAATTCTTTAGATGATGAACAGTGATATGGAAGTGTTAGGCAAATAAACCCATTCCCTCCCAACTTGCTATTGGCCATGGTGTTTTGTCACTGCAGTAGAAACTAGGACAACACATTTTCTCTCTATAGCCATTTCATTAAGAGCAGTCAGGGACAATCTCAGTGTAACTTTGATTTTCAATTATGACACAATGGTGAAATAAAACTTTATTTTACCCGTTGGCTTTCTATAGGTTTTCATTTGAAAAAAATGTCTGTTTTACTCTCTAATCACTTTAACATAAGTTTATCTTTATTGTGCTGTTTAATTGTGGACAGTCTGTATATATTGGAGTTATTAATTCCCTACTTCTAATAAAATCTTGAAGTTTGGTTTCTATCCCTTGTGAGGACTACCTTAGGCACTAACTTACTAGTTGGTATAAGACAACATGTCTGTTTTTAGTTTTTATACTTACACTGCAGTTTTACTAAAACACCATCCGTCAGCTACAAAGGGAGGGACAAATGCAGTGCTTGTTTGGTTTCTTTTAAAGATTAAGACTCTGTATTCAGGATTGCATCTAATGGCTTCTGCATAAACAGCAAAGATTCTACCACAAAGCACATTTCTGGAAATGGACCTAAACCCTGTGTTTAAGTATTTATGTGTATATATTTGAATGAGGTGTGGCCTTGGTATAGGCACACTGGTGGGAGGGAGCACGTGAGGGCCAGAGTAAAACACTGAGTGCCTTGTCATATCTACCCATCTAATTCTTTTATCACAGTATCTCACACCAAACATGTGTTTACCATGGCAACCAGAAATCTCCAAATTCCCCTACCTCTAACACACAGAGCACTAGGTACAGGCACGTGGTTACATGGCTTTTTTCATAGTTTGGGAGCTTTTAGCTAGGGTCCTCACACTTACAAACCAAGAGCTTGTCACCACTACCTCATCTCATAAGACATTGGCTGAACTTTCAAAGTTCACTGATTGGCTTTCATGTCTAAGATAAATGTTGATCCTGATTTTTTTTTAAAAAAATAAAGTTTGAGTTGGAAATGTTTTTCAGTGCTATGAGCTCTGACTGTTCTCATTAGAAGACCCAGGTTCAATTTCTAGCACAGATCATAACCATCTGTAACTCCAGTTACAGAGTACCCACAATCCCCACCTGACATCTTCAGGAACTACACCCACATAATACACAGACAAACATGCAGCCAAAACTCAATACATAAAAAAAATGAAATAACGTTTAAAGTTAAGGCCCATCAAAGTTGAATATTGGATCACCATTCACACTCATGTACATAAAATATCATTTTATCTTCTAATAATTTTTAAACAACATGCAGGAAAACAATGTGGTTAGAAATAAACCTAGATAAATGAAAATGAAAAGTTACCACCAGATACCACCAGATAACATAAGAAATAAATAGCTCATTCTTCATCAACAATACTTCAGAAATATTCTCCTATAGGTAGTTCATTACAAAGTAACAACAACAACAACAATGGAAAAGAAAGCACAAAGACCTTTCTGTGTGGAAATGGATGACAAAAAATATAAAAAGGAGAAAACTTTATTTATTTATATCATCTGATATAAACATGTTATGTACTCACTAAGCGAGATGAAGAATGTTTTAGAGTCTTGAAAGTTGAAGAGATACCATAATTTGGTCATGGGTTCCTGAAGTAGAAGCTCGTTTATCTCAGTTATGCAGCCTTGCCTGTCCAGTAAATCATGGTAGTCATTGTTTTCTGAAGCAGAGTGGAGAGATGTGTGACACTGCAATGCCTGTGGTTTCCCCAACGGCAACTCAGATGTATAAAAGGCCCTTGACAGATGCAGACACCCAGAATCCTTCCTCTGTCTTGTCTTCCTCTGAACACTCCACTCCCGACAACATGTGTTACTATGGTGGATACTATGGAGGCCTGGGCTGTGGCTATGGTGGCCTAGGCTATGGCTATGGCTGCGGCTGTGGCTGTGGCTATGGTGGCTATGGTGGCTATGGTGGCTATGGCTATGGCTGCTGCCGCCCTCTGTGCTGTAGAAGGTACTGGTCCTATGGCTTCTACTGAGAAGTTTCTGCAGCTGTTCTACCTAGTAACTATATCATCTCTCTAAGGGAACGATCACCAGGTGTCTTAAAACCAGAATTATTGTAATGGCTTTCAAAACACTCGATTTTCAATTATTTGAAGAAAATAAATGAAATTCAACTATTTTGTTTCATCCTTATCAATGATATAGTATGAAAGTCCATAAACTATTTCTTCTAAAATGTACTTAATAATATGTATACTACATCCAACTTAGGTCTCAATGTATATGTAAAATAGATTTGTATTTTTAAATAAACTATATTTGTTACAAGCATTGCCTTATTCTAGTCTCATTAATTTTCTACAACAGTCTCGCAAATTTGTAAGTTTACAAGTATTTGTACATTTGCCTCTAAGAATGAGAAAGAACAGAGAGAAATGAAACTGTTCTTTTGTAATCATTGTGATTTGAAAAAAAATGAAACAAAAATAACAATTCTTTATAACAAACAATAAAATCTAGTACTCATATGCCTTTTAATATCTACTACTGCTCCTCTATGCTGTATTTTGTTTTATAAACAAATATTTCCCTTTATATTTGGGCAATCATATTGGTGAGACAATATGGGTGTAGCCGACTTTACTAGGATTCACAATCTTATATCAAATCTCTTGATTCTCTGGTTCATACAATCTTTCTATCTCATCTTAGCAATGATATTTGAGCCTTAAGTACAGGAGTGTTTTATAGATCTATCCATCTTAGGACTAAGCTCCAGAACTCTGCATTTTGATTGGTTGTGGTTTCTGTAGTGGTCACCATCTGTTTCAAGAAAATGATTCCTTGATGAAACTACACTTACCTTGTTTCTGTAGTTATTTTTAACTTTTTTGTTGATTCTTTGGGAATTTCAGATCATGCACCCCAGTCCCATCTATTCCCCAATTCTTCTATGTCTGCCTTCCACCATTGTAACCCACTCACAAAGCAAACTATTAAAATTAATTTTTAAAAAAATTCTGACCCTTCTGGACAACAATCTGCTCCCCTATTAATAGCAGTGTTCTCTCATAGCTGTCACAGCTATCTTGTCTCAAGTTCTGCCATGTGTGTGCCACGTTGCCCCTCCTTTTTTCCTGCCTTTCCATCATACATTTGTTAGTAATAGTAGAATTGGAAGCTATGGTGTGTTACAAAATATATTCTTTTGCTCAAACAGTTTTTCTTGCAAATGATCATTGCAGTGAGTCTGGATCAAGGTCTCTGGATTCTACTAAAATATCAATACTAAACCCTCACTGAGACTCCTCTCAGCTATCCTGATGTTGTCACGAGAAATTGAGATACTGAGGTTATGATCTGCCAGCTCTCCCGTTCCCTTGCCACCCCCACTGACAGCCCCTTATGTCAGCTGATGGGGGTGGTGGGAAGCTCTTCTGAATGTGGTAGTCAGTGAAGGATCGTCAGCTCTCTCCATATTCATGACATTTGGGCAGCTCTCCTGCACCCACACCTCTGACCAATGGATGTGACAAAGTGGACAAGAAAAAGCCCAAGAGCAACTTTACACAAACCCTATAGGCAAATGAAAAAGTGACAGGTAGTCCTCCCCAGGAAATGCCAAATGGTCAGGTCTGAAAACATACGTACAGCTAACATTATAATGACTGAGAAGTTTATAGCTAGAAAAATACACTTATATACATATATACATGCTACAATAATTAATGAAAAAGAGGCCATAAATTTTCCAGAGAGTGGGAGGGGCATGTGGAAGGACTTCCAGGGAGGAAAGGGAAGGGAGAAAACTTATAGCTGTAATATCAAAACTTTTAAAACTAAAAATGAGTAGTTTCTACAATGGCTGTCATGCACACCAGAACACTCACATTTTTGTGTGCTTGTGTACATTGTGTCTTTCAAAGCACCTATGCCTGTACTGTATATACTAGAACCCTATATTATGAAATCTTTCTAACCTTCTAAAATATCCTAAACCAAAGAATGTGCCCTTTCTGGCTTACAAATGAGGCTGAAAGCATGGCTTCTAAATATGCCATTTTATTTAACACACTTAGAAAATCACGTGTATTGTCCAGGACAAGATAAGTTTTAAATAAAATGAGAATATTTTATTTTTACCCAGAAGCTGATTATTTTTCAAATATGCAAACTGTGTGTCCAAACTTTCTTTAAAATCTAATTATTTTCACCTTTGAAGTAGATATTTCATGTGGGAAACTCAAGAAGTCAACACAGTGCCATGTACATCAACCAGAGGACTATTGTTTGATAAGGATGACATGAGTGGACATTGGTTTCTACATTAGCGGTGTTTTCCCTACCATCTCAATTCTTTTACCTGGCTGACATGCCCCCAAGAAATGCCAATCTGAGGAAAATCATAATGATTAAAAAAATCAGTCTGAAACTTGAGCTACACCAGTTGGGTGAATCCAACTGACCCAGAGTGACATCAACTGTGACTGTTGGTGCCGAACACACACTGAAGTGTCTCAAGCCTGTATGTCAGGTCTGTTACTGACTCAACCATCTTCTCAGCCCCCTACAACTCACTCTTGAAAACCACAAGATGGTCCAGCACAGACACTTGCAGTCTGCCTGTGCTATCCCTCACTTCTCAACTGAACACAAGCTCTGCTTCTACAGCACATGTCAGGTGCTATTCCAGAAAGTACTACAGCGGTCAGGGTTACATCTATGGTGCCTGTGGCTAAGGTGTGAATGGCTCAGCTGTTGTCTCTGTCTGTTGCAGAACATTCCAGTCCTGTGGGTTCTACTGAGAAACTTCTAGAACAGTGCAGATGGTTTGACTGCCCCTCTTTTGAATTTTGATTAGTGATTATGGAAAACACCTAGCTGCCTTCCAAAGTCGCATGGTGAAAGATAGCATTTCTAAGGTAACACTGGTGTAAATGGATGCATTCAAGTACACACTCACTGATAAAAATTTTAAATTCTAAAATTCCCATATTCATATATTGATATCAAAACTATTGATTACATTAATGTCTCTGACTTAGAATACTTTCCAAAATATGAGTCTCACTTTTCCTGCTCTTATTTTGTTTTCTGTATCTTATTTTTTGTTTGTTTTTTTGTTGTTGCTTTTTTTCTATGGCTGGCTCGATTAGACAGAATTTCACAGAAGCTAGGCTGGCCTTGAACTTGACATGTAGCTTGGGATGATCTTGTACTACCACACCCAGGTGGTGTCTCTGTTCTCAGCTTCTTGAACTCTGAACATTTTAACTGAAACTGTTTTTTTTTTTTTGTTTCTGCACAGCCTATTTTATTTTTTGTCATTTTAAATCTATTTCTATTGAGACTACATTTGCAATCATGCAGAACTGTTCAATTTGATGATATTACAGAGAATTCATACTATTTTATTAAAAAGTATTAATTCATTTCATTTCTATTTTACTTTTAATATATTTCACATAAAATAAGAATATAAATAGTGTCATGTGGAGTTTTTTATTATAAGTAACATATTTTTCCAAATAATATTTTAGCTATAATTAAATTTATATTCATTAAAAAATAACTTCAGTCAGAATAAATATCCCATTTTACTTAACAGTATGAAAATTCATGATATAACCTCATTAACACAATAAAATAATTTTATTTCATTTTTCTGAAATCCAAGGTATTTTTCTAATATGGATTAGTAAAACAATTAATTAACAATCAGTGAAACAGAAACAGAAACAAAAAAATAAAATAGAAATAAGTTAACAAACTGACTTATTGAAGTTCTCAGATATCAAAATTACTTAAGATATAAGTACTCTAAAATCACTAGTAAGGGAGAGCAAATATCAGACTGGAAAATATATCATTCACCTATATGCAATTTGTATATAGCTCAATAAAGAAAAATGACTTCTTAGGTTTAATTTAAGTAACACAAATACTATGGCATGCTGACATTAATAAAAATTACATCAAAAAGCCACTTCAGTGAAAGAGTCTATTGAGGACCATGGAGTTTACTATTCTCCCATGTGAATTTTCCACAAGGCATTTATCTCATATCCAGATATTTGTGACTGCTGAATTCCAGCTGTCATGACCAGTGCTGTTATAAATATTTCTGTCCATATTTTAGTAACTATATTTGTTTATTTTTCCTCCTTCAGTGCTTGGGAGCACAGTATCAGGGTCATAGAATTAAGATTGGAGAATGATTTTCCTCCCTTTGAGAACATTTCAGTTGTTCTACACAGTAGCTAACGTTTAAAAATGGCCAAATTTCTTTCATGTGATGGTTAGTCACCTTCATGGGTATTGTCTTAATATTTCTCTTATAAGGAACCAGGATAAAAGCATTTCTTATATTTATTGTCCATTAAGAGTTAAAATTTAGAAAATGTGTGTTTATGTCTTTGGATGACTTTTAACTGCTTGTTTCTCGTTTACTATATACATTTCTTTAGATACTCTTTTTAAATTTTATTTTTTCTTTTCTTACATCTCAACCACCATTTCCCCTCCCTTCACTTCTCCCAGACTTCTCAGTCCCTTCCCACTACCACCTATTTCAATCAGATCCACTTCTCCACACAGCTGAGCACAACTTAACAAATTACACTAATATTAGGTACATTCCCTCATTAAAATCTATACAAGGCAGCCCAGTAGAAGGAAAAGGGTCCCAAGTGCAGGCCAAGGAGTCCAACACACACCCACTCTCAATGGTAGGAGTCTCGCAAGAACACTAAGCTACGCAACCACCACCCATATAGAGGACCCAGCTCAGACCTATACAAGGCTCCCTGACTGTCGCTTCAGACTTTGTGAGTCCCTGTGAGCACTGCTTAGTTGATTCTCTGAGCCATGTTTTTGTGGCAACTTCAACCCTCTTGAATTAGAATATATATAGATTGCATTCACCTCACATTAGTTATATACTCACTTCTTAAAATGCTATCAATTTGTTATTCATACATTGTGTTGAAGTTAAATGATGTGATTTAACATTAGAGGGACATTTGTAAATTATTGATCTAGCTAGTGCTATTTAGTCACAAGATAATCCTATTCCTACAACAACACATATCACTTATTTTATCTGATATACACAATTAAGATGTCTATATGTCATTATAAGCACTGCTTTTGGGCGACTAGAGAGATGCTAATAAGAGTAAATGCTGCACTAACATAGGAACCTGAGTTTAGATGTCACCATCCACATGCAAAGCAGCGTGTGGTCTCTCACTCCAGGAGGATGGGTTAGAAACCAGAAATTCACCAGCATTTGCTATCCTAATTCCTGGTTCAGTGACATATCCTGTGTCAAAGAAAGAAGATGGAGGGTCACAGAACTAGGCACTCAACATTGTCCTCTGGTGTCCATAAGCACATAACACACACACACACACACACACACACACACACACACACACACACGCACGCATGCACGCACGCATGCACGCACACATGCACACACGCATGCATGCACACATGAGCAATTTCTTTTTACCCGACAAATGTTAGCATACAATATCAACATCAGCATTATTTTTTAAGTATTGGTAACTTGCATTGAGATTTTGTATTTGATCTGTTCTGAAGGCAACTCTTTCAGTTTCGAAGTGTTTATTTTCTTGTTTTTAGTCATTTTATCGCTTTCTAAAATTAAATATATGTAACTAAGATTGTGTTTGGAAGCTTGCTTATTTCATCTTTTCTTTAGCTTTGAACCCGCTGGTTCACTTGAAAACTATGCCTGCTGTCTTTGGATTCACTATTTTAAACTTTCTGTCTACAGATTGATGTAATCAGGTTATAATTGGCACGTACTTTAATCTTCAGTATCTTTTGACGTGTCAGGAAAGTGTCACTTTTAGCAACTGGTACTTAACACTATGTTTATCCAGACATTGATTTTCTGAATTTTTATTGATGTATTTATTTTATTTACACTATTTATAATACTGAAATACGATTATGAAATATATATTTATGGGATTACCATATTATTCCTGTTTTATCTTTTCTCATTATTTTCATGTTTAATTTTCTGTTTAAATAGGTATTTTTATATCTTATTTTTCTTTCCTTTTAAACAAATTTTATTAAATTTATTTATTTGATAAAGGCATTTTTTACATTTGCTTATTTAGTAAAATAATTTTATTACATATATTTATTCAGTATATATGTAGTGTGTGTGTGTGTGTGTGTGTGTGTGTGTGTGTGTGTGTGTGTGTGTGTGTGTGCATGAATGCCAGTATCTGCTTATGAGTGAGTATAGACCATGCATGTCTTTCTGGGTCTGGGCTAATATTTCACAATTTCTTTGTTTTTAATAGCCAAGTAGTATTCCATTGTGTAAATGCACCACAGTTTCTTTTTCCATTCTTCAGTTGAGGGACATCTGGTTTGTTTCCAGATTCTGGCTAATACAAATAAAGCTACTCTGAACATAGTTCAGCAAATGTCCTTGTTGTATGGGGGAGCATCTTTCGGGTATATGCCTAGGAGTGGTATAGTGGGGTCCTGAGATAGAACTATTTTTAATTTTCTGAGAAAGTGCCAGATCAATTTCTAAAGTAGTTTTACAAGTTTTCACTCCCACCAGCAACAGAGGAGTGTTCTCCTTTCTTCACACCCTCCTGTGGAGGAAAAAAAAAAAAAAGAACCTAGGCGGGGTCATCTCTGCAACAAGCTAGAGACCTAAGTTAGGGCAGGCTCCTGGGAGGACATGAGGGGGACTCTAGCAGAGACTGCTTGTAGCAGGGGCCATAGAGAATGAAGATGGCACCTTCTAACTAGTTAAGTCTCCTAGTACAGGGAGGGAAACACCAACCCATTCACAAAGCTTCAACTTAAAATTCATTCTGACTACAAGATGTGCTGGGATAAAGATAAGGCAGATAGAGCAGAAATTGAGGGAACATCCAATAATGCCTAGCTCAACCAGAGACCTACCCCATGGGAGAGAACCAACCCCTGACACTCTCAAGGATAATCTGTTATGCTTGCAGAGAGGAGTCAAACAGAGATATCCTCTGAGAGGCTTGAACAAGCAGTGCCTCAAAACAGATGCTGAGACTAACAGGCAAACATTAGGTGCTACATAGGAGGCCTTGCAGAAAAGTGAAGGGAAGGAGAAAATGACCTGGAGGTGACAGAAGCTTCAGAAGATCAACAGAGCCAACTAACCAGGGCCCAGAAGGTTCTGACAAGACTGGAGCACCAACCAAGGACTTGTCATGGACTTTAACTAGACCCCTTACAAAGATGTACCTGATGGGTAGCTCAGTAAGGGTAACATGGCCTCTTTCTGACATGGAGTCTCTTGCCAGCTTTTTAATTACCTCCCCCTGGTTGGGACTGCCTTGCCAGGCTATAGGGGGAGAGGGGACACATTCAGTCCAGATATGACACGATGAGCTGGGATGAATGGGACGAGAGACTTCCCGCTTCTGAGGACTAGGGGAGTGGGATGTGGGGGAGGGACGGAGGGAGGGACTGGTAGACGAAAAGGAATGGAGTATGACAAATACATACATACATACATACATACATTCATACATACATACATACATACATACATACATACATACATTTATAAGAGTTAAAAAAGAAAATTGTCTTATTGCTGTACAAAAGAAACATGATAAAAAATTTCAAAGTAAAAATAATAAATTTTACAAAAAAGAATAAAATGTTGTTCTTTTTATATTATAACGTATAAATTAGCATTTTATCATTCATGTAATCCTACAGCCTTAAAGTACTCAACTGCCTCTAGAAAACTTTATCTTTTATTGTACTACACCATGCCCTTGGTTGTACATATAGTCTGGTACTCCACAGAGATGAAGGGGAGGAGGATGCTTTTCATGGACAGTATTGATCAGTATTTGCTGTGATGGTCACCACTTCCTTATTCCTCAATCTTAATTGTGTTTTCAAATGAAATGCTTTTCTTTCCATGTAATGAATTCCTTTCAGCATACATTTTAATATGTTTGATGCCAACACATTCCTTGCATTTGCATGCCTGGAATGGTTGTTATTTCCTTCTACCACATAAATATTTTCATCGACAACTATTTAATTAAGCACTTTAAAATGCAATCTCTAAGGAAATCAAAAAATTTAGCTTTGCAACATAATTAAAATTCTGGCATTAGTTTGCAGATTCATATAGTGTATAGCATCAATACTAGTATGTGCATGTCAACATGATGCTAATTGAACTTAGAAGAAAATAGGAAAACATTAGCAGTGATTTAGAAAAGGAATGCTTTATTACAAGAAATTCTGGAGGGAAAGAACACAGTAAAATATGTCTCCTTCACTGGACAGAAGTCCTCTGCTTCAGTGAGTTAGAGGCTAAAAAAGGTGCAGGGATACTAGGGACTGACCAGTGATTTAGGTAAAAGCTAACATATTCCAAAGTGCCATGTGGCCCCTCTACTTTTCTTAGATAATACAGCTTTCTCCTCCTTTAGCCAATCTTGTTCAATTTTGGCCAAGAGCCTTTTATTGGAATATTTATCATGAAGTGCTTCTAAGAAAAGATCCTAGGAGAGGAAGTTCCTAGTTCTAGTGGCAAATAAAAGAAAGTGGAAAGGGAGGAAATAATGTGGGGTTGTTTTCAGAAAACGCTGTGGAGTATGTTTCACTTGGGAACAGAGTAATGTAACCCTTTCAGAGACATAGTTAGAGGCTGTTATGCAGCTCCTATTTAGAGCGCTAGATTTAGATCAGTTTTTGTCTTATTATAACACAAGTTTTTAAAGATTTTCATATTTGTATAATAAGAAACTTAAAAATGTCTATTGTACCTGTGGATGAACAAGAACATGTGATAAAGGACATTGTTACTTAAAATGTTATTTTCAGTAATATTTAGCAAAGCAGTGAATAAGAAATTATGAGATATCAATAAAGAAAATTAAAGACATACAATGTGGTTTTCATTTCCACTACTCTGTAGTACAGCTTGAAGTCAGAGATGGTGGCACCTCCAGTTCTTTTATTGTACAGGATTGTTTTAGCTATCTTGGAATTTTTTGTTTTTCCATATGAAGTTGAGAATTGCTCTTTAACATTCTGTAAAGAATTGCATTGGAATTTTGATAGGAATTGCATTGACACTGCAAGTTGCTTGTGGGAAGATGGCCATTTTTAATGTGTTAATCTTACTAATCCATGGACATGGGAAATCATCCCACCTTCTGATATCTTCTTCAGTATCTTTCTTTCAGAGTCTTAAAGTTCCTGTCATACAGGTTTTCACTCGCTTGGTTAAAGTTCAGCAAGGTATTTTAAATTATTGGTGGCTATTGTGAAGGGTGTTGTTTTCTTAATTTCTTTATCAGCCAGTTTGTCATTTGTATGCAGGAGGGCTACTAATTTTTTTAATTATTTTATTTTTGTACACATACTTTAATATTATTAAATGTGTGTGTGCGTGTGTGTGTGTGTGTGTGTGTGTGTGTGTGTGTGTGTGTATTATCTATGGCAAGAAGAACCATGACACAATCAGTATTTATATAAATGTCACATTCTTAGTGTTTTGGCTATTTGTATTTCACAGCCTTGAAGACGTCTTTCCTATCTTGGTGCATCTAAATTTCTGAATGTAAATCAACCTCCATCACATATTGTCATTATCAACTTAGAACACCTATCTAGACCTAAAAACATCTTAACTCCTAAACAATTGAGCTGTTATTGCAGCTAAGAACCTGTGGCTAGATAGGTCATAGCCCCTAAGGAAGAGTCTAGTACTATTACTCTACTAAACGATCATGATATTAAATTGACTCTCAATGTCATCATTATTCATATAATTTAGTACATCTCTAAATTCTTTTCAGAGAAACTTCTTTTGTTGGTATCTAACAACACAGAGACCCATGCCAAGGTGCAACAGATAACACACAGCAGAATGTGCCAGTGTAAGTGAGATATCTATATTAATATTCTCTCCCCAAGGTTCAAAGATTACTATGGCAGGAACAAAAAAGTTCTAGGAGCCAAAATCTGTAGATGGATAAAAAGGAAACTTCTCTGGACACGGCAGAGCAACTTCACATATCAGTCAACAGCAGGTGAAGCTGCACATGCAAGACACATGCCTGACAGAACGCCATCACAAAAAGTTGAGGCAAGTGTAAAGTCTACCTACACATAAAGAGCTACTGGCAATTTGAAGGCTGATGGCATTGGAAGAGTTGGTTTCTTAAAGGATTCAGCCCCTTCACCCTCCAGTGAAGGACACATAACCATGACTATATGGGCAGTACACATGACACTTATTGAATTAAAAAAAAACACACACAAAGCTGGGTTGCGAGGGAAGGGAAAAGTAGATATGGGAGCAGTTGGGGTGAATGTGATCGAAATATACTGTATGAAATTCACAAGGAAATAATTCAAAAGGTGGAAAAGAGCCTGTGTGTGACAACATCAGCTGACTCCCCCTAGTGAAATGGCTATAGGGCGAAAATGGGTGTTAGAGAACACATGAAGGAAAAAAATCCTCTGGAGATCGCTGAGGATGTACATGATGACAGCCACTGCAGAAGCCACTGGTGTAGACTACTGCCCAAATAGTCATAGAACTTACTTACGGTAGTTCTGAAAATTTAACTAGCAGACAAAAGAATTTAGTCTCAAAGTTACAACTGCAACTACCAAATTCATCAAGATGTTTCCCATGATAGAAACAATGTGAGTGTAATGACTATTGATGGCTTATCACTATATCCATAAGTTAGTGCACTCTCAACTCTAATCATGGAAACATTCTTTTCTGATTAACACAGACGGACTCACAAATTATCATAGTACAGAAAACAAGAGACTAGGATGCCTATCGCAAACACGACATGTTTACCACAGCCTATCTTCCCAACTATCAAAGACAGTTGAAGAAGAAGGGCAATAGAAAGATTGTAGTTCATAAAGTGGTGTGTGAGTGTCAGGAAATTACATATTCTGGACAAGGCAGGAAAGGTGTACATATGAATTTACAGCAGCTGAGACAGCATTCACAAGACTTCCTTAGACTGATGCTTAACAAAATCCCAGCATGGAGATAGAAGTGGTCATGAATTCTCACCCTCAGATAAGTATCTATTGATAGTTGATGGTTTCTGAAGAAGAGGAGTCAGTGTCCTTTAAGGATGCAGTCCTTGGTGGGTAGACTCAGCTGCAGTGGATGGCCATATAACTAAATTTACATGGGCAGAACAAACTCTATTTGATCTTAAGGGTGTTTTGTTTTGTTTTGTTTTGTTTTGTTTTGTTTTGTTTTGTTTTGTTTTAAAAGAGTGTACAAAGTTGGATGGGTAGAGAAGGGTTCAAAGTGAATGTGATTAAATTATACTGTATAGAATTCTCAAAAAAAAAAACCTAATGAAAACAAAAACAAAAATAAATCTTAAAAAGTGGAGGAAATAACACTTCATCAACCTCAATTCTATTTAATAGTAAAATGAAGCATAATTAATTATAAATAAAAGTCAATTTTGTATTGCTTAATAATAAAGAAAAAATAAGCGAACATCCCAAATGTCTCTTGATAGATGTGTGTTGAAAAGAAATATCTCCTTCTCCTCCTACTTTTGTTATCTCCTCCCTCTCCCTCTGCTATTCCTCTGCCATTTATCCAAAAACAACTTCATGTACGTGACAAACTAGACACAAATTCATAGACATACATCTCAGAAAGATGGAGGCATTTAAATGCAAGTATAAGAAATATATTCTCAATGAAATATTTTATTGAACAGCACTTTTTTACACTAAAGTTGACAGTCCAATTGGCTCACATTTTACAAGAGATTATGTAGACAATAAATAACTTCTCTGCAAGCTCTCATCCAGTCCAACTGAAGGTGAGAAGTAAGATGGGACTGTTGCACTCACGCTGTTTAGAATAATTGGAAATTTGAAATTAGGAATTTCTGATGTGAGGAAACTTGTAGGCACTTCCAGTAAGACAGCAGGTTATAGCCAACAGGCTGGGAAGCTGCAAAAATTCCTCAGTAGAAGCCATAGGACCAGTACCTTCTACAGCACAGAGGGCGGCAGCAGCCATAACCATAGCCACCATAGCCACCATAGCCACCATAGCCACCATAGCCACCATAGCCACCATAGCCACAGCCACAGCCACAGCCATAGCCACAGCCTAGACCACCATAGCCATAGCCCAGGCCTCCACAGTAGCTGCCATAGTAACACATGGTGTCAGTAAGTAGCAATGAATTACTACTGGTGATCAGTTGAAGGCAGAAGTAAGTTCCTTGAGTCTGGAGGCCACCACTCATCAACAGCCTTTTATACACCTGAGCAGTTGTTAGCAAAATGCCACAGGCAAATATCTCCAGTGTGCTTCAGAAGGCAGCACGAGTGCCATGATTTATTAGTACACAAAGCAGCATAACTGACATAATTGTGCTCCATCAGGATCCCGTGGTCAAATTGCGCATCCTGATTCAGTTGTTAAAACTTTGAGCCTAAATCATTCTGCCATATCTTGTAGTTATTGACTTTAAAAAATCCAGTTTTCTAGACCTTAAAACAGTTTCTTAAATCATAAACGACTTAGGCCTAACTGAAACTATAACCTCATAAGAGAAATGAAAAGGCATAAAAATACTTCTTATACTTTAGTAAGAAGTATAGGCAAGCAGTATTTTAATGTCTAGAATGTTGGGTTTTTTAAAGTTGATATACACAAGATACAACAGAGAATGATTTAGTTCTAAACTTTAGACTCATCTACACAGGATAGAAAGTATTTTCTTCAATTTTCCCAAATGCAAATGAGTTAAACATTTTTAATATAATCTTCACATGTCTTTCCTGATTGTTTCTTTACTGTTTTTATGGTATGTAGTTTATTATAAATAAATAAAGTCCATATGCAGGAAAAATCTTTGAGCGAGTTTTTATTTAGTCAAAAGAATGCATGATATAATTATGTCAGATTATATTTCATTAAATAGTTTTCTGCTTTCTCATTTTTACATGTGTTCACTTTTCATTACCCGATGAAATGTCTTTGTGTTTTCTTTCCTGTTATTTTGTTCTGTTATTTGGAGTCAATCTTTCCTAGAGGAGTACATTTCTTCCACATGTCCCATGAACAGTAAGTTAATTGTTGGTTATGGTATTTGCAATTTGATGGCATTCCTGAGCACACTGTTCTCCTGAATGTTATTTAAAATCATCAGAAAATAAAATACCACTTTATGTGCAGAAACTGCATATGCTCCATGTTTCTCTTTGTGATCCCATGCAGTGGTATTATTGATGTCACTGTGAGATGCACTGCAATTGTGTGGGTAACCCAAAGTCAACTTTGGTTAGTCTTTTATTGTTTTATAACCAGAGCACACATGGTTTGCAGGAGAGCAGTGTCATCACCTTATCAGTTTAACAGACAGCTGGAGAGATAGATCAGCAAGTTAGAGCAGCTGCTGTGAACACATAAGCACCTAGTTCAGATCCTTTGCACCTATGTAAAAAATCCCCATATCTTCACATCAGTGCTGTAGGGATAAGAAATGGGAGAACTCCTAATGCTCACTGGCTGCTGGGTAGTGAAGAAAGTCCATCTCATGGGAATTAAGTTTGCAGAGCAAGAACAGGACAAATTCCTCCCTGGCTCTACACACACTCACCCATCCACTACTTATGTAGTTGTGCCTAATGCTGCTGCTGCTGCTGCTACTACTACTACACCAACACACACACACACACACACACACACACACACACACACACACACACACACACCTGAAAATCCATTTCCATGAATAGCTTCAGTGAAGGGAACTTTGTCTTGTATGCATAAAATGTTAGATGCAATGCTGTGTACTGTCCCCTCTAAAGAACAATTGTACAGACAATTTAAGAATGATCAACCCTATGAGCATATACAGGGGGAGGAGGTCCCCCTCAGTCATAGTCATAGGGGAGGGGAGTAGGGGGAAAACGGGAGGCAGAGAGGAATGGGAGGATACAAGGGATGGGATAACAATTGAGATGTAATATGAATAAATTAATAAAATATATTTTAAAAAATAAAAAAATAAAAATGATCAAATAAGACACATGCACTTTCTTTGTCTCACTTTCTAGGTGAAGGGTGGAATATTTATATTAATGGTTCAAGCCTTCATTGGAAGGCTTAGTTCTGTTTGGTTTGAACTTTTCAAAATAAACATATCTAATAAACACATTTATTTCAGGGAGTTATACAAAAATATATATGTAAATGAGATCACATCACAGTAAATATATCTATTGTATGTTCTGTGAGTAAACTATTTCCCTCTGATTTTACAGCTGTTAACCTGAAATCGTTTTGACCCACAACTATTGCCAATGATATAATTATGATTGTCATTCAACAAAAGCATTCTTGCATATATAGATATGAAGAAAGATCCTATATCTGAAACCAAGTACTGTATAAAAAATAAAAATTTAAATGAAAGAAATAAACTTCAACCCACAAAACTTGTATGAAATTGCCTGGGATATTCCCAATAAACTCACATATATGAAAATTCAAAGCTAACAGTCACAAATGAAAGAAAACACTTGACATTCAACTTTCTGGGTCTAGGTTACCTCACTCAAAATGAATACTTTCAGCTCTATCCATTCAATTTTTCTATTCAATATATTCAATCTGAAAATTGAATAACTTGATTTTTCTTTAACAGCTAAGTAATAACACACTGAGTAAATACAACACATTTCACTCTCCATTCATCTGTCGGTGTTCAACTAGGCTGCTCATACTTCCTGGATCCTGTGCACAGGGCAACAATAAATACGAATAAGCACACATTTCTGTAGTTAGATGTAGAGTCCTTTGTATGTGTAGCCAAGCCTAGTATAGCTCAATCATATAGCAGATCTCTTTCTAGATGTTGGAGAAACTTCCATGCTGATTTCTATAATGGCTGAGCCAGTTTGAACTCTCACCAGTCTCAAATAAGTGTTTCCTTTCTCCAAATTCACACCAGCATTTGTAGTCAGTTGTGTTTTTTTATCTAACCATTCTAACTGAAGTAAGAAGGAATCTCAACGTAGTTTTCACTTGCATTTCCCTGATTGCTAACAATGCTAAACATTTAAAAAATATTTCTCATGCATTTATAGTTCAGCATTTGAGATACGTTTAGTTCCATGTCCTATTTTGTAACTAAGTAGTTTGATTCTTGATGTTTGGGTTTCTGAGTTCTTTGTGTACATCAGACACTAAGCTTCCATTGGAAGTAGAGCCATTAAAGATTTTTCCATTATATGGGATACCTCTTCTCTCAAATAATGGTATTCTTTGCTGTACAGAAGCTACAGGTTTATGAGTTATCATGTCAGTAGTTGTCCTTGCCAACTGTACTTCTGGTTTTCTAGTCTGAAAGCCTCTCCTGTACCAATGAGTTGTAGTGTTTTGCCTACTCTTTTTGTCTATCAGATTCCATAGTCAATGTGTCTGTTGTTTTGCCAGCACCGTGACATTTTTATTTCTATAGCTCTATAGAGACTATGAAATTACTGAGTGGCCATACAGTGTCAGGGGAGTGATGTAGAGCTTTGAAGAAAGTAGGCTAGAATAAAATAGTTAAAATGCGTAAAGCAGAAAAATAGAACAGGAATGGTGAAAAGGGTGGCAAGAAAGGAAGTAACTAAGGATAAGATTTTTTTAAAGTTAAGAAATAAAAGGCCCACTGAAGAATGAGTTACTCTTCTCAAAACTGTTGGCTATAGAGATCTGTAGACTTCCCAAATTGCAGACTTTTGTCAATCCTCTTCTTTAACTTCTAAGACTTGATAGGACTTTATTGCTGAAGACATAAACTTCGTGAATCATAGAACTTAGAAAATTCAATCAGGCAACTGTGTGCAAACTTTACCTCTACTGCTTAGCTTCCTTAGTTCTGGAACTTTCTGTGTAGTCTACATTAGGGAAAAGATGGGTCCTATGCAGCTGTAAATCTGCACAATAGCTACCCTGCACACCAACTGGTGCAACAGTTGTAGGAACAGCATGGGAGTAAACTGCCAGTTTCAGAATTTGGAATAGATATTTATCAAAAAAATTGTAAGGATGATTAAACAGTGAAATAAAGTTTAATTTCACTAATATCTCAAAATTACAAATCAATGACATAATGACACTGTAGTGAATCTCTGTTAATAAAATGGCTGTTAGAAAGAAAATGGTTGTTAGGGAACATCTGAAAGAAAGTGAATGCTCTCCTCTGAAAATATGTACAATGACAGCCATCACAGCAAACAGTGTGGAAACGCTTCCTCCAATAATCATAGAACTAATATGTGACACTTCTTAAATTTATCTAGAAAACAAAAAGGATTTGTCTTCATGAAAATATCTCTACTACCAATGTCATTGTGACATTACTCATTATAAGAAAGATGTAAAGACAACCCAAATATCTATCCATAGATGAATGTTCAAAGGCAATGCTTCCCTCTCTCCTTCTTTTCTTACTCCTCCCTCACTTCCTACTCATCACACACACATACACACACACACACACACACACACACAGAGAGAGAGAGAGAGAGAGAGAGAGAGAGAGAGAGAGAGAGAGAGAGAGTCTATACTGATGGAAATTATTAAATAAAACCAAAGTAACCAATAAGTTTAATTAAATAGTTTATTTAAAAGTAAGTTACTTTAATACAATAGGTAATCCAGTGGGGTCTCATTTTTCAAAGTCATTATGAAGATACTGAAATTCTTCTTTGCATTCTGGGCATGTTGTATTTGGATTATTTTTTCCTCAGAGAGTTTAGTATAAGGTTTTAATTTAAGATTATTTTAAGAACTTGTGATGTCAAGAAAATTGAGTTGTACAGTTACAGAACTTCCTCAGTAGAAGCCACAGGACCAGTACCTTCTACAGCAGAGTGGGCGGCAGCAGCCATAACCATAGCCACCATAGCCACAGCCATAGCCATAGCCTAGGCCACCATAGCCACAGCCCAGGCCTCCATAGTATCCACTATAGTAACACATGTTGTCGGGAGTGGAGTGTTCAGAGGAAGACAAGAAGTAGGTTCCTTGAGTCTGGATGTCACCATCTGCCAAGGGCCTTTTATACACCTGGGTTGTTGTTGGGGAAACCACAGGCATTGCAGCATCACACATCTCTGCAGTATACTTCCGAAAACACCCTGAGAATGTTGTGGTTTTCTGGACACACAAGGCCGCATAGCTGAGATAATTGTGTTCCTATATCAGAATCCCATAGTCAAATCATAAGACTTTAAAAAGGGGTTGGGCATGGGAGGAATCAGAGAGGACAGAAAACAGGTCACAACGATATAAACTCAGTACACACTTCTGAAATTCTCAAAAGACAAATGATTTAGAATTATTTTGAATAAACAAAGTACTTTTTCCATTTTTAACACTCTAGTTTTCTCTAAATTTACTTTCAATAGATCTCATCAGATGATAGAAGCCGTTAGGATAGTTAACTCCATTTAAGCTTTTTTTGATGGGGGGTGTGGCACATTTCCTTTTCTCCGTTTTGAAAGTACTTTCATTAAATATAGACTTATTTGGGGTATCTCTTTCTTAGGCTTATCTTTTAAGAACAATTAAAATTAATATGATGAAAGTGTTTTTTGTGGTAATTTGTACATTTATGTTTCCATAAGTCATGGACACTTATTTTCTACCATCACTTTGGGTACCATTCTCCTGTCCAACGTTTATGTTACTGCTTCAATACAGATTATCATTGAACTGTCTCTCATGTTTCTGTGCAGAAGTGTTTCAGTGATTCCTCACACACATGACTGCATTGCTACATACAATTTTACATTGCATTTGTAAGATTTGATTAAGAAAAGATGTTATTTTTAGAACATGATGGCTTAGCCCAGATAAATAAATACATATTCAATCGTAGGTCGAAGCTCATTTGATTTATCAAATCCATTGCTGTTTTATTTGACTAAGGAAGCTTTGAGAATCACATTAGGACTTCTACATGAATTCACAGCTGCTGGAAACATAAAATACTTTTTTAAAAAAAAGAACATTTGACAAAGCTCATGTAATTTTTACTAATATAAATAAAATGAAGCCGGGCGGTGGTGGCGCGCGCCTTTAATCCCAGCACTCGGGAGACAGAGGCAGGCGGATCACTGTGAGTTCGAGGCCAGCCTGGTCTACAAAGTGAGTCCAGGACAGCCAAGGCTACACAGAGAAACCCTGTCTCGAAAAACCAAAAAAAAAAAAAAAAAAAAAAAAAAAAGAAAGAAAGAAAGAAAGAAAAAAAGAAATAAAATGATGTAGCATCTGCCAACCTTGTAGCTCTGAGTCTTTCTAAGACTTGTAGATGAAGAATCTGGCACAGACGCTCCCAGCAGGTAACTGGGGCGTGTAGCCACCTGTCAGTACATACATGTAGGAGAAAAGAAAGAGGAGAGGAAAGTGAACAGCTGCCAATAGGAAATATACTATTTGGGCTCTTCAAGAAGATCATATTACTACATTTTTACCACAAAGCAGAATGTTTCTGGTATGTGAGTCTATAAAACTTAGGCATGGGACATTTTATGGCTAAATTTAGGATATTCATTCCATTATTCAATTGTATATTCACATATAAGACTTGTTAATGTGTACTTTTCCTAGCAAAAGATTTAACTAAAAAAGAAATCAAAACCATAAATATAATAATAACACTAATGAATTTTCTACAAGAATATCTAAACATAGCAGTATTATTGCTTTAAAAGATTATTCTCTTTCTCCATCAAATTTTCTTCATGAAAATCAATTAATAATACATCTAATGTGGTTGAATTCTAAGTCAGTAGTATATTGTTGTTCTAAACTAACAAACCCCTAACTCTATTAGTCTTATACTCTTTTAAAGTTGAGAGCTGCAAAGATTCTGACTTTATTCTTTTTCATTGTTGTCTTAGCTGTTGTTTCTCTTAAATATGCAAATAAATCCTAAAGTAACTCTTAACATTTCTACAATACCAACTGAGATTATGGCATAGACTATGGTGAAACTGTAGAGCGTCTGAAGACTCCAATTTACCAATATGAACCTCTGCCACACACAAGCAAAAAGATTGGATTATTTCATATTATTTTGTACTTTTTACTTCCCTCATTAAATTTCGTTTTGGCTTATGGCTTTTGTATTGAATTCATGTTCATATTGTTCATTGCTAATGTTTAACACAAAATATACATTTTATGTTCATCCTGAAAAAAAGAAGAACAATATCCACTAAAACAAAAAACATGCAAAATAATGTTTCTTAGGAAACAGTAGACCTTATGTAATAGGAAAGTTACATGTGTAATAGGCAGCACTGTCTCCTATAAGTGAGTCTGCCAACTCTAGTGCCTGGCCATAGGTTGACCCTTGTTCTCTACCTTTGACTTTTAGATTCTCAAGAGCATCAAAAAAATGCTAATAAAGACACTAGATCTATGTAAGTAGATGTGGAAAATCTCAAATCTGTACTTGGATTGGAATTGAGACGTGATCAATATCTCAGTCTTGAACAGAACACAGACAGCAATGTGGTATTAAGATTTACAAAGTTCTCCATTTATACAACAGAGGAAGCACGTATTTTTAGAATCACTAACAAAGATGTACTTGGAATCCCATAGTTCAGTAGTAAAGTCACCTAGGTACCAACTAGTAAGATATTGCCTAACAAATTTCAAGATGAAAGAAATGAGAGTAAGACAACAAAGGCAATTACAGACATTATGCATAAAATAACCATGGCAAGTACTTATCTAGAGAACACAATTATTTATGCATTAATGGTAAATAGGTATATTGGTAACTTTGTAACTACATTAATGTCTCTAGTCATGAACTCCATTCAGAGACACTAATAAATCCTAAATGCACATCTTGCTGTGAAATGAAAAGTGTATTAAAAAATGGAGTAAATGCTCATAGGGTATCAAGTCTCTTCTCGGTAACCTGCTGTCCTTCCTCTGATTGCCACCAGGTCTCCCCCTCCAGGGGACATGGTCAAAGGTGAGGCACCAGAGTACATGAGAAAGTCATATCCCACTCTCCACTCAAGTGTGGAGACTGTTCTGACCATTGTCTAGATCTGGGTAGGGGTTTAAAGTTTACTGCCTGTATTGTCCTTGGCTGGTGCCTTAGTTTGAGCGGGACCCCTAGGCCCAAATCTGCCTATCATAATGTTCTACTTGTAGGTTTCAGGAACAGTCATAGGGGAGGGGAATAAGGGGAAAATGGGAGGGAGGGAAGAATGGGAGGATACAAGGGATGGGATAACCATTGAGATGTAACAAGAATAAATTAATAAAAAAAAATTTTTAATGGAGTAAAAAGCATGAGAAGAATTTGCCTCCAGTGCAATTTGTCATAGAAATTAGGCTAACAAGAGCATGGCATTTCATGACTGGGAATTTATATGTCACACATTTTCCTGTTTCTCTTTGGGTTATTGAGACTCCGACATAATGTCAAGAGGATTCTTAACTATGAAAACATCTGTGTTCTTAATAAACTGTGCATCCTTAAAATGTGAGTTCATGTAAAGCATGAGGTTGAAACCTGGCTGTCATTTGATTTTCAGGCCATGGAAAGTCTTGAGATGTCATAGGCAGCTGGTGGCATTCACAAAGAAGTTTGGAATCTGCTCAGCTAAGCTTTTCTACTCTCAAAATTACGAGGCATTATGGATGCTACTACGTTGGGCTGAGCTATGGCAGCCTGGGCTATGGCTGTGGCAGGTATGGATATGAGATCTGTCCCCATGTTGCTGTAGAAGATTCTACTGAGGAGCTTCTGGAGCTGCTCAGCCTATAGAAGCCTCTCCTACTGCCTTCTGCACTTTCTTAATGTCCACCCATGACATAAATAACTTATTTGCCTTGCTGAACAGTAAAAACAAAACATTGTAGTGCTATGTTATTTATAACACATGGTGCTTCAGACCTAACATGTTTCCTATATAATATTTTAGCATTCATAAAAATGTTACAATTTGAGAAGGTCTCACTTTGGCATTTGTTGAAACTAAACAGCTTCAAAGACAAAATTTTGTTTTATTTAAATAAAAGTTATATTGGAAACCTTCATCTTGCATTTTTCAATTTTCTCTGGTTAATGCACATTTCACCTTCATGTATTTTTTTTTACAATTAGATGCAGGAGTGGTTGAACTCCTGAGTGAATGTGTATTTTATGATCATGAACACACCCATGTCATCAATGATCACAGTGCCTCAGATCCATAGGAACAACAAAGCTTTCCCTGGGCCAGGCTCGGAGGAATGATAAGGCCCTGCCCTGGTACAAGAGCAGATGTTGACAGTGTGTGCAGAAAGTAACACTGTGTCTCTGACATCTGAGACTGGAGACTGCTCCCCACCTAGATAAGCTATCTATCTCCTCCTCTGACATGCTATCTCAGCAGCTGTTGTTGAGTATCAGTCAGAGAATAGGGCCCACACAGTTCCATATTTTCTCTATATGTGCCTATGTATGCCTGACATTTCTCTCTCCTCATCACCTCAATTAAGTCAATCCCTAAGCCATGCAACTCCGAGCAGCTAAGAGAAAACTTTCTAGATATAAGCACATGCATTTAGAGAATGCATATTTTGTTCTCATGTATGGAATCAGTTTGTGTGGTGGGTAATGAGGTGACTCAATTCATCACTACAGAGCATAAGGCTCAGATCAACCATAGCCCATCCTTCATTGAACCCTTCTGTCACTATAAGAAAAGCACTGCCGTGTGATTTACATACATCACTTCAATTGGATAACTTTCTTCAATTAGAATAAGATTGATGAATAAACTATCCTGAGTCAAATATAAAAATACTATAGTACATTACAAAATACATGCAAAAGATTACCAGCAGAATAATTTGCATGTGCCCTGTGGTGGCTAAGCCTTACTCTTTATATTTACCCTTTATATTTCCAAGGAACTCTTCTTTGGTCACATGACCCCAAGCCTGGTAGTAAATGACATGTAAAATACTATAGTTGTTCTTTTAAAAAAATTTTTAAAATTTTTTGCTGCTTTAGAATACTATGAACAAATATCTCTCAGTACCATACATCATTCAATGTCTACATCTCTGTTCTCAACAGAGAAAAAAATGAAAAATGATCCTATTTCTCTATGGACCCTATGGAAGAGGGGAAAGAGTACTGCAGGAGACAAAGCAATCAAGGACAACACACACACACACACACACACACACACACACACACACACACACACACAGGCTCACAGAGACTGAAGTGACAATCGGGAAGCCTGGGTGGGTCTGACCTAGGTCCTCTTCATACATGTTATGGTTTTGACACTTGGTGTTCTTGTGGGACTCCTAACAGTGAGACTGGGATTGTCTCTGACTTATTTGCCTGCTTTTGAGACCCTTTTCCTTCTACTGAGTTACCCATTCCACCCTTAATATGAAGGAATGTGCCTAGCCTTATTGCAGCATGGTATGTTAAGTTTGGTTGGTGTCCTTTGAATACTGGCCCTTTTCTGAAGGGAAATGGAGGAGTCTGTCTTGGGGAGAGGGAGATGATGGGGGAGGGACTAGGAAGAGAGGATGGAAGGGAAACTGCAGTTGTGGTGTAATATTTGAGAGAATAATAAAAAGAAAGAGGGAAGGAGAGAGGGAAGGATGGAAGGAAGGAAGGAAGGAAGGAAGAAAGGAAGGAAGGAAAGAGGGAAGGAAGGAAGGAGTTGCCACAGTCTGAAGGCAAGTGGAAACAAGTGAAAACCCCAGAGATTTGTGGGAGGAGCCCCACAATTTTAATTTTGGAAAATTTTAATTTTGGAAAGTCAATGTGATGCCTCTATGAAACCCACATGAGGGATAGTAACATTTGTAGGTTTGTGATACAGGATGACATCAGTAAATGATAGAAGTGGCAGAATATACAATGAAATGAGCA
This sequence comes from Acomys minous, assembly GCF_964271855.1. Lineage (NCBI taxonomy): Eukaryota > Metazoa > Chordata > Mammalia > Rodentia > Muridae > Acomys > Acomys minous. The sequence goes on along the minus strand of NC_140492.1, from coordinate 9,244,956 downwards.
ATAGATGCTGTAAATAGTAAAATTGGGCAATCTTGATGAAGAGGACATAAAGGTTATTTTCACAGACCTGAACCTTTCTTCACTACTATATATCAACATGAGCTGAACCAAATATTTTGAAAGACTAGAGTTAACATCTGTTAATGAGTTCTACTTTAATTGCTCATATAAGATATCTTCTGTAACTGTGAACCTTCTCTATCAAAACACCCATTATGATTGCATATATTAAGGCTTTAAGTAATGTACAGTTGACAAAATTAGCTCTGAAGATTTATATGGATGCATAGATGATATATACATAGATAGATAGATAGATAGATAGATAGATAGATAGATAGATAGATAGTTCAGATTCAAACTGAGGCTTAGCTCTATTGAGTCCATTATAGAGTATGTACACTTATATACAGGGGTTGGAAGAAAGCTGGGAATAGAATTCAAGGCCTGTGGATACTATTAAGTGTTCGGGAACTTGGGTATGGCTCTAGAAAATATACAAAAATTTTTAAAAAGTAGTCATCCAATGATATTTCTGGAAAAATATTCTGAACTTCATTAGAATTAAAAAGTTGAGGAAGGAGCAGCCAAGTAAACTGTGAGTTTTTTAACAGATATATCTTTACCACTTACATGTGGGAGTACAAAAAACATGGAACAACATATATAATTTGTTATCAAAAAGTGTTCATTGATTTTTCTGGATATATAAAAATAATACATACATGAAATAAGTGATACATAAAATCATTGAGTTAAGAATAAATCTGAACTATACTTATGTAACAGAGTTAATAACATAAGCAACACTCAGAAAATATATTCTTCCTGTAAGATTTATCCTACATTAGCAAAACAAACACCTTCTTCTTATATAGAATATTTAAAAACAAGTAAATACTAAAAAACAGAAAATATTTTACTTATTTGAATTGTACCAAAGAGTACATTTATAAATATAGAACGAGTCAGTCTTGAAAATAGACCCAGAATTTCACAACACATTTTTATATTTGGCTTTATGATCCTGACATAGGAGCACAATTATCTCAGCTATGAAGCCTTGTGTGTTCAGAAAATCACAACACTCATGATGTTTTCAGAAGCATAGTGCAAAGATGTGTGACATTATAATGCCTGTGGTTTCCCCTCAACAACATCCCAGGTGTATAAAAGGCCCTTGGCAGATGGTGACACCCAGACTAAAGAAACTTACTTCTTGTCTTTCTCTGAACACTCAACTCCTGACAACATGTGTTACTATGGTGGATACTATGGAGGCCTGGGCTGTGGCTATGGTGGCCTAGGCTACGGATGTGGCTGTGGCTATGGCTGTGGCTATGGTGGCTATGGTGGCTATGGTAGCTATGGTTATGGCTGTTGCCGCCCACTCTGTTGTAGAAGGTACTGGTCCTATGGCTTCTACTGAAGATTTTCTGCAGCTGTTCATCACAACTGTCTTCACATCAGAAGTTCTTAATTTCATAAGTTCCACACTCGTACAAAACTATTTGAGGAAAATTAAACAAAACACATGCTCAACTATTTCCTCATCTTCAATATTACTGCATGAATATTTGCAGAAAGGCTATGCATTGTCATCATAATGGCTTGGAAAATGTAATACCCTGGCATTCTTACCCATTTTATGAACAAATATGCTTTTAAATAAACAATTTTCTTGAAAATATTGTTTTTCTGTAGTGTTCCTAAAGATGTTATTAATGTTTATGTATTTATATCAGTTTGGTTAAATATATTGATTGCATCTAAATGACAGGAGTTGAGGACAAAAAAAGAGTAAGATAGGAAGGAAGGTAGGAAGGAAAAAAGTAAAATGAGAGAAATAGCTAAAAAAAAAAGGAGGGAAATGAAGCAAGTTAGAAAGAAAGAGAAAAAGAACCAAAGAAAGAATGGACAAATGAAAAATAAGTACAGAGAAAGAAAGAGATGGGGAAGAAGAGACATGGGGAGAGGCAGAGAGGGAGGGAGGGAGAAAGATACTGGACATAGAATTTTCTCTTTAAGCATTCTTCTATTGGTAGACATTTCTACCTTCATATTGCTGCTATTGTGATGTCACAATGAATCCAGGAAGACAGATATTTATCTGACACCAAATTCTTTGGGCTATGAAAAAATTTGAGAACTATCACAAGTTAATTCTCTGAATATTCTAGGAAGACTATCCTTCCATGGAAGTTCACCACACACATTTCAGCTATGTGCTGGCTTCCCTTAACATTGTATGTTCTCTAACATGCATCTGTTTTCTAATATTTATAATAACAACTACAGAAACCAACTTATTGCAACTCTTGGTTATAATATGTAGATTCTCCATTGAAAAAGTATTTATGAATATTCTTTAACAACTATAACATCAATTTATTTTCTTCATATTTTTGTAAATATCCCATATAAGTTTTTGTTATTGACTTCCCACTCTTGGTACAGGATTATCCTGGTATGCAGAACTTTTTAGATGGGCATAAGCAGACTTTACTTTTTTATTTTCCTCGCTTGTGTTTTTGGAGTCACATTAAGTCATTTAGTAGAATAAGAAAAGAATAATTTTCAGTATGTATTCCACATGTTATTAGCTCTTAGAGAATCTTGTATGCTCTACTTGGATAAAATTAAAAAAAAAAAAAAGAACAGCAGAGCCTTTGAAACAGAAAAAAAAAAAAGAATAACTGGATTCACCTAGCATATATAGTATCTCATTTCAGTAGTTATCAGTGCTTAGTGTTTTCTTAGAGAATCTGGTAGCACCATGATAGTCATTGTCAAATTAATAGAGGGGCTAAAGTGTTCCATTCAAGGTCCATAGAAGAAAGAATGTGCTCTCTCAGTGCAAGAGGCCAAGCTGGCTCTTCAAGACATCAGGACTTCTATGAGCCTTCACTGTCAATCTGCCCATATCCAGTCTCAAACTAACCTTCCTCATTCATATAGATACGAACTGTACAAATATGCTGTAATGTCTGGAACTACTGTGCACCACAGAGTGCTCCTGTGCTTTAACCTAAGTTCTCCAAAGAACACATAAGTATTTTTTATATCAGTGAGAAAAATGAGTCTGAGGTTAATGTTACATGACTGACATGGTGAGGAATTTACTGAAAATCCTAAAATTAAAGTGACATTACAACCTGAAAAAAAATTAATGGAATTCTCTATATTTTCTCATGACAAACCCTTTATTCCTGGTCAACCTTGTGTCCTTTTTTCCCTTTAACTCATCAAGTCTAATTTATAGTGGCTATAACCTCTAGGATTGGTATCTACGATCTGAAGTGTGGTAGACCTACCAAGGACCACATCCCTAAAGAAACTGTCTTCACATGCTGGCAGCTATCAAATCAAACAGCTTCTTAGTTAAAAGTGGGAATTCATGACCACTTTCCCACCTCACGTTGAGACTTTGTCTTGCATCAGCTGCTTTCATAACTCTTATGAGTTCATACATGAAACTAGGCTGCTGTATAAAAAAATATGATCCTTTGTCCTTTAAAATATTCTTTATCTACTCCTCTATCTGACCCCAATATCTCTGTCTCTGTCTCTGTCTCTGTCTCTGTCTCTCTCTGTCTGTCTCTCTCTCTGTCTCTCTGTCTCTGTCTCTCTCTGTCTCTGTCTCTGTCTCTCTCTCTCTCTCTCTCTCTCTCTCTCTCTCTCTCTCTCTCTCTCCCTCTCCCTCTCCCCCCCCCTCTCTCTCTATCTCTCTCCCTTCCCACTCCCTGCTCTTTGGATTTGATGGTTCTATAGTCTGTGTCTGTGCATTTTGATCAGTTTTGGATCTCTATGGTAACCATCATCAACTGTAAATAGGTATTTCTCTTACAAACATTAAGAGGTGCACTAATCTATGGATATAGGAACATCATTTAATAGCAACACTGTTTAGTAGAACACTACAAGTATATTATACCACTAAAAACTAGGACGTGCCTATCCACAGGTTCTTGACCCAATAATGGTACCAGGTATTGGTTGCATCTTTTGAAATGAAACTTAAATTCAATCTGAAAGGAGTTTATTGCACCCAAGCTCTTCATATCCCTATTAGAGGTGAGCATGTGCTTTGACAGACCAGTCATTTTTTGAGATCACAGAGTTTGCAGTTTCTTAAAAGTGAAAAAGTATTTTATCTTCCAGTAGTATACAAAACAATTTATAGCACTAAGAAATCTTAGTGGTCAGGATGTAGTTTCCAAGTCAGTACAAGCTTGATCTCACCAAGATCTGTGACTAAACTATGTCTTCAGCAACAGTCTTAGTGTCAGATTCTAGAAATAAGAAAAAACAGCACTGGCATTAGCATGTAATATTTGGTGATCTATGAATCTCACTTGTCATGAATTTCCAAAAGGAAAATACATGAATGTGTGTCAATATATGTATATCAGAGTCTATCGATCAATGCATCTATTTCTAATATCAAAACCATGGTGCTTATTAATGCAGCTTTGTAGAGATCAAGATATTAATAGAAGGACATGTGCATGTGTACAGAATATGTATATTATATGGAAGCTTCTACAGTGACAAACAGATTTCCTACAACTTTCTTGTAATGTCCTCAGTGTTAGTTATCCCTCCTTTCCTGGATTCTCAAACACCAAGCTACTTAACCCTTCTCATTCCATTATAAAATTTACCCGTTGATACCACTGTATTCTATCTCAAGTCCTTTCATATATCTACATGGACCTTAACTAATATCTTGACATCTACAAAGTTATAGAAATAAACATGATGGTGTTAATTTTTAAAATAGATGACTAAGTTGGGTTTGTTTTTCCATCCTGGATCCAAGCTCTCATAATAGAGACTTTTGAGACTCAAAATACAACTACAAATACCTAAGCCATACACCTAGGCTCTCCTCTGACCAGTTCATAACGCAATAACCCATTTGTTTTCTTCTAAGTTCAGGCATGTGTCTGGATACCTCTGCTCAGGTATCATGCATCTGTCCCCCACACAGCTTGTCTGATTAATCCCCTGAACCTGACTCTACCTCAGAATCCCTTTGGACTCACAGATGCCCCACGTTCTTTCTACCCTTTCCCATAGGCTATGGGCTTTTTAACTCACAGGTATTGCATCCAGGAAATATACAAGATAGTCTCTCTACAATGAGTTAATCAATGGAATCTGAAGATGTATAATATATAAACTTATTATTACAGGAAAGTATTTTAGGGACTAAAAGAGCAGAAATATGTAAATGTGACCTCATGAAATTAAAAAGATCTGTATAGCAAAGACCACCACCATTCAAGTAAAAGGGGCCCTATATTTTCAGGAAAAACATTAACTAAATGTGGTTCCAAAGAATTTCAGGTTGGACACTGAATAATCAAAGGGAAATCTTTTCATAAAATTATACATGATGTCACCTCATTTACATAGACTTGTCTTTTTGTCAAACACTATAACTAAATGTTTATCTACAAATATTTTATCTCATAAGCATGTATTTTGTAAAGCTGTGAGAAGTTCAAAGTTTAAATCACTCAGAGATGGCTTTTCACTTTTCATACAAATATTCTCCCCATCAGCAATAACCTGAGATGAAGTTCACATGGCTTGTTTGGTTGATTTGTAAAGAATATATACAATGTGTTTTTGGTTTGGTTTTTGTTTTTGTTTTGTATTTTTTGTTTTGAGTACAGTATTATTCTGGCATTCAATCTAAACTTAGATGCATGCTGTGTGGGCGTATTCTGAAGTATAATCTGGCAATTATCCATAGAAGTTCATAGAGTAGCTATGAGAGAGATTTGTGGGTTCCATGTTCTCCTTGTGGAGCTCTTGTCCACTCCAAGTCCTTCTATTCCCCAAGTATTCCCCAAGATTCTCTGTGCTCTACCCTGAAGTTTGGCTGTGAGTCTCTAAAGTAAATCTACAAATGATGAAAACTAAACTTTCAAAATAATAAGTCACAATGAGATTATTCCCTATAGTTAATAGTAAAATAGACTTTAGAAAGACAGTGGGTCTTAGGGAACACATGAAGTAAGGGGAATCCCAAACAGTGAGAATGTGTATGGTGACTATCATTATAGAATATACTGTGGAGATTGCAGGATATTTACAGAATCAGTTTGTGTTGGTTCTCCATATTTAAGTATCATACAGAAGGATTTGAGGTCAGAAAAATATCCAAACTTCCAAATTCATCGTGACATCACCATAACAGCAATATGAAGATAATGTCTACCAAAAGAGGAATGAATGGTTAGAGACCAAGTTTCTCTCCCCAATCGTGTTCTTTCTTTTTACATTTAATTTTCTCACATTTGTTCACTAGAAAAATCACACATTTACAGCGAAACAGAATAAATTCACACACATAAATTTCACATTACTAAAAAAAGAAATGTGTTTTCAAGTAAATATTTTATTTTAACGCATATGTATATATTCACGTAATGGGAAATGATACAATCTGGTCACATTTGAAATGCATTATGATGGCAATGAAGAGCTTTTCTGTAAATATACATGCAATATGTTTAACAAAGAGGACCAGGCTCGGTGTGTTATATTTCATTAATTATTCCTGAGAGTGTTTAAATTAAGGTTGGTATTTATGAAGATATTTAGGAACATCTGAAGTGGAGAAAGATGGCATGAGCAACTGCAGAACCTCTTCAGTAGAAGCCATAGGACCAGTATCTTCTACAGCACAGTGGGCGGCAGCAGCCATAACCATAGCCACCATAGCCACCATAGCCATAGCCACAGCCATAGCCATAGCCTAGGCCACCATAGCCACAGCCCAGGCCTCCATAGTATCCACCATAGTAACACATGTTGTCGGGAGTGGAGTATTCAGAGGAAGACAAGCAGTAGGTTCCTTGAGTCTGGGTGTCACCATCTGCCAATGGCCTTTTATACACCTGGGATGTTGTTGGAGAAACCACAGGCATTGCAGTGTCACACATTCCTGTACTGTGCTTTGGAAAACACCATGAGTGTTGTGATTTACTGGAGACACAAGGCTGCATAGCTGAGATAATTTTCCTCCTATCTCAGGATCTGATGGTAAAAAATGGACTTGATATAATTTTCAGGCATCTAGGTTATTCTTCATGTAGTTTCTTGAATGTGTACCATGATTCACATTCAATCACTATATAGTTTTTAAAACATGAGTTGGGTTTTTATCATCAACACAAAATGTTTTTATTTTCTTTCTATTTTTCATTTTAAATTAATCTTACTTTGAGGATTATGTTTCTTGATTCTTCCTGATCAAGTTTATGATTGGCTACATAATTTGTTACTTGGTGGGTAGTTTCCATCTACGTTAATGTGTTTGGATTTATTGCTAAACACTTTGTTTTATTACATCATGCTTTTATCATCTCAGAATATATAATATTATTTATATGCATAAACTATGCATGGTATGTGTTCCCATTTGAAAGCCCACATGAAGGTCTTGTAATTATTAATTACAAAAGGATTATGGTTGAGGGGGTGAGCCAAGGTAGGTATTTGTAAACTTCTGTCTATATCATGGTCAAATTAGCTTTGCAGAGAATGTGTAGACACGTAACTCTATGAATTTATCCAGCATCTGAGGAAATTCATCAATACATGCTGTACAAGCATGAGGACATATTTAACAATCTCCAGAACTCATGTAAAATGATGGGTGTATTCACATTTTACACCCCAATGCTACATGGGTAGAATACAAGAGAATTGCTATGATGTACTGATTGTCAGCCTAACAAGTTGTTCCATGATAGAGATAATCTCATGAAAATAAAGTTGGCAGATAGATCAAAGAGCAGGACACAGTGTGCTTATTTGTCAATTATACAATCCATTCATTCAATAAAATACCTGTGTTCTAATACCACATACATACACAATACAAACATATCTACCTACATAGAATCGTGTTTACCTACATACATATGTACCATGTACATATGGGGAGTATGGACTACTTCTAATATGGACTCTGGTACCCACTCCTTGATCACTTCCACGTCATGGGTCAGCCTTGCCAGGCCACAGAGGAAGAAGATGCAGGCAGTCCCGATGAGATTTGATAGTCTGAGGTCAGATGACAGGAGAGGAGGGCTCCCCCTTTATAAGGACTAAGGGAGGGAAGGAGGGATAGGGGATGAGGGGAGCAAGGTGGGACTCAAGACTATGAAGGAGAGGGCTACAATTGGGATGTAAAGTGAAATTATTAAAATTTTTAAAAGGAACAAAAAAGAAAAATATTTATGATGATTCTATAATTATTTTAATATCAATTAATTGTCTTCATGCTGTTTTCAGGTACATATTTCACATGAATATTGGGGTTTTTTTTTTACTTCCAATCTTTTATAGAGAATAGTGTGTGTATTTTCATGATAGGCAGAACATTCTAGACGAGAATAATCAGAGTTTTCTTTTTTTCTGGTGCTTGAGCTTCTGAATTCACACTGAATCATTTAGGGGAATGAGCAAAGGCTCTTCTGCCCTTTGTATTATTTTTCTTACTAGTTCCAAGAAGATCTCATACAACATATTTAGATAAAATTCATATATTTTTCCTTGTCTTCAGACACTTGTTCATATTATGCCCAACTAACTTTGTGTCCTCTTTTTGTTTTCTTAAACTCGTCAAGTCTGATTTATGATGCCTACATTCTCTAGGATGGATATCTATCACCTGAAGTATAGCTTACCTAGCCAGGGCCACACCCTTAACATCACTGACTCTCCACTTCCTGACAGCTACCAAACAGCTATAGCACCTTTACTAAAAGTGGGAATGTGTGCCTTCCTCTTGACACCATGTTGGACATTTTCAGTGTTGAGCTTGTTCATGCTGTCACAGTCTCTCTGAGTTCATAAAAGCATCTGCCTGCTGTGTCTGGAAAACACTCTTTCTTTGAGTCACCCACTGTTTCCTCAAGAACAGATGAGAATACAACACTATTATTCTGTATATTGACCAGTTTGGGGTCTCTGTGATAATCACAACTACTGCAACAAGGCACGCCTCTGGTCAAGCCTTAGAGGTTCACGAATCTAACGGTATAACATTATTATTTAGAGTCTTTTTGAAAACCAAATCCATTTGTCAGAATGTGGCTGGTAACGTCTCCCTTAGTGTCTATTTTCAGATTCTTGTCCAACTAATGGCTTTGGGTTTGGTTTCATCTGTCATGTGAACTTATATTTAATCAGAAAATCATAGATTACTCCCAATCTGTTCATGTTCTTTTTAAAGCTGTGAACATGTATTGACAGTCTAGTCACTTTCTTTACAACAGAATACGCAGTTAAAACTGATCATGTGTTTTTCCCCAGTAGTGTGCACATGACCATTCAGCACTATGAAATCTACTCAGTCAAGGTAAAGCTTTGAGGTCAGTGCAAGCTTGAGTTCTTCATGTTCAGTGACTCAACAATGTCATCATCAATGGGATCTTTCTTTCATGTTTCCGAAGGTAAACAATATCATTGGCAATAGCCTGTAATTTTGCATGTCTATGGACACAACTGGTCCAGAATTCAAAAAGACATAAACTTTTCCTGGCACTGGGATGTTTCTTTGTCAGCCTACAGTGCCTAGGATGGGTCTTGTTGCTGCTTTACAGGGTTACTCCATTTTATTCTTATGTTACATTTTTAAATACATTTATTTTTATGCTTAATTTGTTTACTCCTCAATTGTAGCCCCCTACTTCATCACCTCCAGATCCTCCTTCCTTCCCTCATCCTTATTCCCCCACTGCCCTAGTCTGCAAAGAGGGAACCCTCCTCCCCTCTCATCTGACCTCAGCCTATCAAGTATCATCTGGACAACCTGTATCCCTTCTCTTTCTGTGGTCAGGGAAGGCTGTCTCACCAGGTGTAAGTGATCAAGGACTGGGCAACAGAGTCCATGTCAGAAGAAGTCCCTACTCCCCATATTATGGGACCTACAAGTTAACTGTTCTGCCATTCCTCTACATCTAAGCAAAGAGTCTAGGTTCTCACTATGCATGGATCTTGGTTGTTGCATCAAGTCTCTGCAGCACCTACCTCCCACCTCCCTGCCAATATTTATTGGCTCCATTGGTCTCCTTATAGAGCTCTTATTCCCTCCAGGTTCTCTTATGCCCCAACTCTTCCATAAGATCCCCTACATATCATCCCAAAGTTTGGCTGTGAGTCACAGCATCTGCTTAGATCCTCTGCTGGGTGGAGTCTTTAAGAGGACCTCTAAGGTAGGCTCTCATCCTGTTCCTTCTCTTCAACTGCTTCCAGTACCTACTCTGTTTGCCCTTCTGAATGAAAACTAAGCATTTTTCCTAGGGTCCTTCTTGTTATTTACTTTCTTTAGGTCTGTGGATTGTAATATCTACCTGTCTGTTTCTATGCTAGTACCATGCAATTTTTATTACTATTGCTCTATAGTACAGCTTGAGATCAAAGATGGAGATACATCCAGAAGATCTTTCATTGTATAGGATTGTCTTAGCTATTGAGGGTTTTGTTTCTTTTCCTTATGAAGTTGAGACTTGTTCTTTCCAGTTCTGTGAAGAACTGTGGTGGTATTTTGAAGAAAAACAATTTAAATGGTCATATATCTCCAAAGGAAATAGAAACATCATCAAATATCTCCTAACCAAAAGTCTCTCAGGGCAAGAAGGATTCAGCACAGAATTCTGCCAGACATTCAGAGAAGAGCTAATACCAATTCTCTTCAAACTATTCCACAAAATAGAAACAGAAGGAAGATCACTGAACTCATTCTTTGAAGCCACTGTCATCCTAATGCCTAAACCACACTAAGACCCAACAAATAAAGAGAATTTCATACCAGATTCCCTTATGAGCATTGATACAAAAATACTCAATAATATGATCATGAATTAATCCAAGAACACATCAAAAATTTCATTCACCATGACCAGGCTTCATCCCAGGCATGCAAAGGTGGTTCAGTATACTGAAATCCATTAATTAATTAATCATATAAACAAACATGAAGAAAAAACCACATGATCATCTAACTAGATCCTGAAAAATCATTTGACAAAATCCAACACCCATTTAATTTTTAAAACCTTGAGAGATCAGGGATACAAGGCACATACCTAAACATAGTAAAGGCAATATGCCACAAGACTATAGCCAACATCATACTAAATGGAGAAAACATAAATCAGTTCTACTGAAATCACAGTCAAGATAAGGCTGTCCACTCTCACCATATCTCTTCAATATAGTACTTAAAGTTCAATCTAAAGCAATGAGACAGCTAAAGGAGATCAACCAGATACAAATTGGAAAAGAAGACATCAAAGTATCATTATTCACAGATGACATGATATCACATATAAGTGACCCAAAAATTCTACCAAGACACTTCTACAACAGATAAAAGCCTTCAGCAAAGTGGATTGATACAAAATCAACATCTTAAAAAAATCAGTAGCCCTCCATTATATAAAAGGCAAACAGCTGAAAATGAAATTAAAGAAATGACACCTTTCACAATAGGCACAAATAAAGTATCTAGATTAATCCATTTTTTTTTGTCTTTCTACCAGATACAGGCAAACTCTACATATTTCTATACATAAAATTGTGTTTTATTTGCCAGCAATGGTGAGGGTCACCTTTATGCCAGCACTCAGGTGGATCTCTGTAAGTCTGGGGACAGCTTATTCTACAGCATGAATTCCATGACCGTTACACAGAGAAACACTGTTTCAGAAGACAAACAAACAAATAAAATATTTACATAGACTTGTCTCTTTGTCAAACTCCTTAACTACATGTTTAACTACAAATATTTTATTTTATAATACATGTATTTTTGGTAATTTTGTGAAAAGTTCAAAGTTTAAATCTTTGAAAGAGGGCTTTTCACTTTTCATCCCACTATTCGCTCCATCAGCTACAAACTGAGACAAAGGGCATGTGGTTTGTGTGGTCTTTTTAAGTCTATATGATTATTTTTGTTGAGTTTTGTTTTGTTTTTGTTTTTGAAGGAGGTATACTGGCCATTCCATCTCAACATGTGTGCATGTTATTTATCCATAGAATTTCTGTAAGCAGGTACACGTATTTGCTATATAGGGATGTTCTGAAGCATATTCTGCCTATTTATCCACAGACTTCCTATGAGGAGGTACGTGTATCTCCATGTCTTTCATATGTGTATGTGCATGTGTATATGTATGTATGATGTGTGTATGTAAGAAATGAAGAAATGTGTCATGTATGTGGTGGTGGTGGCACACAAGTATTTATGTAAGTGAATGGATTTGTGTAGTTGCAAAATGAGCACACTGTGTCCTGTTTTTTTCTATTTCTACTAACTGTATTCCCATGAGATTGGCTATCTTGAGGAAGAATTTCCTACGCTGACAATCAGTACATCATAGCAATCCTCTTGTATTCTCCCCATGTAGCTCTGGGGTATAGAATGTGAATACACCCAACATTTTATTTTGGTTCTAGGGATATTTAAAATGCCCTCATGCTTGTACAGCAAGTATTCTTATTTCCCCAGGTGTTGAATCAACTCGTAAAGTTACATGTTTATGGTTCCTCTGCATAACTGACTTGACCACGATTTTAAAGGAAGTTTACAAATGCTTACCTTGGCCCACCATCCCAACCTTAATGCTTTTTACAGTAACATCTACATGACCTTCACATGGTATTTCAAAGGGAAACACATGACATATATAATTTATGCATATAAATAGTCTTATATGTTCTGTTGATTTCGTAGGCACCATCTAATGAAAGAAAAGAGCTTAGCAATAAATGCAAACACATTAACTAGATGGAAACGACTCACCATATAACTAATTAAATAGCCAATAATAGAAGGAAAAAGTGACACTTTGTGGGGGTGATAAAAACCTAACAGATTTTAAAAGATTAAAAACTAATGATTATATCATTTGACAGAATTATATGCTGTAATCCATAAACAACATGAAGAATGACATAGAGACCTTAAAATTATATCATATCCATTATCTGAATATGGGATCCTGATGTAGGAGCACAATTACCTCAGCTATGCAGCCTCGGGTGTCTAGTAAATCACAACACTCGTGATGTTTTCCAAAGCACAGTGCAGGTATGTGTGACACTGCAATGCCTGTGGTTTCCCTAACAACAACTCAGGTGTATAAAAGGCCCTTGGCAGATGGTGACACCTAGATTCAAGAAACCTACTGCTTGTCTTCCTCTGAACACTCCACTCCTGACAACATGTGTTACTATGGTGGATACTATGGAGGCCTGGGCTGTGGCTATGGTGGCCTAGGCTATGGCTATGGCTGTGGCTATGGCTGTGGCTATGGCTGTGGCTATGGTGGCTATGGTGGCTATGGTGGCTATGGTGGCTATGGTGGCTATGGTGGCTATGGCTATGGCTGCTGCCGCCCACTGTGCTGTAGAAGGTACTGGTCCTATGGCGCATACTGAGGAGAACCTACTCATATCATCTTTTTCTACTTCAGATATTCTTCAATATCTTCATAAATTCCAACCTTAACTTAAACTTTCCGAGGAATAATAAAAGAAACACAGAGCAAACCTACCCCATTCTTCTTATTCAATTTGATCACATGAATATTTGAAGCAAAGTTCTTCATAATGCCTTTTGAAATGTGACCTTTTTATCCATTTCCATTATGTGAATATAAATATAAATAAATAAATAAATATACTTATAAATAATTTGTTTTAAAATTGTTTTCTCTTATTGGTTTACTGATTTTGAGATGTATGTTTGTGACTTTTTATCTGTTTGATTGTAAATGTATGATTGTGTTTGAATGAATGTGAGAGTAGTAAAGAAAAGAATTAATAAGAGCAAGAGGGCAGAGAGAAGGAAACATAAGGACAACGCATGCAGCAGTAAACCTAGACCTCTTGTTCAGATCTAGCCAATGGACAGCTCATTCTCTCCATGGTTGTGGGAAGAGTGCGACTGCCTCAGACATGAACTCTAATGCCCCAGATTCGATCACTTGCCCTTGGTGTGGAGACACACAGAGGAAGGGGAAGCAGGCTGTCAGGATGAGACCATATGGAGGAGGAGGTCCCCTTCTGTCAGAGGTCTAGGAGAGGGGAATAGGGCCAAAGAGAGAGGGAGGCAGGAGGGAACATGAAGGCACAAATGAGGGGATAAAAGATGATAAGTAACCTGAATAAATTATAATAAAAAAGGGAGAAATAGGAAAACAATCCTTCTGTTGGTGGAGATTTTTACTATCCTCATATTTATGCTATCATCATGTCACTAAGAATGTGCGATCCAATCCATTTGTCTGCTACTTACGTTTGGAGAACTAGCACAAAGTATTTCTGGAAATATATTACCATCCTCACAGTCCCATCTGTAATGAGTGTCACCACACACATCCTCACTGTGAAAGGCTTTCCTTACTCATCTGTTCACTAATATCTATTTTCTTTCTAATATCCATTTTATTAATTATTATAAGTAACAATCTCATTCTAATTTTGACTTACAATTTCGAAAATTCACCTTTGGTCTTCTAATGATTTTCCTTTGAAAAATATTTAGGATGCTTCTCTAATTATTTATTTCTAAGATATATATTATTTTATTAATTTGTTCTTGTTACATCTCAATGGTTATCCCATCCCTTGTATCCTCCCATTCTTCCCTCCCTCCCATTTCCCCTTATTCCCCTCCCCTATGACAGTTCCTGAGGGGGATTACCTCCCCCTGTATATGCTCATAGGGTATTAAGTCTCTTTTTGGTAACCTGCTGTCCTTCCTCTGAGTGCCACCAGGTCTCCCTCTCCAGGGAAAATGGTCAAATATGAGGCACCAGAGTACGTGAGAAAGTCATATCCAACTCTCCACTCTACTGTGGAGAATGTTCTGTCCATTGGCTAGATCTGGGTAGGGGTATAAAGTTTACAGCCTGTATTGTCCTTGGCTGGTGCCTTAGTTTGAGAGGGACCCCTGGGCCCAAATCTGCCTATCATAATGTTCTACTGGTAGGTTTCTAGGACCCTCTGAATCCTTCTACTTTGCCATTCTCCCATGCTTGTCTCATCTAGAGTCCCAATAGGATGTCCTCCCCACTGTCCCAGTTTCCTGGTAATTGAAGGCTTTCATGTGACATGCCCCTTGGGCTAATATGCAGATATAAGTGAGTATATACCATTTGAGTCTTTCTGCTTCTAGGTTAACTCACTCATTAGGATCATTTCTAGCTCAATCCATTTATCCACAAATTTCGAGAATTCCTTGTTTTTAATAGCTGAACAGTATTCCATAGTGTATATGTACCACAGTTTCTTTATCCATTCTTCTATTGATGGACACTTAGGCTGTTTCCATGTTTTAATATCAATTAATTTTCTTCATGCTTCAGTCTTTGTAGATGGTTCACATGGAATTTTGATTGTTGCCTTCCTATTTTTTGTATAACATAGTGAATATTGACCTGCTATAGCCTGTTTCTTTTTTTTTTTAAGTCTACACAATTTTTATGTGTTTTCTTGTTGCTTTTGAGTGAGTATACTATGGATTACACCTAAAATTGTGTTCATGCTATGTATGCATATTCTGAAGCATATTCTGGGAATAGGTATGTGTATCTGCATGTATTTCCTATATGCATGTGCATTGCATATGTATGTATGTATGTATTTCTGTATGTACTTTTTGTCTCATGTATTTGAGTGATGTTAGCACACAGGTAATTGAGTAAATGAATGAATGTGTACAGGTGCCAAATGAGCACATGTGTCATGGTATTTGCTCTGTCTACTACCTTTATCCCCATGAGAGTAGGTCTTCAGGAGAACAATTTGCTAGGCTGACAATCAGTAGGTCACAATAATCCTCTTGCATTCTACATGTATAGTGCTTAGGTGTACAATTGAATACACCCATCATTTACATGGGCTCAGGGGATTTTTATGAAGGAGAGATAAACATGTTTTTTGTTTAGATCACAAGTGTGGGATGAGAAAAGGATTTGTGAGAAAGCAGGAAATGTTTATCTCCTTAGAAGTCAAACCACCGTGTGGTGGAGATTGGTTGTTAACCAGCTTAAAAACATCCTTGAACAAATTATTAGAGGACATATGAATGTGATCCAAAAACAGAAGGCGGGGCCTTTGAAGACTTGGATTAGTAGTAGCTGTTCATCATTCCACTTCGAGACACTCCTAGAGAGAACCACTCAAGGGACAGCTTCGTGGCTCAGGGCTCTGACTGAGGCTCTAGGTTCCAGTTGCTCCAGGCTCCAGCAGAAGAAATCCTACTGACTACACCAGGAGAATCATTCCTTGGAACAGATATCCTTATGGTTTGATTAGTGTATTCTTTAATCTCCTTTTCCTATTGTTTAGGTTAGTTGGGTTATAATCTAGGTACTCTCTGTTAATAAGTTCATAATAAAATATAATTGTTAAGAAGTTTGAGCCTACAGTTTTAATCAGGTCCTCATGCTTGTACAGCAAGTATTCTTATCCATGGACTCATTTCCCCAGCTCTTGGATAAACTCATAAAGTTACATGTCTACAGTTTCTCTACAAAACTAACTTGATCTCTATTAAAAAGAAGTTTACAAATGCTTACCATGGCTCACCTCCCCAATCATAACGCTTTTCACATTACACCTACAGGACCCTCACATGGCCTTTCAAATGGAAACATAACATGCATAGTTTATACATATAAATGGTCTAATATTTTCTGTTGATTTTAAAAGCAATCTGTTATTTAAAAGTGCTTAATAATAACTCCAAACACATTAACAAAAGATGGTAACTATCCACCAAGTAACAAAAAAAGTACCCAATAATTAGCTTATTGATCATGAAAATTACTTAAGAACATAATGCTCATAAGATTCATTTAAAATAACAAAACAAAAGGAAAAACTGACCTTCTTTCATTAGTATAATGACACTCAAAATACATTAAAGGAAAAAACTATGTAATGGTTTATATTATCTGACAAAATTATGTGCTATGATCAGAAAACTGCATGAGGAATGAAAAAGAGACCTAAAAGTTATATCATATTTATTATGTGACCATGGGATCTTGAGGTAGGAGCACAATTACCTCAGCTATGCAGCCTTGTGTGTCCAGTAAATCACAACACTCGTGATGTTTTCCAAAGCACAATGCAGGTATGTGAGACACTACAATGCCTGTGGTTTCCCCAACAACAACCCAGGTGTATAAAAGGACTTTGGCAGATGGTGACATCCAGACTCAAGGAACCTACTGCTTGTCTTCCTCTGAACACTCCACTCCTGACAACATGTGTTACTATGGTGGATACTATGGAGGCCTGGGCTGTGGCTATGGTGGCCTAGGCTATGGCTATGGCTGTGGCTATGGCTATGGTGGCTATGGTGGCTATGGTGGCTATGGTTATGGCTGCTGCCGCCCACTGTGCTGTAGAAGATACTGGTCCTATGGCTTCTACTGAGGAGATTCTACATCTACTCATCCCAACTCTCTTCACATCAGAATTCCTTTAATGCTTTCATAAGTTACATTATACTAAACTATTTGAGGAAAATTAAAGAAAATACATGCTCACCTATTTCCTCATCTTCAATTTTTCTGCAAGGACATTTACAGAGGGACTATTCATTGTCATCATAGTAACTTTGAAAATGTGCTCCACTTGCTGTCTTCCTTTTTTTATGGACACATATGCTTTCAAATAAAGTATTTTCTTGAAAATACAGTTTTCTATAGTTTTCCTAAATGTGGGATGAATGTATTTGTTTATATCTACCTGGTTACATAAGTTTAATTGTATATAAATTTGAGAGGAGATGAGAAGAGAAAAAGATATGTAAGTAAAGTAAGAATGAATGAAAGAAAATTGATGAGAGAGAAAATGAGGAAGAAAGGAAGGGAGGGATGGAGGGAAGAAGGAAGGTAGGAAAGCAGAGAGAGATGGAGAGGACAGAGAATGGTCTCTTTAAACTTTCTTCTATTGGTAGACATTTTTATTATCTTCATAGTGCTGCTGCTGTGGTGTCACAATGAATATTGGGAGTACAGATATTTCTTGGGGACCAAATAATTTTGTCTGCTATGAAATATTTGAGAATTATCACAAGTTAATTCTCTAAATATTCTGGGAAGACTAGCCATAGTGCCTCCTCCTACAGAATGTCATTACATGCATTCCCAGTGTGTGCAGGGTTCCCTTAACTTCATATGTTCTCTAACACCCATTTTCTTTCCAATACCTATTTTAATAACAACTGTGGAGAATAATCTCACTGTGAATTTCAGTTAAGATTTGAAAATTCACCCTTGGAGATCTGTAGCTTCCCCTTTTGAAAAATAGATTTCCAGTAATTCTGTAACAACTGTAACATCAATTTATTTTCTTCACGTTTTTTATTTGAGCGTATTCCATATAAATTTTTGTTATTGACTTCCTACTCTTCATAATGTGTGTGGATTATTCTGCTATATAGAAGATGTTCACAAGCCGACTTTACTATTTTATTGTTCTTGCTTGTGGTTTTAAAGGCACATTCAATCATTTATGAGACTAAACAATGAATCTTTTTCATAGATTCCTCATGTTATTAGTTATTAGAGAACTTTGTACATTCTATTTGGGTAAAATTAATGTTTTTTTTTCTACCTGTACTGAGGAGAGGCCCCCTTATGTCTGATCAAATTTGTATACTTTTTTTCTTTCTCTTTTCTTTTCTTATCTTTTCTTTCATTCTTTTATTTGTTTTACTGGGATTCTCTGTGTATTCTTGGCTGTCCTGAACTCTCTTTGTATACCAGGTTGGCTTTGAACTCACAGTAATATTAGCCTGAATCTGCCTCACTGAGTGTGGGGATTACAGGAGTGCAACACCATGCCCAAACTCAAGTCCAATTTGTATTGTCTATAACCTCTAGGATGGGTAGCTATGCTCTTGAGTACAGTGGACCTACTCAGCGCCACATCCCTAAGGAAACTGACTCTTCACATGCTGTAGTGCTTACAGGCAAACATCTCTTTAATTAAAAGTAGGAATTAGTGTTCTCTTTCTCACTTCATGTTGGGATTTTGTCGTGCTTGAGCTTGCTGTCACAACTACTTTGAGTTTATACATTTAACTGGCCTTCTCAATCCATTATCCCTTCATATGTTCTTGATTTACTCCTCAACCTCCCCACAATGTGTGTGTGTGTGTGTGTGTGTGTGTGTGTGTGTGTGTGTGTGTGTGTGTGTGTGTGTAAAACCTTTTTGGGGCTGGTTATTCCATAGTCTCATTTTGTACATTGTGACCAGTTTTGGATCTCTGTAATAATCACTATCTACTGTAAATAGGCATGCAAATAGGTATATCTCTGGCAAAACTTAAGAGGTGCACTAATCCATGGGTATAGGAATATCATTTAATAGGAATACTATTTAGTACAACACTCCCCCTTGGATCTAAGAGCTGTCTACCCCCGGGCCCTTGACAGAGATGCCTGGTACTGCTAGCATCTTTGAAATGAAACTTAAATTCAATCTGAAAGGAGTTGATTACACCCAACCTTTTCTTGTGCCTATTACAGATGGGCATGTGGATTGACAGACCAGCTACTTTTTAGATCATAGAGCTTGTAGTTAGTGAAAATCAATAAAGTATTTTCTCTTCCAGTAGTGCACATAACATTTTACAACATTAAGAAAGCTCAGTGGTCGGGATGTAGCGTCCAGGTCAGTGCAAGCTTGAGTTCACCAGCATCTGACTCAACTATGTACCAGCAACAGGGTCTTACTGTCAGGTTCTGGAATTAAAAACAATACTAGCAATAGCATGTAATATTTTCGTGTCTATGGGATCCTATTAATCAAGAATTAAAAAAGAAGTAACCTATTCCTGGCATTTGGCTTTCATTTGTTAGCTTGTGGTGTCTACTATGGGTATTGTTGGTCCACTCTAAAGTAACTCAGTTTTGGAAAAAGAATGTATGTATGTATGTATGTATGTATGTATGTATGTAATTACCATGTTTGTTGTTAATAATTTTGTAGATATCAAGATATTAGTAACATGCCATGTGCATGTGTACAGAATATGGATATGCAAACTTCTACAGCATCACGCAGATTTCCATAAAATTTACTTATAAGGCTCTAGTGTTAATTATCCTTCCTTTCTTGCATTCTCATCCACCAACATACTTAACCTTTTTCACTTAAGTATAACTTTTACCCCTTAATACCACAGCATTCTATCTCAACTCCTTTGAGAGCACCCCTCACAGACACATGCATACGGGCCTTTACTAATATATTGATATCTACAAGGCCATAGCAACAAAAGCATGGTACTGACATTAAAAATAGATGAATTGATCAGCGAAATGTGAAAAACTATAATAAATATATTTACTACTGCAGGTAAGTACTTTAGGAAATAACTTAGGACTTAAATGCAATAACATATAAATGTGACATTAGGAAACTAAAACGCTCTGTATAGAAAACAACACCATCATTCAAGTAAAGAAGCTCCATCAATTACAGGTAAAGCTCTAACTTCCATACATCAATAGTAAGGTTAGATTCTAGAATATGAAAAGAATTCAGAAACCTAACCTTAAGAAGACAAAGAAACTAGTTATTAGGTAGAGGATTGAACTAAACAGGCTTCTTTCAAATGATGAAATATAAATAACAGAGAAGCTTTTAAAATATTTTTTCTTAATTATTTGGTTTATATCGTGGATGTATCACCCGTCCCCCTGACATTCCCTCCTTCTTTCCTCCTCCCCTACTCTCCACACGTACACACACACACACACACACACACACACACACACACACCCCAGTATGTCAAGCTGCATCAGGACACAGGGCATCCCCTTTCCCGGTGGCCCAGAGATGCAGCCCCACCAGGGGAAAAGCAACAAAAAAGCAGGCAACAGAGTCTACGTCACATACAGCCCCTACTTCCCTCACAAGGACATCCACATGATGACTGAGCTGCCCATCAGCTACATTTGTGCAGAGGGCCCAGGTCCAGTTTATGCATGGTCCCAGGCTGGAGCCCCAGCTTCCACAGCACTGCTCCCCAGCCCTGGATAGCTGGCTCTGTCTAACCTCCTGTCACCTCTGAGTCTTCTATCCTTCCCCTCACTCTTCCCCAAGACTCACTGAGCTCCATTCACTATTTGGCTGTGGGTCTACACACGCCATTCCATCAGCTGCATGGGAGACAGCCAACACCTGGTACTATCGACAATACTCGGCTGTGCTTGTGGATGGGAGCCTAGAACTTGCTACACTCTGAGTGGCCCCACCCAAGCAGCTGATGGGAGCACATGTGGGGAAACATTTTTCTAAATATTATCATTAGTCACCAGAGAGATACAAGTAAAAACTACTTTGCAATTTCTTCTTCCCTCAGTCAACACAGCTTAAATGAAAAACACAACTGACTAAAACTGCTGGTGTGAATATGGAAAAAAGGAAATATTTATTTGTAGTTGTTGAGAGTATAAACTGGTCCAGCCACTGTGGAAAATGGTTTGGAGTTTACTGATTTAAAAAAATAAGAAGGAAACAAACAAAACCTAGAACTGGATTTCCTACAGGTTCCAGTTCTACCACGTACACAAAGGTCTCTATACCCTACTAAATCTGTTTGTCCAATCACTGCTGCTCTATATAATATATCGAGGAAACAGAGACGACCTTGGTGTCCACCTAAAGATAAATGTATATTAAGACAATGTCACATTTACACAATTGAACATAACACAACTGTTAAGAAAGGTGAAAATGGCAGTTGAGTAGATAGATGAAGATGGAGCGGTTAGTTAACTGGGACCTAAAAGTCAAATGTCATGTATTTGGTAGGCGTTAGCTTTGGATCTTCAAATATGCATTCTCTTCGGAATACCCCATAGAATGTTATAAAAGTTTTGTGGATTGAGGTTTATTCCTTTTATTTACAGTTTTGTATGGTTTCAGATTAAGGCACTTTCCTCTTAGATATATACATATGACTGGGTTCATTATGTAATTATCACAGTTATACCACTGACAATATTTGTGGTTCAAAAGAACTTCAGGTTTAACACTGTAAAATCAGAGATAACTCACAAGAAAATGTCCAATAGCTATGCTTATAATGATGTCACCTCATTTACAGAGAGCTGTCCTTGACTCAAACTCTCTAAATGCTTAACTATGTGTATTTTATTTTATATAACATATTTGGTGAATTTATGAAAGGTTTGAAGTTTACTTCTTTCATTGATGTTTTTATACCTTTCAAACTAATACTCCCTCCATCAGCTACAGACTGAGACAGAGCGTGCATGTCTAGTTTGGTCTATCTGAAGGAGTCTATACAGCTGTGTTTGATTATTTGTTTTTCTTTAAAGGACTATAGTAAAATTCCATCTAAATATTTGTGACTGCTATGTATGTATATTCTGAAGCACAGGCTGACACTCATCCATAGAATTTCAGTTAGTAGGTACCTATATGTGGATATCTATTTGTACATACATACATACATACATACATACATACATAAATACATACACACATACGTATGTATGTATATATACATTCATGAATGCATTTTGTGTCAAGTATGTAGGTGATGTAAGCACAAATGGGTTTCAGTAGATGATAAATATGTGGCAATGAAAATGAGCACACTCCATTATGTCCTTTGCTCTATCTACCAACTGTATTCCCATGAGATCGGCTTTCTCATGGAACATGGAGCTAGGTCTACAATAACGAAGGCCTTGTAATCCTCATGTATCCTACCACTGTAACACTTGAATCTAGTGAAGAATACACTCAAATATTTACTTGTGTTCTGGGGATATTAACCAGTCCTCATGATTGCAGAGCAAGTAGTTGTATACGTAACTTTAGCTAAACTCAAAAAGTTGTATGTATATGGTTTTTATGCAAGCTAACTTGACCAGGATTTCAAAATAAATGGATAAATACTTACCTTGGTTCTCCATCAACCATAATTATCTTTCAGAGTTACACCTACAAGATTCTCACGTGGGCTTTCAAAGGGAAATACATAGCACCTATACTTTATGCATATAAATAGTCTTAATTTTCTTTTATTTTAAAAGCAAGAGGTAATAAAACAGAATAGAATTTCTTTGAGTATGTGCATGTGTGTGAACATATGTATGTATGTGTGTATGTATGTATGTATGTACATACATTTTGTGTATGCATGCATAGGGTGAAAGTACAAATTTGTCTCAGTAGATAATGAATATGTTAGGATCCCAAAAGAACACATTATGACATGTTTTTGTTCTCCCTATCAATGGTATTCCTATGTGACTGGCTTTCTCATAGAACATGTAGCTAGACTGACCATTAGTAAGTTGTTGTAACTCTCATGTACCATGCTTAGTAATAAATCCAAGCACATTAACTTAAGGTGGCAACTCCCCACTTGGTAACAAAACATAACCAATTATTATCTTATTATTCATGAGACATATTTAAGAAATATAATCCTCAAGATAAGATTAAAATAAAATAACAGAGGAAGGAAAAACAGAACTTCTCTGGTGTAATGAAAACCCAAGATACGTACAAAGAAGAAAATAATGTAATGATTTATATCACCATAGAAAAGTAAATAGAGGCCTGAAAATTATATCATATGTATTATTTGACCATGGGATCCTGAGGAAGGAGCACAATTATCTCAGCTATGCAGCCTTCTATGTCCAGTAAATCAAAAAAATCATGATGTTTTCAGAAGCACAATGCCTGTGGTTTCCCTAACAACAACTCAGGTGTATAAAAGGCCCTTGGCAGATGGTGACACCCAGATTCAAGGAACCTACTTCTTGTCGTCCTCTGAACACTCCACTCCTGACAACATGTGTTACTATGGTGGATACTATGGA
Source organism: Acomys minous (assembly GCF_964271855.1). Lineage (NCBI taxonomy): Eukaryota > Metazoa > Chordata > Mammalia > Rodentia > Muridae > Acomys > Acomys minous. The sequence continues at coordinate 9,221,029 of NC_140492.1, read as the reverse complement.
GGCCTGGGCTGTGGCTATGGTGGCCTAGGCTACGGCTATGGCTGTGGCTATGGCTGTGGCTATGGCTATGGTGGCGATGGTGGCTATGGTGGTTATGGTTATGGCTGCTGCCGCCCTCTGTGCTGTAGAAGGTACTGGTCCTATGGCTTCTACTGAGGAGATTCTGCAACTGTTCACTCCAACTTTCTCCACTTCAGATGTTCTTAAATATCTCCATATATTCCAGCCTTCATTTGAAGTGAAATGCAACAGACCCAGCCTATTCCTCCTCTTTAATTTGATCACATAAGTATTTGCAGCAAAGCTCTTCATTATCATCACAATACCCTGTAAAATGTGATGTTTTCATCATCTGCCATTCTGTGAATATATATGCATAATTTAAAATAAAGTAATTCTGTGAAAATACTTTTTTCTTACTGCTTTACTAAATCTGAGATGTATGTTTGTGACTTCGTGTCTGTTTGGTTATAAATGTGTGATTGTGAATAAATGTGAGAGAAGCAAAGGAGAATGAAGAAAAACAAGAGGGGAGAGAAGGGAACTTTGCCCACTGACATTCCTCTGCGGGTGGCATCTGATTTTCTTCACATTCCAGTTACTGTGATGCCATAATGAATTGGGGAGTGTGGACATTTCTCTGACAATGGGTCCTTTTGTATGCTACTTAGTTATGGAGAATTAAAAACAGGTAAATTCCTGAAATGTCTTGCAATCTCCACAACACTTTAAATAATGAGTGTCCCACCATGCAAACTAGTATAACCACTTTGGAAATCTATCTGGTGCTATCTCACAAAACTGGGAATAGGGCTTCCGCAAGACCCAGCTATTCTACTCCTTGGAATATACCCAGAAGATGCTCCAGCACACAACAAGAAAATTTGCTCAACCATGTTCATAGCAGCCTATTCATAATAGCCAGATCATGGAAACAACCTAAGTGTCCCTCTATTAGAAGAATGGATTAAAAAAAACTGTGGTACATATACACTATGGAATACTACTCAGCTATTAAAAACAAGGAATTCCCGAAATTTGTGGACAAATGGATTGAACTAGAAATGATCATAATGAGTGAGTTAACCTAGAAGCAGAAAGACTCAAATGATATATACTCACTTATATCTGCATACTAGCCCAAGGGGCATGTCCCACGAAAGCCTTCACTTACCAGGAAACTGAGACAGAGGGGAGGACATTCTAGTGGGACTCTAGATGAGAAAAGCATGGGAGAATAGCAAAGTAGAAGGACCCAGAGGGTCCTAGAAACCTACAAGAAGAACATTATGATAGGCAGATTTAGGCCCAGGGTTCCCGCTCAAACTATGGCACCAGCCAAGGACAATACAGGCCGTAAACTTTAAACCCCTACCCAGATCTAGCCAATGGACAGGACATTCTCCACAGTTGAGTGGAGGGTGGGGGTCTGACTTTCACATGTACTCTGGTGCCCCATATTTGACCATGTCCCCTGAATGGGGAGACCTGGTGGCACTCAGAGGAAGGATAGCAGCCTACCAAGAAGAGACTTGATACCCTATGAGCATATACAGGGGGAGGAGGTCCCCCTCAGTCACAGTCATAGGGGAGCGGAGTAAGGGGAAAATGGGAGGGAGGGAGGAATGGGAGAATACAAGGGAGGGTATAACCATTGAGACGTAATATGAATAAATTAATAAAATAAAATTTAAAAAAAGAAAAGAAAAAATAAATACATAATGAGTGTCGATGTACACATTCTCACTGTGTATAGGATTCCCTTTAATCCACATGTTCTCTAAGAGCCATTTTCTTCCTAATATCCCTTTCCTTAACATATATAGGATAATCTCAATGTGAATTTGGATTACAATGTAGAATGTCAACCTTTGGTCATCTGTAGAATTTGTTTAGGAAAAAATATTTATGATGATTATCTAATTATTTTAATATCAGTTAACTTCCTTACACTTGTTTACTTACAGATATCTCACGTGTATTTTTGTTTTCCCTCCTGGTTTTGTTTAGAATAGTGTGTGTATTGTCCTGTTTGCAGAACTCTTTAGATGGACATAAGACTTTTCTATTTTTTTTTCTGATGCTTGAGCTTCTGAATTCATACCCAACATTTTATGAGAATAAGCAAAGAATTTTTTGCACCTTTTATTCTTTTTTAATTGTTTTTTAGAGAATCTCATATATTTGGATAAAATTCACATGTTTTCGCTTGTATTCTGAGACTTGACCACATTTTGCTCAGGGAACTTTCTGGCCTCTTTTTTTTTTCTTCTTGAACTCATCAGGTGCCATTTATGATGCCTATATTCTCTAGGACGGGTAGTGATCACCTGTGGCATAGATGACCTAACCAGGGCCACACCCCTAAGGACACTGACTCTTCACCTCCTGACAGTTATCAAATACCAATAGTTCCTTGCTTAAAAATAGGAATGTGTGACCACCTGACACCATGTTGGAAATTTTACTGGCTTCAGCTTGCACAGGTCTTGTGCATGCTGTCACAACCTGTCTGAGTTCATAAACACAGATGCCTGCTATGTCTGGAAAACACTGTTTACTTGTATTCATCCATTGTTTCCTCAAGTAGATATGAGGATACCTCTGCCTTACTCTGTATATTGGCCAGTTTGGGATGTCTGTAATAACAACCGTCTACTGCAACAATGCATGCCTCTGATCGAAGCTTAGAGCTTCTGAATCTACATTATAACACTATTGTGAAGAGTCTTAAGAAAGCCAAGTCTATTTGTCAGAACACTAACAGTAGCTTCACTATTAGACTCAATTTCATGTTTTTATCAAATAATGACTCCATGTTGGGTTTGATCTGTCATGCAGACCTCATTCAATCAGAATAGGGCAGATTACTCCCAATCTGTTATGTTACTCTTAAATCCGTGCATGTATATTGATAGTCCAGTCATTTTTCTTTAACCATAGAAACCAGAGTTAGTTAAAACTGATCATGTTGATTCCACCCAGCCCCAGTAGTGTGCATATTTCCATTCAACACTATGAAATCTATTCTATAGAGGTGAAGCTTTAGGGTTTGTACAAGCTTGAGTACTTTGTGTTCTGTGACTCAACTATGTCTTCCTCAATAGGGTTTTATTCTTATGTTCTAGAGAGTAAACAATAGCACTGAAAAAACCCTGCAGCAATTGGATGTCTATGCATCACTGCTGGCCCAGAATACTAAAAGGAGTATCCTTTTGCTGGCACTGGGAATTTTTGTTGTTGTTGTTGTTCTGCAGTGTGCACTGTGGGTCTTCTTATCCTGTTATAGGGTTAGTCTATTATAAGTATGGATAGAAATCAAGCTCCAGCAGAGGCAAGCAGATTTCCATATAACTTTCTGCTGAGTTCCTCAGTATTAGTTATCCTGCCTTTCCTGGATTCCCATCCACTGCCTTACTAAACTCTTCTTGTTTCATTATAACTTTTACCCCTAGATACAATGACATTCTATCTAAATTCCTTGAAAGCACTCATACAGACACATGCATGTTGCCCCATATGATTATCTTCACATCTAAAGAGCTAGAGGAATTAAACTTGCACGGCAAGGACATAAAATAGAAACAGTGAAACACAATCTGACAGAGTATAACACATGAGCTCAGTGTCACAGGAAAGACTTCAGGGAAAGAACCCCAGTAACTCAAGACAAAGGCTCAACAACATATAAACGTGACCTCACAAAACTAAAACTCTCTATAGTAAAGAACATCGCCATTCAAGGAAAAGCTGCCCTAAATGATCAGAAACAGCATTAACTTCTATACATCTGAGAGAAGGTTAATATCTAGAATAAAGAAAGAATTATAATAACTAAACATCCAGGAAGAAAACTACCTAAGTATTAAATAGACAGAACTATACAGGTGTCTCTTAAATGATGAAAAATAAGTGCTTGAGAGATATTTTTAAATGGTTCAACATCTTAGACAACAGAAAAACACAGCCCAAAACTACTTTGAGGTTTCTTCTGACCTCAGTCAGAATGGCTGAAAATGCACAGACCAAACAAATGCTCATGTAGATTTGGAGAAAGGAAACACATTTGCACGTAAAGAACTACAAGCAGGTACAGCCACTGCAGAAATTGGTGTAGAGTTTCTTTTGAAAAAAAAAAAACCCTATAAATATGTTTAATACGTAATCCAGTTCTGCCCTGATTAGGAACATACACAAAGGTCTCTATGCCCTGCAATACGTGCTTATCCATGATCATTGCCGCTCCATCCAACGTATCCAGGAAACGGAAGCAGCCCTGATGTCCGTCCACAGATAAAGGCAGCCTGGGGAGTCAAGGACACCACAAGAAGATCCACAGCGTAAACTAACCTGGGTCCACAAGTGCTCACAGAGACTGAACCACCAACCAAAATCCTTGCCTGGGCAGGACCTAGACCCCCTGCATATTGGGGGTCCCCTAACAACAACAGAGCCATCTCTCTTTGTTTCCTGCCTTTGGATTACATTCCCCCTTGCTGTGCTGCCTTGTCTGTGGGAGAGGATGCACTTAGTCTTGCTGTGATTTAAGGTGCCATGGTCAGTTGGTACCCCTTCAGTGCCCCCCCCTTCTCTGACAAGAAGGAGACGCAGGAATGGAGTAGAGGGAATGAGGGTGAGCCTGATAGGAGAGGAGGGAGGGGACTGGTTCATGCTGTAAAATACTGTGTTATGTTTACACAATGGAACACAATCCAGCTCTTGACAAAAGTGAATTGTGAAAATCGGACCTGAATGGACGAAGGTGGAACAGCGAGTTAATTCAGACCTAAGAGCCAATGTCACGTGACTTGTATCTTGTAGATTCTGGACTTCAGTCTACAAATACCTGTTCCCTTTGCAATACTTTTTTGCAATGTCACAGTAGGTTTGTGGGTACAAATATGTGTGTATACATATATATGTGTATGTATGTGTGCATATATAAATATTTCTTTCATTTAAATTTTGTGTATGGTTCCAGATGCAGGCACTTCATCATATTTCTATACATAAGACTGTTTTCTTTGCCAACAATGGTGATGCACACCTTTAACTGCAGCACTAGGGAGGTAGAAGCAAAAAGGATCTCTGAGTTTGGAGCTAGCCAGTTTTACAAAGTGAATTCCATGGCATCCAATGTTCTCTTACACACACACACAAAAAAAAAAAACCCTCCCTCAAAAGATGCCAAAAATGAATTTACTAGTTTAACTTTCTAAGAATCATAACTATGCCACTGACAGTACCTGTGGGTCCAAAGAATTTCAGGTTTGACAATGCAAAGTCAGGGGGAAATCTTTCCACGAAATTGTCCATTTGCCATGATGTCATATAATTTATATAGACTTGTCTCTTTGTCAAACTCCCCAACTTAATCTGTAATCACAAATCTTTTATACAACATGTATTTTGGTAAATGTGTGAAAAGCTCAAAGTTTAAATCTTAGAAAGATGGCTTTTCACCTTTCACATCAATATATTCTCTCCATCAGCTACGAACTAAGATGAAGAACACAGGATTATTTGGTCTTATTTTTAAAGAGTCCATACAATTGTTCTGTTTTGCTTTTTGACATTTGTTTTCTTTTGTTTTTTGAGTGAGGTATATGGGGCATTCTATCTACATGTGTGTGCAGGATATGTATGCATAGTCTGAAGCATACTCTGGCAATTGTTCATAAGATTTCAGTTAGTAGGTGTGTGTATATTCATATGTTTCATATATGTATGTTCATGTGTCTCTGTGTGTATATATGTACGTATGCACATAAGTATGTGAATGTGCCCATACATGTATGCATGTGTGTATGTATGCATGTATGTATGTAGGCAGGTATTTTTGTGTCATGTCTGTGTGTGGTGTTAGCACACAGGTATTTGTGTAAATGAATGCATGTGTGTAGTTGCAAAATGAGCACACTGTGTTATGCCTTTTGCTCTATCTGCCAACTGTATTCCCATGAGATTGGCTTCTCCAGTGGAACAATTTCATAGGCTAACAATCGTACGTCATAGCAATCCTCCTGTATTCTACATTTGTAGCACTGGGGTATAGAATGTGAATATGCCCATCATTTTATTTTGGTTGTGTGGATTTTTAAATGCCCTCATGCTTGTATAACAAGTATTCTTACCCACTGATGAATTTCCCCAGGTATTGAGTAAACTCAGAAAGTTACATGATTATGGTTCCTCTGCAAAGCTAACTTGACCATGACTAAAAAAGAAGTTTACAAATAACTTGGCTCACCCCCTCAACCATAATCCTTTTCACAGTAACATCTACAAGACCTTTACATGGTCTTTCAATAGGAAACACATGACACATAATTTATGCATGTAAATGCTCTTATATGTTCTGTTGATTTCATAGGCAAGATGTAATGAAACAAAGTCCTTATCAATAAATTCAAGCACATTGACAAAGATTAAACCTACCCACAATGTAACAAAGGAATAATAAGCCAAAAATAAGCTTATTGTTCATGAGAAATAATCAAGAGACATAATCCTCAAGATAAGATTCATTTTACAAATAACAAAAAACAGAATAAAAACCTGATATTGTGTGTAGATAATAAAAATCCAACATATTTTAAAAGAAAAACTGTGTAATAATTTCTGTCATCCGGCAAAATTATGGTCCACATTAAATAAACTACATGGTGAATAACCTAGATGCCTGAAACTTATATCAAGTAGATTATTTGACCATGGGATACTGAGAAAGGAAGACAATTATCTCAGCTATGCAGCCTTGTGTGTCCAGTAAATCACAACACTCGTGATGTTTTCAGAAGCACATCGCAGAAATGTGAGACACTGCAATGCCTGTGGTTTCCCCAACAACATCCCAGGTGTATAAAAGGCCCTTGGCAGATGGTGACACCCAGACTCAAGGAACCTACTGCTTGTCTTCCTCTGAACACTCCACTCCCAACAACATGTGTTACTACGGTGGATACTATGGTGGCCTGGGCTGTGGCTATGGTGGCCTAGGCTATGGCTATGGCTGTGGCTATGGCTGCGGCTGTGGCTATGGCTATGGTGGCTATGGTGGCTATGGTGGCTATGGTTATGGCTGCTGCCGCCCACTCTGCTGTAGAAGATACTGGTCCTATGGCTTCTACTGAGGAGATTTGCTGCTCATGCCATCTTTCTCCACTTTAAATGTTCTTAAATAAGCATGTTAAACCCAGTTTTAATTTAAAATCCTCGAGGAATAGTGAATCAAAACAACATGCTCACCCCATCCCTCCTCTTCAATTTGATTAAATAAATATTTGCAGCAAAGCACTTCATTGTCCTCACAATTCCTTGTAAAATGTCATCTGTTTGCATCGCTTCCCATTGTGTGGTTATATGTATGCTTTTAAATAAAGTATTTCCTTGAAAGCACATTTCTGTTTTTATTTAACTAAATGCGATTTGTATGTTTGTGAATTTATTCTGTTTGGTTGTAAATGTGAGACTTTTTGTGAACAAGTGTGAGAGTAGTAAGTGGAGAAAAAAAGAAAGAAAGAAAGAAAGAAAGAAAGAAAGAAAGAAAGAAAGAAAGAAAGAAAGAAAGGAAGGAAGGAAGAGAGAAAGAAAGAGAGAGAGAAAGAGAGAGAGAAAGGAAGGAAGGAAGGAAGGAAGGAAGGAAGGAAGGAAGAAAGGGAGGAGAAACATTACCTTTACCATTCTTTGATTGGTAGACAGTTCTGTTATCTTCATATTGAGGCAATTGTGATGCCATGATGAGTTTGTGAGTATGGGTATTTCTCTGACCTCAAATTCTTCTGTATGGTACTTAAATTTGAAGAACTAACAGAAAGTAGTTCTGTAAATATCCTGTAATCTCCACCCTGAGACCCACAATGAGGGTCACAATACACATTCTCACTGTACAGACTTCTCCTTACTTCATGGGTCCACTAACATCCACTGTCTTTCTAAAGTCTATTTTATTATTAACTATAGGGAACAATCTCATTGTGATTTTAACTTATTACTTTGATAATTCACCTTTGGTCTCTTTTTTTTACTATCTTTTTTATTGATAATATTCATATTACATCTCAATTGTTTTCCCATCCCTTCTATTCTCCCATTCCTCTCTCCCTTCCATTTTCACCCTATTCCCCTCCACTATGACTGTGACGAAGGAGGACCTCCTACTGCTGTGTATGATCCTAGGGTATCAAGTCTCTTCTTGGTAGCCTGCTATCCTACCTCTGAGTGACACCAGGCCTCCCCATTAAGGGGATGTGGTCAAATATAGGGCACCAGAGTTCATGTGAAAGTCAGTCCCCACTCTCCACTTAACTGTGGAGAATGTCCTGTCAAGTGGCTGGATCTGGATAGGAATTTGATGCTTACTGCATGCATTATCCTTGGTTGGTGCCATGGCTTGAGCAGAATCCCTGTGCCGAGATCTGCCCATCATAATGTTCTTCTTGTAGGTTTCTAGGATCCTCTGGATCCTTCTATTTCCCCATTTTCCCATGCTTCTCTCACCTAGAGTCCCAATAGGATGTCCTCCCCTCTGTCCCACTTTCCTGGTAAGTGAAGACTTTCATGGGACATGCCCCTTGGCCTAGTGTCCAGATATAAGTGAGTATATATACAGGTATCTCTGAAATGATGAAAAGTAAATGCTTGAGAAACATGGTTTAAACAGCCAGCATCTTTGACAACAGGAAAATGCAGCCCAAAAGTACTTGGAGATTTCTTCTACCCTCAGTCAGAATGGCTAAGATGAAATGCACAGGTGATTGCAATGCTAGTATGTATTTTGAGATAGGTAAACATTTATTTGAAGTTGATGGGAATACAAACTGGTGCAGCCATTATGAAAATATGTGTTGATCTTCCTCAGGAAAGAAAAACAGATCTTAGATCCACTACATGTTATATGATACAGCAACGCCATGCTTGTACATATACATAAATATCACTATATCCTATAATGCTTGCATACCCATGATGATTGCTACTCTATTCAGTATATCCAGGAAACAAAGATAGTCCTTATGTCCAACTAAATATTAATGCATATTAAAATTGCTATGTTTACACAAGAGAACATAATCCAACTGTTAAGAAATTATGAAATAACAAGGCATGGTTGATCATAACTGTAATCCAAGCACTCAAGGAGACTGAGGCAAGTGGATCTCTATGAGTTCGAAGCCAGTCTGGTCCACAAAAGAGTCCAGGATAACCAAGGCTACACAGAGAAACACTTTATTGAAAATAAAAGAGAGAAAGAAAGGAAAGAAAGAAGAAAGGGGAAAAAAGGAAAAAAATGAGATAACAAAAAGTGAAAATTATGAAATTGTGAAAATTGCAGCTGAATACGTAGAGATGGACCTTTGAGTTAATGTAGACCTAAAAGTCAAATGTCACATATTTTGTATTTTGTAGATGTTAGATTTGAATCCTCACATATGCATTTCTTTGCAATACCCATGTAAGATCATAGTAGTTTTGTAGATTCAAGCTTATGTTTATTTCTTTCATTTAAATTTTTATATGTGGTTTCCAATGCAGCAAATTTCTTCATATTTATAGAGAGAAGGCTGGTTTTGTAAGGGACATAAGGTTGCACACCTATAATTTCAGCACTTGGGAAAGAGAAGCCCGTGGATCCCTATGAGTTTCAGGCCAGCCTGGTCTACAATGGTAGTCCTAATCCAGCCAGGGCTCTGTTACACAGAGGAATTCTTCTAGAAAAAAAACAAAGAAATAAACCACCCCTCCACCAAAAAAGAAAGAAAAGACTGGCTTTTCTATCTAAGAATAACAATTATACTACTGACAATGTTTGTGGGTCCAAAGCATTTCAAGTTAGACACTGGAAAACCAGAGGGAAATCTTTTCATGAAATTGTCCAAAACCGACATTTACCATGTCACCTCATTTACATAAGCTTGTCTCTTTGTCAAACTCCCTAAATAAACACATAGCTACAATTATTTTAGTTTGTACAACATGTGCTTTGGTAAATTTGTGAAAAGTTCACAGTTTTAATCTTTCAATGATGCTTTTTCCTTTCATACTAATACTCTCTTCATCAGTGATAAACTGAGACAAAGTGCACATGGTAAAATTGTTTTTTGCTTATTTTTTTCATTTATTTTGTTTTGTTTTTGACCAAAGTATACTGACGATGACATATAAAGTTGTTTACATCCTATGTATGCATATTCTGAAAATTACTCACTGAATTTCTATTAGGAATATATATATATATATATATGCATAAGTTTTGTATGTGTACATGCATGTATATATATATATATATATATATATATATATATATATATATATATATATATGCAGGAATGTAGGCGGGTACGTATTTTTTGGCATGTATATGTGTGGTGTATGCACATATGTGCTTGAGTGAATGAGTGAATGTGTAGCTGCCGCTTGAGCCCTCGGTGTCATGTTCTTTGTTTTATCTACCAACTGTATTCACATGAGATTTTGGCTCTCATGGAACAGTCTGCTAGGCTGCCAATATGTAAGTCACATTAATCCTCTTGTATTCTACCCATGTATTACTGGGCAGTGGAATGTGAATACATGGGCTCTGGGGATTTTTAACAATGTCTTCATGCTTGTACAGCAATTAATGTTATCTGCTGACTCATTTCCCCAGCTGTTGGATAAACTCATAAGGTTAATTGTCTACAGTTTTTCTACAAAACTAACTTGATAATAATTTAAAAGGAAGTTTATAAGTACTTAACTTGGCCCAACCCCTCAACCATAATGCCTTTCACAGTTACTCCTACAAAACCTTCACATGGGCTTTCAAAATGAAATACATAACATGTATAGTTTGTGCATGTAAATGGTCTTATATTTTCTGTTAAATGTAAAAGAAGTAACAAAACAAATTGCCAAGGAATACATCTAAACACATTAATATAAGATGGCACCTACCCACCCAGTGACAAAAAAAGAAAAAAAAAAGAAAGAAAAGAAAAAAGAAAACCCAGGACTTAACTTACTGTTCACGAGAATGACTTAAGAAAAGTAATCTTCATGATAAGATTCATTTATAATAAATAAAACAAATGGAAAAAAATTATGACTTTTCATTCAGGTAATGAAGATGTTACATTTGTAAAAGAAAAAAAAACTATGTAATGATTTATATTATCTGACAAAATTATGTGCTGTAATCAGTAAACAGCATGAAGAAAAACATAGAGACCAAAAAGTTCTATCCATATTTTGGCTTTGCAATCATGAGGTAGGAGCACAATAATCTCAGCTATGCAGCATTGTGTGTCCAGTAAATCACAAAACTCATGATGTTTTCCAAAGCACATCGCAGAGATGTGAGACAATGCAATGCCTGTGGTTTCCCCAACAACATCCCAGGTGTATAAAAGGCCCTTGGCAGATGGTGACACCCAGACTCAAGGAACCTACTGCTTGTCTTCCTCTGAACACTCAACTCCTGACAACATGTGTTACTATGGTGGATACTATGGAGGCCTGGGCTGTGGCTATGGTGGCCTAGGCTATGGCTATGGCTGTGGCTATGGCTGTGGCTATGGTGGCTATGGTGGCTATGGTGGCTATGGTTATGGCTGCTGCCGCCCTCTGTGCTGTAGAAGATACTGGTCCTATGGCTTCTACTGAGGAGATTCTGCATCTACTCATCCCAATTCTCTTCACATAAGAATTCCTTAAATACTTTCATAAGTTCCAACCTTATACTACATTATTTGAGGAAAAATAAATATAACACATGCTCATCATTTCCTCATCTTTAATTTTACTGCATGAACACTTGCAGAGAAGCAATTCATTGTCATCATAGTGGCTTCAAAAATGTACTTCCAGTCTTACACTTGTTATGAACATGTATGATTTTAAATAAACTATTATCTTAAAAATATAGTTTCCTATAGATTTCCTAAGTGTGGGATGAATGTTTATATATTTATATGTCTTTGGTTTCATATGTGTAAATATATATAAAAGGACAAAAAGATAAGGAGAAGATAAAGAAAGAGGAAAAGAAAGTAAAAATGAACAAATGATAAATAAATAAATAAATGAATAAAAGATATACATTAGATAGATAGATGATATACAGACAGACAGGCAGGCAAACAGACAGACAACTATAAAAGAAAGAAGAAAGTAAGAGAGGGAAGGAGGGAGAGAGGGAGAGAAAAGGAAAGAAGAGAAAGACAGGGCAGAAAGATAATGTTCTCTTTAAGCATTCTTCTTTTGGTAGACATTTTTATTATCTTCATATTGCTGCTATTGTGGTGTCACAACAAATTCAGGAGTGCAGATATTTCTCTGTAGAGAACAATCTCACTGTGAATTTCAGTTAAGATTTGAAAATTCACCCTTGGTGATTTATAGATTCTCCTATGGGGGGAAAGGGTTTCTGATAATTCTGTAACAACTAAACATCTGTTTGTTTTCTTCACATTTTTTATTTGTAGATATTCCACATAAAATTTGGCTGTTGGCTTCTAAGTCTTTCTATAGTGTATGCATTGACTTGTTGTGTAGTTTTTAGATAGGCACAAGCCAATTTCACTCTTTAACTGTTCCTGTGTGTATGTTTAAAGTCACATTCAATTATTTATGAGAATAAGCAGAGTCTTTCCCACTATGGCTTATTGCTATTAGTTCTTAGGGAACTGTGTATATTGTATTTAGGTAAAATTAGTGGTCGCCTCTATCTCTTGTCAGGACAACTCCCTTTATACCTGACCAACTTTATGTACCTTTTTCTTTGTAAACTTGTCAAGTCCAATTTATACTGCCTATAATATCTAGGATTGGTAGCTGTGACTTGGAGCGTGGTGGACCTCTCCAGAGCTACAAGCCCTGAAGAAACCCACTGTCCACATACTGGCAGCTATCAAACCAAACATCACCTTAGTTAAGAGTAGGCATTTATAATCATTATCCAACTTAATGTTGAGAATTTGTCTTGCTTGAACTTGTTTGAGTTTTTACATGGAATTGGCCTGTCTAAAAATCAATGATCCATTGTGCTTCAGATGTTTGGGATCTACTCCTCTTTCTCCCAGCAGTATGTGTGTGTGTGTGTGTGTGTGTGTGTGTGTGTGTGTGTGTGTGTGTGTGTCCTCATTGGGGCTGGTTATCCCATACTCTCATTCTGTGCATATTGACCAGTTTTGGACCACTGTAAATAAGTATGTAAATAGGCATGTCTCTGACAAAAGCTAAGAGATGCACTAATCTTTGGGTATAACAAGATCACTTAGTACCACCACTATTTAGCAGTACACTACCAGTAGGTTCTCCCCCTTGGGTCTAGGACCTACTCATCAACAACTTCCTCACAGAATAATGGTGCCATGTATTGGTTGCATCTTTTTAAATGAAACTTAAATTCAATCTGAAAGGAGTTGATTGTACCCAAGCTCTTCATGTCCCTATTACAGTTGGGCATGTCGATTGACAGACCAGTCATTGTTGTAAATCACAGAGTTTACAGTGAGTTAAAACTGATAATGTATTTTCTCTTCCAGTCATGTCCATAATGCTTTATAGCAATAAGAATGCTCAGCGATTGGGATATATCTTCCAGATCAGTAGAAGCTTGAGCTTACCAAGATCTGTGATTCAACTGTGTCTTCAGCAACAGTCTTAGTGTCAGGTTCTGGAAAGAAAAACAGCCCTGGCTATAGTCTGTAATATTTGGTGATCTTTGGGACCTCACTGGTCAAAAATGCAAAAGAAGTAGTCTATTCCTGGCACTTGGCTTTTTTTTTTTTTATGAGACATGGTTTCTCTGTTTAGCCTTTGCTGTCCTGGATTTACTTTGCAGACCAGGCTGGCCTCAAACTCACAGTGATTTTCTTGTCTCTGCCTCCTGAGTGCTGGGATTAAAGGTGTGTACCACCATGCCCAGATTGGCTTTCATTTGTTAAACTGTGGTGTCTACTATGGATATTTTAGTCCACTATATGGTAACTCAATTTTGAATATTTATATATGAATATATATTCTTTATATATATACACCTTCTTCTGCTTTTTAGAAGACTGTACTAGGAATATCACCTAAATGCTTATGATTGTTATGTTTGAATATTGAAGAATAGTTGACCTTTGGACATAGAATTTCTGTGAGTAGGTACATGTATGTGAATGGTTATATTTATTTATGTATATATGTATGTATGTATGTATGTATGTATGTATGTATGCATTTTTGTGTCATGTATGTGTGTGATGTAAGAACAAACTTACTTCAGTAGATGTTGGATGTGTGGAGATTGGAAAGGAAACATTTTAAAAGCAAGATGTAATAAGGTGTCAAGAAACAAATCTAAGCACATTAACACAAGATTGTAACTACTCACCAAAACAAATACATAACCAATAATTAGTTTATTGTTCATGAAAAAGAATCAAGAAGCCTAATCCTCAAGATAATATTTGTTTAAAATAATAAAGAGAAAGGGAGAGAGACAGAGACAGAGAGGCAGAGACAGAGAGACAGAGACAGAGAGACAGAAACAGAGACAGAGAGGGAACTGTCCTTTTATGTGGTAAAAAATGCATCAAATGAAAAAATAAGAAGAATGGATAAAGAAACTGTGGTACACATATACACTAAGAATACTATTCAGCTATTAAAAACAAGGAATTCTCGAAATTTGTGGATAAATGGATTGAACTAGAAATGATCATAATGAGTGAGTTAACCCAGAAGCAGAAAGACTCAAATGGTATATACTCACTTATATCTGCATATTAGCCCAAGAGGCATGTCCCACGAAAGCCTTCACTTACCAGGAAACTGCGACAGAGGGGAGGACATTCTAGTGGGACTCTAGATGAGAGAAGCATGGGAGAATGGCAAAGTAGAAGGACCCAGAGGGTCCTACAAGCCTACAAGTAGAACATCATGATAGGCAGATTTGGGCCCGGGGGTCCCGCTCAAACTAAGGCACCAGCCAAGGACAATACAGGCGGTAAACCTTAAACCCCTACCCAGATCTAGCCAATGGACAGAACACTCTCCACAGTAGAGTGGAGAGTGGGATATTACGTTCTCACATACTCTGGTGCCTCACCTTTGACCATGTCCCCTGGAGGGGGAGACCTGGTGGCACTCAGAGGAAGGACAGCAGGTTACCGAGACTTGATACCCTATGAACATATACAGGGGGAGGTAATCCCCCTCAGGAACAGCCATAGGGGAGGGGAATAAGAAGAAAATGGGAGGGAGGGAGGAATGGGAGGATACAAGGGATGGGATAACCATTGAAATGTAACAAGATTAAATTAATAAAGGAGAAAAAAATAAAACTATGTAATGATTTATATCATCTAAAAATATGATGTACTCAATAAATACATGAAAAATGACAAACAGACCTGAAAAGTATATCAAATCCATGATTTGACCATGGGATACTGAGGTAAGAGCAGAATTATCTCAGCTATGCAGCCTTGTATGTCCAGTAAATCACAACCCTTGTGATGTTTTCCAAAGCACAGTGCTGGTATGTGTGACACTGCAATGCCTGTGGTTTCCCCAACAACAACCCAGGTGTATAAAAGGACCTTGGCAGATGGTGACACCCAGATTCAAGGAACCTACTTCTTGTCTTCCTCTGAACACTCCACTCCCGACAACATGTGTTACTATGGTGGATACTATGGAGGCCTGGGCTGTGGCTATGGTGGCCTAGGCTATGGCTATGGCTGTGGCTATGGCTGTGGCTATGGTGGCTACGGTGGCTATGGTGGCTACGGTGGCTATGGTTATGGCGGTTGTCGCCCGCTCTGCTGTAGAAGATACTGGTCCTATGGCTTCTACTGAGGAGTTTCAGCAGCTGATCATGCCATCTTTCTCCTCTTCAGAGGTTCTTAAATGTATTCATAAATTACTACCTTAATTTAAACACTCTGAGTAATAATAAATGAAATACAACATGGGTAGCCTGTCATTGTCTTCATAATTACTTGTTAAATGTGATGATCGTTTTCTATCTTTCCCCATTCTGTATGAATTGTGTCTATAATTATTTTCTTTTTTATTAATTTATTAACATCACATCCTGATCATAGCACCCTCCCTCATCTCCTACTGTTCCAACCCTCCATCTTTCTTCCCCAATCCCTGTCTCCTAGTCCTCAGAAGGGGGAGTCTTCCTCCCTTACCAACTGATCCTAGACACTCATGTCTCCTCAGGACTGACTGCATCCTCTTCCTCTGTGGTCTGGCAAGGCAGCCTCACCTGGCAGGAAGTAATCAAAGTGCAGGCAATAGTTTATGTTGGAGACAGCCCTTGGTTCCCTTACTAGATGACCTGCAAGGAGACTGAGTTGAAATATATATATAATTTAACATAAAGTATTTCCTTGAATATACTTTTTTATTATTTTACTAAATGTGAGATATATGTTTCTGATTTTATATCTATTTGGTTATAAGTATTTGAATGTTTGTGAATAAATGTAAGATACGTAAAGGAGGATGAACAAGAGCAAGGGAAAACTTTGTCTATATTTTTCTATTGGTAGGATTTTTATTATCTTCATATTTCTGTTATTGTGATGTCAAAATAACCTTGTAAGTTTGGATATTTCTCTGACATCAAATCCTACTCCTCCTACTTAAATTTGGAGAGCTAACACAAGTAAATTCCTGAGATGTCTTGCAGTCTCCACTGAAATTTCTGTAATGAGTATCATCCTACACATTCTCACTGGGTACAGGCTACTAGTTAATCCAGTGTTCTCTAACACCCATTTTCTCTCTAATATCCATTTCATTAGTAAGTATAGGGAACAATAGCATTGTGAGTTTGACTTGTAATATTGAATATTAACATTTAGTCACCTGTAGGATAATGAAATATAAATGATAGAGAAACATTTTTAAAACATTCGGCATCATTAGTCATTAGAGGAATACAAATCAAAACTACTTTGCAATTTTTCTTATCTCAGTCAAAATGGTTAAAATTAAAAACACAGCCAACTAAAAATGTCAGTATGGATTTGAAAAAGGGAAACATTTATTTGTAGTTGATAGCAGCATAAACTGTTACAGCTGCTGTGTCAATTGGTGTGGGAGCTCCTGATTAAAGAAGAGGAGGAGGAGGAGGAGGAGAAGAAAAAGAAGAGGAACAGGAGGGGGAAAGAGGAAGAGGAGGAGAAGAAGGAAGAAGAAAACAAGCAAACAAACAAATCCTAGGAATGGATCTACTATAAGATCCACATATAGCATGCTTGTTCATACACCCAAAAATTTCTATACACCAGTATATCCACTTGTCCATGGCCATTGCTGCTCTGTTTAATATATCCAGGAAACAGAGACAGCCTTGATGTCCACCTGCAGATAAATGTATATTAAAATGACATTACATTTACACAATTGAACATAGCACAAGTGTTAAGAATGTGAGACTTCAAAAACTACAGATGAACAGGTGAAGCTATAACAGTGGTTTAATTGAGACCTAAATATCAATTATGTCATATATTTGGTGGATGTTAGCTTTGAATCTTCAAATATGTGTTCCTTTTGAAACATCACATATAATGTTATGGAAGTCTTGAGAATTAAAGTTTAAGTTTATACATTTTACTTAAAATTTGTGTATGGTTTCATATCCAGACACTTTTTCTCATAGCTCATCACATATGACTGGCTTCGTTATATAATGATCACAGTTATACCACTGGAAATATTTGTCGTTCAAAGGAAGTTCAGGTTCAACTCTGTAAAATCAGATGAAAAATCTCATGAGAGCATGCAATAGCTATGTTTACAGTGATGTCCCCTCATTTACAGAGAGTTGCCTCTGTCTCAAACTCTGACTAAATAACTAACTACATGTATTTATTTTATATAAGATATTTGGTACATTTGTTAAAAGTTCAAAGTTTAATTCTTCCAAAGATATTTTTACGCCTTTCAAACTAATACTCCCTCTATCAGCTACAAAAATGAGACAAAGTGTACTTGGCCACTTTGGTCTATCTGAAGGAGTCCAGACAAACTTTGTTTGTTTGTATTTGCTCTAGAGGACTATAGTAAAATTCCATCTAAATGTTTGTGATTGCTATGTATGCATATTCTGAAGCATAGTCTAGCAGTTGTTTATAGAATTTCTGTGAGTACATATATGTGAATACCTATTTGTATATGCTGTATGTATATATATACCTATTCATGTATCTTTGTAGACATGCATGCATTTTTGTGTCAAGTATGTAGGTGATGTAAGGACAAAGGGGTTTCAGTAGATGATAAATATGTGGCGATGAAAATGAGCACACTCCATCATGTCCCTTGCTCTATCTACCAACTGTATTCCCATGAGATCGGCTCTCTCATGGAACATGGAGCTAGGTCTACAATAACTAGATCACGGAAATCCTTATCTATCCTGCTCTTGTAACACTTGAATGTAAGAATGTGAATACACTCAGATATTTACATACATTACAATAACTAAATCATTGTAATCCTTATGTATCCTACCCCTGTAACACTTGAATGTAGGAATGTGAATACGCTCAGATATTTACATAGGTTCTTGGCATTTTAACTAGTCCTCATGATTGCAGAGCACATAGTCTTCCACAAAGCTATTAGTTCAACTCATAAAGCTGTATGTTTATGGTTTTTCTGCAAGCTAACCTGGCCATGATTTGAAATGGATAAATACTTACCTTGGTTCATCCATCAACCATAGTATCTTTCACAGTTAACCTACAATACATTCACATGGGCTTTCAAAGGCAAATAAATAAAAAGCATAGTTTTTGCATATAAATGGTCCTATTTTATGTTAAATTTTAAAACAAAATGTAATAAAACAAAGGAATGAAATGTATGTACATGTTTTTGAATGTTTGTCTGTCTGTCTGTATGAATGCATTTTGTGTTACACATGTATATGTTGTAATCACAAATTTGTTTCAATATATGATGACAATCAATAAGTCAGTGTAATTCTCATGAATAATGCTTAGTAATAAATCAAAACACATTAACATAAATTGACAACTACTTATCTATTAGCAAATACATAACCAATTATTAGTTTATTGTCCAAGAGAAAAAATTAAAAATATATATAACCCTCAAGATAAGACTCATTTAAAATAACAAAAAGAAGAAAAATAATGTCTTTCTTTTGTGTGGTAATGATACAAGGGATGGGATAACCATTGAGATGTCACAAGAATAAATTAATAAAAAATTTTAAAAAAAAAGAAAACCCAAACTATATATAAAGAAGAAAATTACATAATGATTTATATCATCTGGAAAAATCACTATCCATATTCAATAAACTACAAAAGGAATAACCTAGAAGCCTGAAAATTATATCATATCCATTATTTGAACATAGGATCCCGAGGTAGAAGCACAATTATCTCAGCTATGCAGCCTTGTGTCTCCAGTAATGCACAACACTCATGACGTTTTCCAAAGCGCATCGCAGAGATGTGAGACACTGCAATGCCTGTGGTTTCCCCAACAACATCCCAGGTATATAAAAGGCCCACGGCAGATGGTGACACCCAGACTCAAGGAACCTACTGCTTGTCGTCCTCTGAACACTCCACTCCTGACAACATGTGTTACTATGGTGGATACTATGGTGGCCTGGGCTGTGGCTATGGTGGCCTAGGCTATGGCTATGGCTGTGGCTATGGCTATGGTGGCTATGGTGGCTATGGTGGCTATGGCTATGGCTGCTGCCGCCCTCTGTTCTGTAGAAGGTACTGGTCCTATGGCTTCTACTGAGGAGATTCAGCAGCTGTTCACTCCAACTTTCTCCACTTCAGATGTTCTTAAATATCTCCATATATTCCAGCTTTAATTTGAAGTCTCTAAGGAATTATAAATGAAATGCAACAAACCCAGCCTATTCCTCTTCTTTAATTTGATCACAAAAGTATTTGCAGCAAACCTCTTCATTGTCATCACAACGCCTTGTGAAATATGATGTTTTCATTCTGTGAATATATGTATATCATTTAAAATAAAGTGTGTTCTGGAAAATAATTTTTTCTTATTGTTTTACTGAATATGAGGTTATGGTTGTGACCTTATATCTGTTTGGTTAAAAATGTGTGATTGTTTATGAATAAATATGAGATAAGTACAAGAGACTGAACAAGAGCAAGAGGAGAGAGAGAAGGAACTTTGTCTATAAATATTCTTCTGTGAGTAGGCATTTTTATTATCTTGATATCTCTGTTTTTGTGATGCCACAATGAATGTGGAAGTCTGGATATTTCTCTGACATCAAATCCTTTTGTCTTCTACTTAAATTTGAAGAACGAACACAAGTTAATTCCCACAATGTCTTGCACTCTCCACAGCACCTTATATAATGGGTGTCAACATACACATTCTCGCTGTGTACAGGCTTCCCTTTAATTCACATGCTTTCTAAGACCCATTTTCTCTCTAATACCACAACTTCTCTCAGTTTATAAATTCAGCTGCCTGTTGTGTCTGAAAAAAAAACAGTTTCCTTGAGTCATCCATTGTTTCCTCAAGTAGAGCTAAGAATAACACACTCTTGTTCTGTACTTACACCAGTTTAGGACCTCTGTGTTAATCACCATCTACTGGAGCAGCCCTCTGGTCAAAGCTTAGAAGTTCACAGCTCTGCAGCTATAACAATGTAATTACGAGTCTTTTTTAAAACTAAGTCCACTTGTCAGAATACCAGTCGTGGGTTCTCCTGTAGAGTCTGCTTGCAGGTTCTCGTCAAATAATAACTCCACATTGGGTTGCATCTGCCATGCGAATTTACATTCAACCAGAAATGAGAACATTACTCCCAACCTGTTCATTTTCCTTTTAAAACTATGCACATGTATTAACAGTCCAGGTTTTTTTTTTTAACAGCAGAAAACAGTTAGTTAAAACTGATCACGTATTTTATCTTCCGGTAGTGCGCATACTATCATTCAGAACTATGAAATCTACTAAGTATTGGGGAAGCTCTGAGGTCAGCAAAAGCTTGAGTTCTTCATATTCAAGTACGTATTCATCAAAAAGAAGTTATTGTTATGTTCCAGAGGGTAAATGAGAGCATTAGTAATAGCCTGTAGTGTTTGGAGGTCTATGGAACACCACTGGCCAAGAATTCCAAGAGAGGTATTCTTTTCCTGGCATTGAGATTTTTTTTTTGTTAGCCTGCAGTGTCTAGTGTGCATCTTCTTTACCCATTATAGAGTCACACCCTTTTAAACCCGTATGGAATGCAAGCTTCAACAGTGGCAAGCAGATTTCTATACACCTTTCTTGTAAGGTCCTTAGTGTTAGCTATCTCACCTTCCCTGGATTCCTGTCCACTACCCTGCTAAGCCCTTATTGTTCCATTATAACTTTTACCCCTAGATACCATGACATTCTATCTCAGTTCCTTGAAAGCACTCACACAGACACAAGCACATGGCCACATATGGATATCTTCACCTCTAAAGAGATAGAGTAATTAAGCCTGCATGATGATCTCATGAAATAGAAACACATGAAATCTGTTAGAAGGAAAAGATGGGAAGAACTTTGAACTCATTGGTGCAGGAGACAACTTCGTGAACAGAATGCCAACATCTCAGGCTATAAGATCAACAATAAATAATGGGACCTCATGAAAATTAAAATCTTCTGTAAGGCAAAGAACACTGTCAGCATAACAAATGATAACCTGCAGACTAGGAAGAGATCTTCATCAACCCTACCTCTGACAAGGGGCTAATATACAAAATATATAAAGAAATTAAACACCATCAAACCAAATAATCCAATTTAAAAATGGGATACAGAACTAAATAAATAATTCTCAACAGAGGAATACAGAATGGCTGAGAAACACTTAAATAAATGCTTAACATCTTTAGTTATTAGAGAAATGCAAATCAAAGCAGCTCAGAAATTCCACCTTACACCTATCAGAACAGCTAAAATTAAAAATTCAAGTGACAGAACACGCTGTCAAGGATGTGGAGAAAGGGGAACACTCCTCCATTGCTGGTTGGAGAATAAACTTGTACAACCACTTTGGAAATCAACCTAGAGCTTTCTCAGAAAATTGGAAGTAGTGCTACCTCAAGACCCAGCTATACCACTCCTGGGCATATACCCAAAATATGCTCCTCCATACAACAATGGCATTTGTTTAACTATGTTCATAGCAGCTTTACTCATAATAGCCAGAGTGTAGAAACAATCTAGACGTCCCTCAATCAAAGAATGGATAAAGGAACTGTGGTGCATTTACACAATGGAATACTACTCAGCTATTAAAAACAAAGAAATCATGATTATTTGCAAGCAAATGGATGGAAGTATCCTGAGTGAGGTAACCCAGATCCAGAAGGACACACATGATATGTGTTTACTTATAAGTGGACCTTCACTACGTAGGACCAGATGAACATACTACAATGCACAGACCCAAAGAAGATAAGTAACAAGGAGGACTCAAGTAATGATGCTCAAATATCACTCAGAAGGAGAAACAGAAAAGATAGAGGTCATGGTTGAATAGAGAGAACAAGGTAGGAGAGGGTGTGCAGAGAGATATGATGGTGGAGATCTGACCTGGGGACTACAGGAGAGGGAGGACAGAAGACCTGCAGAGAAAAGAGAGACTGTAGGTAGTGGCATCTCTGTGACAAGCCAAATCATGGTAGGATCCTGGGAGAATATGAGAGGGACTATGGCAGAGACTCCCAGTAGCAAGGGCCATAGTGCCTAAAAGGATATCTTCTAACTAGACAAGATGCCTAGTAGAAGGAAGGAGGACACCAACCGACCCACAAAAACTTCAACCCAAATTTACCCTGTCTACAATATGTGCATGGATAAAGACAGAGCAGATACAGCAGAGATTGAGGGAATATCCAGCCAGTACCTGGCCCACCCCAAAACCCATCCCACAAGAAAGAGATAACCCCTGGCACTATTAATGATACTCTGCTATGCTGGCAGACAGGAGCCTAGGAGAGTTGTCCTCTGAGAGGCTCCACTCAGCATCACCTTAGAACACACCCTGAGACTCACAGCCAAACTTTGAGTGATGTGTAGGGAGTGTTATGGAAAAGTGGGGGGGGGAGGAGAAAATGGCCTGGAGGTGACAGGAGTTCCACAAGAAGACCAACAGAACCAACTGGCCAGGGCCCAGAGAGGCTTGAGGAGACTGGAGCACTGTGCATGGATTGGACCTGGCCTGCCTACACAGGTGTAGCCAATGGGAGGCTCAGGCTTCATGTGGGTCCTCTACTATGGGGAGTGGTAGCTGTCTCTGATATGGACTCTGATTACTCCACCATAGCAGAACTGCCTTGCCAAGCCACAGTTAAGAGGACATGCCACAGTCCTGATGTGACTTGATTTGGGGTGGATGGAAAGGGGGAGTCTTCTTTTCTGAGAAATAGGGGAGAGGATGGGGAGAGGTAGGGAGGGGGAGACTGAAAGGAGAGGAGGAATGATGGGCCTTTGACCAGAATGTAAAGTGAGTTAAAAAAGAATAAAGCCAAATACATTATTATAAGATGGCAATACCCACCATGTTACAAATAACCTAATAAATTGTTCATGATAAAGACTCAAGAAACTTACTCCGCAAGATAATATTCATTCCAAAATAAAACAGAAGCAAAAAAAATCAACCTTCTTTCTGTAGAGTAATAAAAAATTTTAAAAATGTAAAAAGAAGAATACTCTATCATCTCTGAACACATCATTTCATATATGCACTAGTCTACAATGGAGAATCATGTGAAGAGTTTAAAAAATAAATAGATCCCATGATTTGGTCATAGAACCATGTACGAGGTCAATTATTTAGGCTATGCAATCTTGGGTGTTCAGTAAATCACAACACTTGTAATGTTTTCTGAAGCACAGTACAGAGATGTGTGAGGCTACAATACCCGTGGTTTCCCCTCAACAACAACCCAGGGGGTATAAAAGGCTCTTAGTATGTGATAAAACCCAGACCAAAGAAACATACCACTCAGCTGAACTGTCCACTCCTGATACCATGTGTTACTGTGGAAGCTACTACGGAGGCCTGGGCTGTAGCTATGGTGGCCTAGGCTGTGGCTATGGCTGTGGCTATGGTGGCTATGGTGGCTATGGTGGCTATGGTGGCTATGGTGGCTATGGTGGCTATGGTGGCTATGGTGGCTATGGTTACAGCTGCTGCCGCCCTCTGTGCTGTAGAAGGTGCTGGTCCTACGGCTTCTACTAGGAGTTTCTACAGCTACCCAGATTGTTGATTGTAACTTCCTGAGTTACTGAAGTATGTACAACTTTCTTCACATCAGAAACTCTTAAACAGTTTCAAATATTCTAACTTTATAACTAAATATCCGATGAAAAAATATATGTAATTGAGCATGCTAGGCTTGTGCCCTCACCTTTAACTGAATTGTGTGTGCACTTGTAGTTTTGCACCATCTTCAACACACTATGTAACATGATGAATTATGACCCTTAACTCAGATGTAAAAATATAAGTATTATCAAATAAAGGTTCCACTGTGAATATTCTTTCCTGTAATTTATTACACATAATTTATTGGTTTTCATACGTTTGTGCATTTGTATCTGATATGTCACATTGTGCAGTCACATAGGAAAGGAGTAAGGGAGATAAACAGGAGGGTTAAGAGACGGACTGGGAGGAGGAAAACAGGAGAAGAGAGAAAAATGAAAAGAGAGGAAAAGACAGACACATCTACTGATGCACATTTGTTCCATACCTTTGCTATTATGAGTAATGTAACAGTGAACTTGCTAATGTGGGTAGAACTTTCAGATGGAATAGTTAAGTATGCAGCAGGGTGTCCTCCATTCCCTACCTCACTCAAACACACACACATACACACACACACACACACACACACACGTACACTATATATACATATATATACATATATATACCTAGTATATGTATATATGTTATATATTATTATAGGTACATATTGCATATTTTATGTATGTCTGTATGTGTGTGTGTGTGTATGTATGTATGTATGTATGTATGTATGTATGTAAGTATGTATGTATGTTAGAGGGGTGGTACATATTACACTATTTTCTGTCACGGTTGTACCTACTCACATTGCCACAAGCAATGGAGAAGGATGCCCTTTTCTCTACATTCTCTGTGACATTCATCTTTCTTCTTTTCAATATTAATTATCTAACATCTGTGGGCTGCAAACTCATCTTGTTCTTGATTTACATCTCTGTGATATTGGTAAAGTAGACTATTATTGTGCCTTTTTTGGCCATTTGTGTCTTCTTTTTTGATAAAGATCTGTTCTATTTCTCTACCATTTTAGCATCAGTTTATTTTCTTTGGACTATTTAGATGTGTGTAGGCCATATCAATTTTGTGTATTAACACCCTGTCTGATGTACTTGTCTTCTTTCCATGTGCACATTTTTTGTGTAGTTGATTATTCTGTTCTACAGAAAATCCTTGCATACATGAAAAGTTGCCTATTTTCGTCGTTATTTCTCTTGGGTGTGTGTCATGCCATTTACTAACCAAGCCATGTGCAATCCCCATTCAAGTGACATTGTAATAGAAATATTGGCTTAACCCAAAGTCACAGTACTTAGCTGTAGGAAAAGAAATAAATCCCTGTGGGATATATCATTATCTCTGCCTCTGACCACTCTTCTTAGCCTCAAGTGTATGGTTTTATGAAACTTAATGTATTAGAGATATTAATAACCAGTCTGAGGAGTAGGTGCTAAAGAATTTTTCCCACATTGCATTACTCGGTAATGGTTGTGCAAAAAGGTTTTTGTTATTGCAATTTTGTTTTGTTTTCGTGTATCCTTGTGTTATCATGCACAAGTGTTATCTTTTGTGTCATTGAAGTTCATTCCTGAAAATACATACTGAAAATTTTTACTCATGATTTCTGCTAAATTTCTGAAATTTTAGTGTTTAAATTAATATTTTAGGTTCCATTTGCGGTCATACTCTGATTTCTCTCTTGTGCACATGTATATCATGTTTTTCCAGCACTATTTGCTTAAGAGGAAATTTTTTGCAATGTAGCTGTTTGATACCCTTGTCAAAAATCAAGTAACCATATTGCTGTGAATATCACACACCGCCCGCCAGGATTTCCTTTCCTTTTCCATTGAGCCATGCCTCTGTTTTATTCTAGTAGCACTTAGTGTCATTAACTATAATCCTGTAAAATAAATTGATATCAAATATTATGTTACCTCCAACATCATTCTTTTTCCCTGGCATTGTTTTGAATATTAAAGAGCTCTCAGTTTTCACATGATTCAGCATTGTGTTGTCTAGTTCTACTAGTAATACAATCAGGAATCTGATACAAATTACATTAAATCTGTACATTAATTTAGTAACTATAGTTCTTCTTAAATTATTAATTCTTATAACCCACAATCATGGGATGTTATTCAATTAATTAGTGTCTTCTTTAGTTTTTCTTCCGTTCTTTAAATTTTTCATTATAGAGGTTATTTACCCCCTCTGTTAGATTTAGGGCAATATAATTTGTAAACTATCATGAGTACAATTTTTCTTTGGTTCCTTTCTTTGTTTTGAAGATTTATTTTTATTTTTTATGACTTAAAACAATTTTGAAATTTAAATACTTTGATCAGATCTCTCCAAAACCTTACAGATCCTCTGCTACTTCCTATCCACCCAACTTTGTCCTTCTAAAAAAAAAAAACAATAAAAACCCAAATGCCCCAAATCAAAGGAAACAAAATTATATCAAAAAGAAAAAAATATAGAACCAAATTGTAACCAAATAAAAACTTACAACCAAAACCACTGTGGCATCTAATGATATGTTGGTCAACTACTCCTAAAAAGAGGCTTATCCTGCAGTGGATGGTAAACTGTCACTCTACTGGAGAAAACTAATTGTGCCTCTCCTTCAGGTATAAGTGACAGTTTAATTTTTAAACTTTACTGTTGTGGCTAAGTTTGCATTCATTCATTTGTAAAACTATAACAAGATAAATTATAATAAAATAAGACAAAAGCTAAATATTGGGCATGATAAACCAAAAGAAGGAAAAGATACCAAGAGAAGACTCCCCCAACTGATAGCAGGACCACTTTGCTAAAGAGAACATCTACAGAACTCATTGGAGATGAAGAGGTCAATCTGGTGTTCACATAGAAACTTCATTCCTACATTCCATCATCTTCAGAACAGGAACATACTCTGCACAATCTCAAAAGAGAAATGTAAACTCCAATCCAAACACAAACTCTTTATGTACTGCCTACAAGATATGCTAGGGCAATGTTGGCACAAAGCTTGTAGGCATAGCCAATCAATAACTGATTTGCCTTAAGGCCCATTTCACTAAATGGAATACAATCCTTTCACTACATGGGTGACCAAGACCTGAGACAAGATAACCCAAGAACCTGAGAAAAACCAATGCTGATCTTAAAAATATGTAGTCATTAAATGACTCCTAATGAGATTCTGCTGTACTTATAGATCAGCATCTTGTTCAGGTGTCTTCAGAGATGTTTCCTCCTGCAGCAGGTGGAACAAATGTAGAGACCCATGGCCTGGCATTTGTCTCAGAACACTCACCTCTAAATGGAATGTCACCATCAAATTGATCCCTTCAGAGCTCAGGGAACCCCACAGAAGAGAAAACAGAAAAAATAAAAGCCATAGAAGATGGAGGACAGCAGGAGAACAAGTCCCTCTAAATCAACTGAGAAAAGCTTCCATGAACTCAGACTAAAGCAGGACGCTCATGGCCTCCACAAGTCTGCACAAGGTCCTCTGAGTATATATTACGGCTTCCAGTTTAGTGTTTTTATGGGATTCTCATGTGTGCTGACAAGTGGGGCTCTGATTCTTGTGCCTTCTTTGGTTTCTTGAAAGGTATACTAGTGCTATGTAGCTATGCTGCCAATTTCTCTAGATTGTTTTTTTAGCCTTCACCTTCCTCCTTCCATTAAAAAAAAACCTGTCCCTAAAAGTTCATGTTGGAACACCTAACTCAGTTGAGATATGTTTTTGAGTCACATCTAAAACACTACCACATGAGACATGGGACAAAAAGAAGCATGCATCGGCTACCAAGAAGAGAATTGATACCCTATGAGCATATACAGGGGGAGGAAGTCCCCCTCAGGAACAGTCATAGGGGAGGGGAATAAGGGGAAAATGGGAGGGAGGGAAGAATGGGAGGATACAAGGGATGGGATAACCATTGAGATGTAACAAGAATAAATTAATAAAAAAAATTTTTAAAGAAGCATGCATCAAATTGTCTGTCCATTAGTTATTCATATTTTCTAAAAATGGAATATATATATAGTGCATTCACAATAGCTGACATATGTTTACATAAGATGTAGATCACCACAAGTTGCCAATTATATAACCAATAATCAGGCCATCTTCATTAGCAAGACCCTGGAAATGTATTCACAGAGATAAGACATGTTCTGTAATAACAAAATAATCAAAAGGAAAGAAAACACAAATAATATTACCTATGAAGTCTTGCTAAGGAAACAGATATGAAAAGTAGACAACTATTTTATTTGTATTATGTAACAGAGTCAGATCACATGGACACAATAAGCTAAATATAAAATGAACTAGAATGCTGAAAATAAAACTGGACCCTCATTTGACACCTGTGATTTGACCATGATTCTGACACAGAACATAATTATTTCTGTTATTCAGCCTTGTTCATCTAGTAAAACATGGCACCTGTAATGTTTTCAGGAGCACAGTAGAGTGATACTATATTGTCTGTGATTTTTCCCTGCCAAGCACAGAGGTATAAAAGTCATGTGGCAGATGGTAACATCTAGCAAGGAACCTACTGCTTAGCTTCATCTGAATTATCCACTGTTAACACTATGTGTTTCTAAGGCAACTACTATGGAGGCCTGGGCTAGGTTGTGGTAGCCTAGGATGTGGCTGTGGTGGCTACAGTTATGGCTGCTGCTGCCCACTGTGCTGTAAAAGCTACTGTTTCTAGAGCTTCTATGGAAGAATTTCTGTAGCTGCCTAGTTTTTCTGACTGGAAGAGCTTCCAGGAATTTTTACATCAGGCACTCAAGAATAACATCAAAAACTCTAACCTTATATCAAATATTTGAAAAACAATTGAAATAGAATATGGCTATCCAACTCCTCAACATAGGTTAGACTGTCATTATCTGAAAAAAAACATTTTATGTTATCTTCATAAAGCTTTTTAAAATATTTTCAGGTTTAACTCACAATCTTTGGGTGAAAGTATTTGATTGTTTTTTCTTTTTTTTTTTTTTTTTTCTTTTTTCTTTTTTTTTTCTTTTTTTTTTTTTTTTTTTTTTTTTTTTTTTTTTTTGGTTTTTCGAGACAGCGTCTCTCTGTGTAGCCTTGGCTGTCCTGGACTCACTTTGTAGACCAGGCTGGCCTCGAACTCACAGCAATCCGCCTGCCTCTGCCTCCCGAGTGCTGGGATTAAAGGCGTGCGCCACCACGCCCGGCTGTGAAAGTATTTGAATTGTCAAGTAAATATATGATTAAATAGTGCAAACCAATTTCTGAATATTTTGTGCATTTGTATCTGTCTGATCACATAAGTGAGTGGGAGGGGAGTAAAGAAGAGAAAGATGTTTCAAAAACTAGGCATGGAGAAAGAGCTGAGAAAGAAATAAGAATGGAGAAGAGGGTTATGGAGAGAGGGAGAGGGGGGGAGGGAGAGAAACACAGCCTTTCACCATTCATGGATGGAATGGATGGATGGAAATTAGGTCTTGTCTAATGACTATATAGACAGTGTGACAATAAATGAAGTACTGCACTTGTGTTTTTTAAATGACTTTAATGTCTTATACCAGTAATTTATGCATAATAAAACAGGAAACTATTCATATGTATACAGTGGATTTCAGTTCTTCTCTCCCCTGCTTCTAATCCCACTTCTATTGCATGTATACATGTATACTGTGTCATTGTAGTGCCCACATATGGCAGAAGAGAGTGTAGGATTCCCCTGTAAATGGGCAGAAGATGGTCTGGGGTCACATATGGGCTCTGGAAATGGAAACCAAGTCCTCAGCAAGAGTAGAAAGTGATTGAAACCTCCAACCCATCTCTTCAGCCTGATATTCTAACATGTTTAACATTTAATCTTGAGACAATTTACTGAATAATCACAAAATACTTAGAAATTGATGAAGAAGAAAGACAAAGGAACAGTCATTCTCACTTTTAATTTGGTTTAAATTTTTAGATATTAAATAAATTTTCAACATTATTATATTAAAATACATTAATATTCTGATATTCATTTTATACTGTTGCTTATGTGTTTAAGATCTAGTAATTTTCATCTAATTATACAAGCAGTAGTGTGGCTTCTAGATCCTCTGTCACTCCCTATATATTTGCAAGCATGCCACGTGCTGTTTTCTGTCATGGTGGCAACAAGTCACGTTCTCATCAAAGGAGAAAGGTGCTCTTTTCTGCACATGCTCTGTAACATTCATGTTTCTTCATTCTAATAGTAATTATCTGACAGATGAGAGAAGCAATATAATTTTGATATTGATTTGCATCTCTGAGATATTAATAAAGGAAAAAATGTCATTGTGTCCATTTGTCCATCCGTATCTATTCCTTTGAAAACCACCTGCTCTAATTCTCAGCTTATATTCTTTTGTATGTTTATCTCAACTGTGTATACCCCA
Source organism: Acomys minous (assembly GCF_964271855.1). Classification (NCBI taxonomy): domain Eukaryota; kingdom Metazoa; phylum Chordata; class Mammalia; order Rodentia; family Muridae; genus Acomys; species Acomys minous. The sequence goes on along the minus strand of NC_140492.1, from coordinate 9,190,287 downwards.
TTTGAATTTTGTTTATTCATGCCCTTCCTGGTGTATTTTTTTCTTCATTTGTGTGGGGCGTATTTTTGTACGTTTTAATGTTTGGCTGTTCAGTATTAGTTGGATGCATGGAAAGTTGTCTATTTTCATTGTATTCTTCTTATGTATTTATGTTTGTGATGTTGACATGTTTCTTTTACATGTGTTCATATGTATGTGTGTGTGTAAGTGCATGTCTATGTGTACGCCTATGTGGGAAGGCTCCAATTTGGGCCCTTCTGTCTTTCTCACTTGCTCTCCTGCATATATATTGAGGTACAGTGATTAGAGCAGGAGCTGGAATTCAGGGTAGCCTGGTAATATGGCTTATTCTACCTGATCTCAAAGGATTCCAAATAAACTTCCACACTCCTCTAGCCTTTAGAAAGTCTGCATTGGGTCTCATGTTATTTCATACTCGTTGGTCATTTCATTTCGTTCTTACTCAACCCAATTCAAATTCCCATCCTCTGCCCTCGTGACCCACGTACATCACTCTCTGCTTTACCGATCCCATTAATATCTTTGCTTCTTGTGGTGCCTTTCTAGTGGAATGATCTATTATGCAAGTACACACATACAATTTAAATATAGATTATATGCATGAAGTAATTCATGTAGCATTTGTCTTTCTTTTGTAATGTTGTAAAGACATTTTATAATTTCTTAATAAGTGAATTGTTCAAAGTTCTCTACAAAGACGCCAACCCCTTGACTTGTATCTACTCTTACCATCTCTCTTTTCACCCAACTTTGAGATTACTATTTGTATCCTAATTTCACCAGTGAAGTCTTGCACGTGTTGCCAAGCTTGTCTTGAAATTGAGGCCCAATTTACTGTGTGGTCAGTCTACCATAGGTCACTTCATTAATAAAGATCTCTCAGCACCTAGCAAAATATAATGGCTCCTCAACTACTGGTAGTTCAGTTTCAACCTTATGATCTGGGATTTTAGTCTGGTTGGAGATTGCTCAGGTCTTATGCACATTGATACAATCTCTCTGAGATCAGTAGTATCTCCCCTGTTGTGTCTGGAAAACACTTCCTTTCAAGACATTCGACACCACTAACTCTTACTATCATTTGGTCCAGGAAGTGCTGGATGTAACATAGAAAATTATACCACAGAGCCATAATAATAAAAATGATATGACAATAGCATGGAAAGCAAATATATAAAACATTGAAAAGAACATGTATCATTAGAACATTATCAGAATAAAATCAGTATGTTTATGAAAATATCAACCATCATCCAGTGACCAAAAGTACAACCAAAAATGATATCATTCTTAATTAGAGACATTTAGGTATACATTGCTCCATATAGAATCATTTAACCATAACACAGTAAACAAAATAATAGATAGCACAAGGAGTTTTTCCTATGGACAGTTACAAAACAAGCAGACATAAGAGAGAAGGGGAAGGAGAGAGAGAGAGAGAGAGAGAGAGAGAGAGAGAGAGAGAGAGAGAGAGAGAGAGAGAGAAGAGAGAGAGAGAGTGTGCTAGTTCAGTGTTTGGTATTATGGCACAGAAGAGTTTTATACATATTAAATGAACAAATACAGAATGAGGCAGAGTCATGAAAACAATACCAGAATTTCTATTAAAGATCCATGATTTGAGCATGGGATCCTGACACATGAGTGCAATTATCTCAGTTATGCAGCTTTGTTTGTTCAGTAAACTACAGCACGCTGATGTCTCCTGAAGCACACATGGAATCCTGTGGTTTTCCCAATAGCAGCACAGGTGTATAAAAGGCCCTTGGTAGACCATGAGATCCAGACTCAAGAAGCCTACTGCTGGTCCTCATCTGACCTCTCCTCACTGACAACATGTGTTACTACGGCAGCTACTATGGAGGCCTGGGCTATGGCCATGGTGGCCTAGGCTGTGGCTATGGCTGTAGCTGTGGTGGCTATGGTGGCTATGGCTGTGGCTATGGTGGCTTTGGTTATGGCTGTTGCCTCCCACTGTGCTGTAGAAGCTACTGGTCTTATGGATTCTACTGAGGAGTTGCTGCAGATGCCCAGATTTCCTGACTGGAAGGGATTCCAAGTATTTTTTCACTCCAAGTGTCATCAAAAACTCTAACTCTATATCAAAATAGGTGAAAAATAATTTAAATAAACATAGCCATCTAAATCCCCATTTTCATTTAGACTGTGATTATGTTTTATGCAACCTTTATCATGCTCTGTAAAATATTGTCAAGGTTGACTCTAAAGTTCTGTGTAAAAACATGTGTATTATCAAATATCTAAATTAATAAACAGTCCAAAATAAGTTCTGTATGTCTGTGCTTTTGTATCCGCTTGGACACATGTATGGAGGTTGCTATGGAAAAGTGGGAGCACAGTAAGAGAGGAAGATATTTCAGAAGATGGACATGAAAAGGGGAAGGTGGTAGGAATAAGGAATGGGAAGGGATGTTACATCAAGACAAAATACACTCCTTCAGATTTGCAAGCATGCCACATGTTGTTTTCTGTCATGGTGGCACCAAGTCACATTCCTGTCAACAATGGAGAAGGGCGCCCTTTTCTGCACATGCTTTGTAGCTATAATCTTTTATCTTCTTAATATTAACTATCTAACAGTTGTAGGGAACAAACTCATCTTGACACTGAATTCTATCTCTGAGGTATCAGTGAAGTCTCACATTACTGTGTCTGTTTGTCCACATTTAGCTATTCAGTTGAAAAAACTCGTCTTTTAAATCTCAACTTATTTTAACAAATTCTTATATTCTTTTGAACTTTTAGCTGAGCTTTGTGTATCTGGTTTGAATTTTGTTTATTCATCCCTTTTCTCATGTACTTTTTTCGTGTTTTGTAGCATCTCTTTATATAGTTGAATATTCTGCTGTTTAGAATTTTCTTAGTTGAATACATGAAAATTTGTTTATTTCATTTTATTCTTCTTATATATCTTTGCTTGTGATGTCTACATGTTTCTTTTACATAAGTTTGTGTGAACGTTTATGAGGTGGTGATGTGGCAAGGCTCCGAGTTGGGTTCATTTCTCCTTCTCAAGTGCTCTCTACCTTTTACATTGAATTAGAATCATTAGAGCAGGAATTTGGCATTCTGGTTAGTCTGGGTATCTGGTTTTTGCCACTTGATCTTTGAGGTTGACAGGTGAACTTCTACACTCAACCATCCCTATATAAATACTGTTTTGGGAAAAAACAAACACAAATGCCCAATAGAAAATAAAAATAAAATAAAAATGTCTGAACTGGGTCTCATATTGTTATTTCATACACTTTTTCCATTTTATTTCATTTTCCCATTCATCCCACCCCAAAGCACCTTCTCCTAGCCTTCCTCTATTTTTATGTTCCACGTACTCTTTTGTTTCCTGATCCAATTGATTTCTTTTCTTTTCTTGATGTCCTTTCTAGCTGACTGATCTATTATACAAACACATATGTGCACATACTTACAAGCTTATATATACACACATACATGTAAATACAATCTAAATACAGATTGTATGTTCCACATAAACCATGTAGTATTTGTCTTTCTTTTTAATTCATTCATGTGAAGAGGCTTCTAATTTTTTAAATGCATTCATTGAAAATTCCACACAAAGATAGTCACTCCTTCAACTCTAACCCTCATCATGTTTCTTTGCACCCAACTTTGAGATTGCTATATGACTTTGACTTTCTCCTATGGAGTCTAGTTTATGATAACCATGTTGTCTTGGAGTTGAAGGCTACTTTAGCATGTAGTCAGCCTACCAGAAGTCAAATCATTAATAAAAACTGATCTTTAAGCAGCTAACAAATCCAAATGGCTCCTCAGCTACCAGTGGTCCAACTCCCTCTTTCTTCAAATCTGGGATTTTGTCTGGATGAAACTTAATCAGATCTTAGTCATATTGTCAAAAGGTCTAGGAGCTAAAATGTCTAATTACTTGGTTGTGTCTAAAAAATACTTCCTCTGAAGTCATTTACAGCCCTGATTCTTACCATCTTCCTGACCCCTCTTCTGCAAAGACCCACGAGCATGCGGTAAGAAGTGTCATATGAATGTTCCTTTAGGACTGAGAACATTGCTTATATGTTGTCTGCATCCTGACCACTTGGGTGTCTCTTTGTTAATTTCTTTTTTTTTTCCTCCTTTATTAATTTATTCTTGTTACATCTCAATGGTTATCCCATCCCTTGTATCCTCCCATTCTTCCCTCCCTCCCAATTTCCCCTTATTCCCCTCCCCTATGACTGTTCCTGAGGGGGATTACCTCCCCCTCTATATGATCATAGGGTATCAAGTCTCTTCTTGGTAACTTGCTGTCCTTCCTCTGATTGCCACCAGGTCTCCCCGTCCAGGGGACATGGTCAAAGGTGAGGCACCAGAGTATGTGAGAAAGTCATATCCCACTCTCCACTCTACTGTGGGGAGTGTTCTGTCCATTGGCTAGATCTGGGTAGGGGCTTAAGGTTTACCGCCTGTATTGTCCTTGGCTGGTGCCTTAGTTTGAGCGGGACCCCTGTGCCCAAATCTGCCTATCATAATGTTCTACTTGTAGGCTTCTAGGACCCTCTGGGTCCTTCTACTTTGCCTTTCTCCCATGATTCTCTCATCTAGAGTCCCACTAGAATGTCCCACGAAAGCCTTCACTTACCGGGAAACTGAGACAGAGGAGAGGACACTCTTTGTTAATTTCAATCATTGCCAGAAGCTTCCCTGATGAGGGTTGAGGGATGCACTGATCTATGGGTACAACGATAAGTTATTACTTACTAATCATTTTATGGTATTTGCACTTAACAGGATAACATGTATTGGGCTCTCTCCATGACCTGTGTTAGGATGAAGGACATACATGTGCCATATCACGCACATGGATACCAGAGGAAAGTATCGGAGGCTGGGTCCTATCCTTCTACTCTGTGGCACACTGTGATCAAACTAAGATTCAGGCTTGTGGTATGTTCTTGTAGCTACTGAGATATCTCACAAATCAGCATGTGTCTTTCTCAGTCTGACTTATACTTGACACAACTATCACTTGCAACCTATTTTTTTAAAGAATATAATTTTAAGAAAAGCTAGAATATAAAAAGACTGGCCCTGTTCACCGGTTGGCAAGAATTAATGACATAAAAATGGTTGTGTTAGGTCAAGCAATGTACAGATTTCATGCAATCGCCATAAAAACTTGAATCATACTCTTATCAGAACTAGACAATGCAATCCTAATGGTTATATGAAAGTAATAGATGACCTCTGTAGCTAATGTAATGCAAAGCAGAAAGGAAGTGCTGGACCTACCAAAGAATCTGATCTTAAATTATACCACAGAGCCATAGTAATAAAAACTAAATGACTATAGGACAAAAGCTAATATGCAAAAATTTTGAAAGAACATGTACAATTATAACACACTCAAAATAAAGTCAATATGTTTATGTAGAAAGTAACTGTACTCATGTGACAATAATACAACCAATAATCGTTAGAAACACTTAGAAAATACATTCCCATAGATTTATTGTACAGTGACAGAGAAAACAAAAAAAACCCAAAATGATCTTCTACCTATGAAGTGTTACAAAACAGATGAGATAGAGAGAGAGAGAGAGAGAGAGAGAGAGAGAGAGAGAGAGAGAGAGAGAGAGAGAGAGAGAGATTTCAATGATTGGTTTTGTGGCACAGAAGAGTTTTATAGGTATAAAATAAACCAAGTACAAGATGAGGTAAGTCTTAAAATTAGTACCAGAATTTATGTTAAAACCTCATGATTTGAGCATGGGATCTTGACATATGAGTACAATTATCTCAGTTATGCAGCTTTGTTTGTTCAGTGAACTATGGCACATTGATGTCTCCTGAAGCACACATGGAATACCTGTGGTTTTCCCAGTAGCATCCCAGGTGTATAAAAGGCCCTTGATAGATTATGAGATCCAGACTCAGGAAGCCTACTGCTGGTCCTCACCTGAACTCTCCTCCCTGACACCATGTGTTACTATGGCAGCTACTATGGAGGCCTGGGCTACGGCTATGGCTGTGGCTATGGCTGTGGCTATGGAGGCTATGGTGGCTATGGTTATGGCTGCTGCCGCCCACTGTGCTGTAGAAGGTACTGGTCCTATGGCTTCTACTGAAGAGCTGCTGCAGATGCCCAGATTTCCTGACTGGAAGGACTTATCATCAAAAATTCTAACTTTATACCAAAATATCTGAAAAACAACTGAAATAAACAGTGTCATCTAAATCCTCATCTTCATTTAGACTGTGATTATGTTTTATGGCATCTTTATCATGGTTTATAAAATGCTTTCAAGGGTGACTCTAAACTTTTAGGTAACACAAATGTGTTTTTTACCAAATACCTGAGTGATTAAACAGTACAAAACTGTCTGTATATTCTGTAGGAGGATCTGCTTGGACACGTGTGGAGGTTGCTATGGAAAAGTGAAAGCACAGTAAGAGAGGAAGATATTTCAGAAGATGGACATGAAAAGGGGAAGGTGGTGGGAGTGAGGAATGAGAAGGGATGTTACAGGAAGACAAAAACATGTTCCTTCAGCATTCATGAACAGATGGGCATTTGGTTGTTATCATAAATTAATTATTGTAAATATTGTGAAAATAAACTCCATAGTGTACCTATTTATTCTATATACAATACTCTTCATTTATTTATATAAGCAGTAATGGAGGCTTCTAAATCCTCTATCACTCCCTAAATATTTTCCAGCACGCCACATGGAATTTTCTATCATGGCCCCACCAAGTCACATTCCCATCAACAATGGAGCAGGGTGCCCTTTTCTACACATGCTCTGTAACATTCATCTTTCTTCTTTCTAATATTAATTATATGACAGCTGAGGGGAGCAATATCATCTTGTTCTTGATTTGCTTCTGTGAGATGTTAGTGAAGTAGGGCATGGTTGTTTCTTTTTGTCTACCTGTATGTGTTCTTTGAAAAACACCTGTTCTAAATCTAGGCTCATTTTAGCATACCCCTCCATATTTGTGTATTAATCAACTCCATGATGTACTTGGTTTCTTTATTTGTGTGAAGCATCTTTTTATACAGTTGACTGGTTGTTCAGAACTTTCTTAGTTGGATACATGAAAAGATTTCTATTCCATGTTTTTTATTCTTTTGTTTATGTTTGTGACATCTCTGTGTGTTTTTATATGTGTTTATGTTTATGTGTACAGGATCATGTGTATTAGTGTGTCCTTGTGGCTGGGTTCCAAAGTTGGGGTATTTTGTCTTTCTCATTTGTTATCCACTTTACATATTGAGGTAGAGTCATTAGAGCTAGTTTCTGGTATTCTTATTCGTCCGGCTGTCCATGGCTGTTCATCTTATTGTATTTGATCTGCCAGGTTTACAGGTGGACTTACACACTCAACTAGCCTTTATGAAGTCTACATTGGGTCTCATGGAAATTCGTCATTTTATGTCATTCTCATTCATTCATTTTCACACTGTCTTTACCTACTCTTCTTCTACTTTCATGTCTCATGTATTACCTAACTTTCTTTACCTATTCTCCTCTTCACGTGACTTTTAGTTTCAAGGCCTATTATCACACACACACACACACACACACACACACACACACACACACACACTTTAAATATGTGGATTCTGTCTATCATTTAGGAGTTGTAACATTTGCCTTCTTTTTTAATATTTATTGTGTAAAAGTGTTTTTAATTTAATTTTTTTATATTAAGTAAAAGTAACTGTAATGAATTTTTAGCGCATTCATCTCCTCAACTCTTCCTCTCACCATCCATCTTAGTCAATGTTCTATTGCCATGAAAAGGTATCTCGACCACTTCAATTCTCATAAAAGAAAACATTTAATTGGAACATATGTACAGTTTCAGATACCTAGTCCTTTTTCAACACGAGAGGAAGCATGACGGCATGTAGACAGACATAGTAAAGGAGACCCAACTGAAAGTTCTAAATCTGGATTTGCATAGATCAGTAGCACTGAGACTCTGGGCTTGGCATGGGCTACTGAAACTTGAAAGCCGATCCCCAGCTATACACATCCTCCTAGTAGGCTACACCTTCTATTCCTTTCAAATAATGCCACTCCCTATGAATGAAGTAGTCAAATCTATGAGCCTATGGAGGCCATTTTCATTCAAACCATTACATTCCACTCCCCAGCCCCCACAGACTCATATCCAAATCATAATGTATAATGCACTTAGTCCAACTTCAAAAGTCTACCTCAGTTTCAACATTGCTTAAAAGTTCAAAGTCTCTTCTGAGACTCAAGACAATATCTTTACTATAACCCTTTTAAAATAAATATCAAATAGCAGATCACATATTTCTAACATACAATGGTACAGAATATACATTACCATCCCTGTGGGCTTTTGTCTGTAAGTGGAGGAGACACCCCTTCCTGGTAAACTTCATGATTAGAGATAGGCTGGTGTCACCCCTGCTGGCAACAGTCCACAAAACTCTAGGCCAAAAAGTGTTAAAAGCTGGCTCTTTGAGGAAACACATATCAAAGCTGCCTTGGAGAGAAGCCCCTGGGAAGTGACCTGGATGTGGCTCCTGCAGTTAAGATACCCTTGGTTTAAAAACCAGAGGTCTGAAGTCAGGGCACTCACTCCCCCATTTCTGCCTGCATAGCTCCCTATCTTTGTCTTTTTTATTTTTTATTATGTTTCTTTTTAACATATATATTTATATTATTACACATGGGTAAAATAAACTACATACAGCATGAAGAACCATGAGACAATCAGGAATTATATAAATGTTACACTCATAGTGATTTGGCTGTTTGTATTTGGCAAGTTTGAAGTAAACATCTTTCCTATCTTGTTGGGTCTAAATTTCTGAATGGAGATTAATATCTATCATATCTCATCTTTATTAACTTAAAACATCTATCTTGATCTAAAAACATCTTAACCCTTAAGCTACTAACCTTAATTGACAGACTAAACTATCTGGTCTTCAGACCCATCAGAGACTTTAAAAGGGATAAAACGTAATTAATTGAGTGAAGCCGGAGTGCAGGTTAGCAGCTTCCAAAATGAAAAAATGACTGAGACAGCTCACTGCTTGAACCCAGTACTCTCTATAACAATAAAGCATTATCTTCAGCCTTCTAGCCCAATATCTCTGACAGACATATTTTCAAGGCAGGAACTATTGAGGACTTGCTTATCCTGTCTTGGCAGAGTTTGGCCATTGACTCTGCCTATATCTAAACTTGCTCATTTTTAGACATAATTCTGTCTGTGGCAGAAATGAGGACATTTTGCCCAGTGGCTGCTTTGGCACATTTGAAGCCAATTCCATAAGGGGGTTCTTTGATGCTCATCATCTTCTTTGAGGCCAGCTGGGTGTTGCCAGGAGTTATTTTTCCTTTATCTTTCTTTTGTAGGTAAGGAGATAGGAGCTGAAAAGAAAGAAAGGGGGATATAGAATATAGAGGGAGGATAGAACAAAAGGTAGATTATTGAATCTACTCCTTATCTCAAGGCCCTACTTGTTACTCACAAATAAGGTTATTGTTTAATTGGATGATGTTGAATTTTCAATACTGATGCAAATCATGCTCATGTCATAAACTGTTATAATTTTATCACAAGAATATATATTCTAGGTCTAATAGATAGATATGATTCTATAGCTATATGAGATAAAATAGTTAAATAAGGTCTTCAAAAACCTCAGAGACCTACAGAATATGGCATTTAAAGATGTTTTTATTATTCTAAAGATTATTTTTCTTTTATCATTAAACTTAGTGAATTAAAATGAGCTCTTCGACTCTTGACTATCTTTATTTTAACCAAATGCAGGCGGTCACCTGGCCTTTTACAAGTCCAAGGCTCCCTTCCCCTACTCGAAGGGACACAGACTTCCATTGTCTCAATCCAGGCTAAAGTGTGGCCACACTGCACTCCCTCAAGCTAGGGGATCTGACCAGAAAGCTCCCTCACTGCTGAGGAGGCCTTACTAGTGACCAGTTCTCCAGACAGAACCTTCCTTGGCTAGCCTCCAAGGCTGGAGAAAACTCTGCGACCAGATTCTCAGCCCAGCCCCCAGGAGAAAGGAACCTACACATTCCAATAGGGAGAAAAGGGGTCATAGTGAGGAAATACTGGACCAAAGCAAGTCCAAATCTAAATAAGGATCCTTGTGTCAAAGACCTCTCCAGATCTCCATCTCCTTTCAGCTTTGTTGACTTCAAACACTTCTTTCTTTTGGGTGGTTCTACACTCGGTGTACAGCTCTCCTCAGCAGGAATTCCACAACTCTGGCATCTCTAAGCCTGTGAGATTTCTAACATAATCCATCTCCAAAGCTTCACACAATAGCCTTTCTATGCTTCCAGGCAGGGACACCCCTGACACACGCATGGCCTCAGCAGCTTTCATTCACTGAGAAGAAAACTTCAAAGCCTCTTTCCTGTACCCTTGTCTCTAAGGCCAGAGCTCCATGGCCAAAGCTGCCAAGTTCTGCTGCTTGCTCCCCTCACCTATTCGATTACATTTTCATCAGCATTCCATTTTTAATTTTTTACTCATACTTAAGCTTCTCTTTAATGTCTCTTCACAAGTTGAAGCTTATCTGGGTGGCACTTGCCCTGATGTCAACATTCTTTATTCCACTTAGCATCATGCTTTTCTTCAAACTTTTCATCTCCTTGAGCATTGGACTTAACTCCATTATATTTCCTGGTTTTCTTTCCTCCTCAAACTGTACACTTTGTATTTATCCTTCATAGTGTTCTTTGTCAATCTGCATAAGAGTTAACAATAATAACAATGTGACAGCAAATACTAGGCTATATTAAAATCTCCTCTGCCAACACCATTAATCCTATAGTCTTAAATTTATCCTCAAGCAGATTTTTAAAATGTTATTTACTCATTAACTTTACATCCTGATTGCACCCTCTCATCCCATGCCCCTCCCCACATTATTCCCTCTTCCTTCTCCTCAGAGAAGGGGGAGATCTCCATGGGTACCAACTCAACTCTCCCTGGCACATTAAGTTACTGCAGGATTAGGTGCATCCTCTCCCACTGAGACAACACAAGGCAGCCAGGTTAGGTGAATGGGATCCAAAGGGAGACATCAGAGTCAGAGAGGGCCCCTACTCCAGCTGTTGGGGTATCCACATGAAGACCAAGCCGTTCATATGCTACATTTGTTCAGGGAGCCTAGTCCATACATGCTCTTTGGTTTGTGGTTCAGTCTCTGTGAGACCTTATGAACCTAAGCCAGTTGACTCTATGGGTCTTCTTGTGGAATCCTTGACCCCTGTGACTTCTCACAACTCTGGCACAGGACTCTCTGAGCTCCATCTAATAATTAGTCTATGAGGATAACCCTAGCTGATACTTGTAGCAGCAGGTAATATGGACCTTGAAGTGACTACCTCCTGTAGCCTGGCAAGACTACCAGTGGAGGAATAAGGATACCAAGCCACCCACTAAACCTGTGACACAAAAAATTGCCCTGCCTACAAGATGAAGCAAAGTTTAAGGGAGTGGCCATCCAAAGACTGGCCCTACTTGAGACCCATCCCATTGGAGAGAACCAATGTCTGACACTATTAATGTTACTCTGCTATGCAGATAGACAGAAGCCTCTGAGAGGCTTCACCCAGAAACTAATGGAAATGGATGCAGAGATCCACAGGCAGATTTTTCAGACATGAGCAAAAAGCATCCTTTAGGTTATTTACTAATATTATTCTCCTGTAAATTCTCTTGATCTGTGCTATCATATCTACATTGCTCTTAGCACCCTAACCCTAATTATCTTCCACTCTCCTCAATAAGGTATATTGAGCTACTCTTAAAGCATTAACATGCTTTCCTAATCTAAAGCCCTAAAGTCCACATTCTGCCAACAAGCACCATGGTTAGGCTTGTCACATCAACACCCCACTCCTGGTACCAACTGTTTGTTGGAGGTGTAATACCATGGATAACCACTAAGAACAGACACAGGAGTATAGTAGAGCCTTCCCAAGCATAGAAGACAAGTTGTGTGTGCTTCAGAGGGCATAACGAGAGAAGTGTCCCAAGCCCTTAGCAGATCCCAGAAGATCAAGAGTGGATCCCAGACATTGGACAGTGTGTTCTTTACACTGTTGGGAGATTAACTTTTCTTTTTTCTGATTGTGACAATGCCCCCATTCTTCCATCTTTAAATTAAAGGGTATGGAATTTAATTAACTTTATACAGAAGCCCAAAGTTGACAGATTTTGAACTTTTCAGAGAGGTTCTGGATTTTTTAAAAGATTGAGTATTTTAGAAGGACTGAACTTTTAATGTGTTTGAAATAGTAAATATTGTGAGACTTGTAAAGCTACTTGTGTTTTTAATTGTGAGATCTTGGTGATATGTGAGAAAGAAAAGTGTAGCTTAACAGGATGTGTGTTTGTGTGTGAACTTGACAAGGGGTCAATTACACTGAATAGTTTGTATCAACTTGACACAAACTAAAGTCATAAGAGAAGAGTGAACCACTTAACCATAGGTTAAAAAACTGATTTCATAAGACTAGGAAGTAGGCAAGTCTATGGGGCATTTTGTTAATTAGTTACTGATGAGGGACAGGCCAGGCCATTCTGGGTGGTGCCATCTCTGGACTTGTAGTCCTGGGTTCTACAAGAAATCATGGTGAGTATGCTATGAGGAGCAAGCCAGTAAGCAGTACCTCCTGATGGTCTCTGCAAAGCCCCTGCCTCCAGGTTCCTGCCCTATTTGACCTCCTTTCCTGACATCCTTTGATTATGTTCAGTGATGTGGAAGAGTGACCTGAATAAACCCTTTCCTCACCAGACTGCTTTTGGTTATAGTGTTTTAGCATAGCAATGGGGACTCTAAGACACCATCTCTCTTCCCACTCAACTTTTAGATTACTTTTCTAATTCCCCTCAGCCCTGTTTGTGTTGTCCAGCTTTCCTGGGACTTGAAGCCTGCTCTAGTGTGTGGTCAGCTTACCAGAGGTGACATGGTTAACAGAAACTGATCTCTGAGCAAGTATAAAATGCTAAAATCACCTTACCTCCTAGCAATCCTTCTTCCTCCTTCCTTCTTCCTCCTTCCTATGGGTTAGGAATTTGTGTGGCTGGAACTTGCTTAGGTCTTATGCATGTTGTCACAATAAGTGTGAGTTCAAATATCTACACATCCTGTTGTGTCTGCAAAACGATTCCCTTAAAGTCCTTTGCCATCTTTAGTTCTTACACTCTTCCGATCCCTTCTCTTACCCAAATCTCTGAGCCTGTGGTGAGAATTATGATATGAGTGTCTAAGTTAGGATTGAAAACTCCATTTTGTTTTGTTTTCTGCACATTTACAAGTTCGAGGAAATGTCTCTTTGTTAAGTCACTTATTACAAGTAACTTCAATGAAGGTTGCTGATCTATGGTTATAACAGTGTCATTAGTAACCATTTCAATGGTACATTCATTTAACAGAATAATTAGCACTGCATTCTAACTGAAGATAGAAAGCCTGTACCTTTTTATTCTTTATAACAATCCATTCATTGCGTTCTTGGTGAATTTATGTTGGTATGGGGGACATTCATATATCATATCCCATATCTGGAAGTCAGAGGAAAATATGTGAGGCTGAGTTCCCTTCTTCTACTCTATGGGACCTCCAAATCCAGCTCAGGTGCTCAGGCAACGTGCTATGTGACCTTACCTACACAACCATCTCCCCACCCCACCATTTGTCTTTCTCACCTTGCTCATTTTGCTTAACATAATTTCTGTAAAAATAATTTACAGAAGAAACTAGGATATGGATGGATTCGTAGAATTACTAACATGCAAACGACTATGTTAGCTAAACAATGTTCAGATCTCATGGAATCTTCATAAAAATTCCAATTGTGTTTGTAACAGAATTAGACAGCACAATCCTAACGGTCATATGAAGGCACAAGGTGACTCTAAGAGCCAAAACAAACTAAGCAGAAAGGAAGATGCTGGAACTACCATAGGATGTAATCTCAAATTCTACCACAGAAACATAGCAAGAAAAACTAAATAATAATGGCACAAGAACAGACATACAAGAAAGAAACTGAAGAGGATATCAGAAGATGGAAAGGCCTCCTACTATCATGGATATGTAGGATTAATATACCATAGCAAACAAGAAAATATGTCTGAATACAATGCATTTAGAATAAAACCAAGGGACTGGGGAGATTGCTCAGTGGTTAAGAGCACTGGCTGCTCTTCCAGAGGACCCAAGTTCAATTCCCAGCACCCATATGGTAGCTCACAGCTGTCTGTGATACCAGTTACAGAAAATCTGACTCCCTCACGCAGATTCATGCAGATAAAACAACAATGCATACAAAAGAAATATATAGAATAAAACTAAAATATTATTATGTATATAACAGTCATCAAGTTACAATAAGATAACCACATTTTTCATCAGGAATACTTAGTTATATATGCCTCCAGGTACGTTTATTTTATAATAACAAGCAAAGCAAAGAAAATGAAAAAATCTTTTCTGTATGGAGTACTACAAAACAAACACATGAGGAAGAGAGGGGAGGAAGGGAGAATTCAAAGGCTTATATTGTGCCACAGTATACTTTCATAAATATTAAAATAACTAAATATAGAATGAGGCAGAGTCTTGAAAATAGAACCAGAATTTAATGATAAAGCTTCATGATCTGGTCATGAGATCCTAACATATGAGGACAATTATCTCAGTTATGCGGTTTTGTTTGGACAGTAAACCATAGTACCCTGATGTCTTCTAAAGCACAGCAGAGACATATGTGACATCATAATGCCTGTGGTTTTTGCCACCAAACATCCAGGTGTATAAAAGGCCATTGGCAGATGGTGACACTCAGACTCAAGGAACCTACTGCTTGTCTTCCTCTGAGCACTCCACTCCTGACAACATGTGTTACTACGGTGGATACTATGGAGGCCTGGGCTGTGGCTATGGTGGCCTAGGCTATGGCTATGGCTGTGGCTGTGGCTGTGGCTATGGCTATGGCGGCTATGGTGGCTATGGTTATGGCTGCTGCCGCCCTCTGTGCTGTAGAAGATACTGGTCCTATGGCTTCTACTGAACAATTTTTTCAGATACTTAGCCTTCCTACATGGAAGGGTTTGCAAGTATTTTCACACCAGGAACTTAAAATTTTCTTTAAAAGTTCCAACTTTATAATAAAATATAATTGAAATACAACATAGTCATTTAATTCTTAATCTTCGTTTGGACCATGATTGTGTTTTATGTTATCTTCATCATACTTTGTAATAATTATTTCATTTGACTGTAAACCATTATGTTAAAACATGTGTATTATCAAAGAGCTAAATGATTAACTCATACAAAATGATTTTTGTATGTTCTGTACTTTTGTGTCTTCTCAGTAACGTGTTTGGAGGTGGTTTTGGGAAAGTGGGAGGGGAGTAAAAACACCAGGAAAATATAGAGGGAGAAGAAGAGGAAAATAAAAAGGGTAAGGGTGTTAGAGAAGCTAGAGAAGTTTCAGCAATCACCTATGGATGGACATTTGGCCGTTTATAGAACTTGACTATTATAAACTATGATAATCCACTTGGTAGTGTGCCTCTTTCTTTAAGATCCAGTAATTTTTCTCTAATCAGGAGTAGTGTGACTTCTAGATCCTCTGTTACTTCCCTAAACATTTGTAAGCATGCCACATGCTATTTTCTGAACTGGCTGCACCACATTGCATTCCCATCAACAAAGGGAAAGGTGCCCTTTTCTGCACATGCTCTGTAACATTCACACATTCATGTTTCTTCTTTCTAATATTAATAATCTAACAAGAATAGGGAGAAATCTCAACTTGATCTTGATTTGCATCCTGAGTTATTAGTGAAGCAGAACATTTGTCCATCAGTGTATTTTCTTTTCTAACTCTTAGTTCATTTTTTAGCATCAGCTTTTTTTTTTTTTTTTTTTTTTTTTTTGGCTATTTAGCTTAGCTATAGATATGCCTTCCCGCTCAAAAAATGTTTATTAATCTCATTCCTGATGTGTTTGCTTTATTCTTCTGTGTGGAACATCTCTTTTTTTATATTTTTTCCTCCTTTATTAATTTATTCTTGTTACATCTCAATGGTTATCCCATCCCTTGTATCCTCCCATTCTTCCCTCCCTCCCAATTTCCCCTTATTCCCCTCTCCTATGACTGTTCCTGAGGGGGATTACTTCCCCCTCTATATGATCATAGGGTATCAAGTCTCTTCTTGGTAGTCTGCTATCCTTCCTCTGAGTGCCACCAGGTCTCCCCCTCCAGGGGACATGGTCAAAGTTGAGGCACCAGAGTATGTGAGAAAGTAATATCCCACTCTCCAGTTGCTTGCTCTGTTATATAGAACTTTCTTAGTTGGGTACATGAAAAGTTGTGTAATTTCATGGGTTATTTTTTTATTTTTCCATTTATGGTTGTAACAACAGTGTTTTACATATGTTCATGTGATTGTGTACGTGCAGCTGCATTTTCATGTGTGTGCAGTTGAATAGTCGTGTGTGTGTGTGTGTGTGTGTGTGTATGTGTGTATGTGTGTATGTGTGTGTGTGTGTGTGTGTGTGTGTGTGTGTGTGTGTGTGTGCAGGAGCCTGTGCGGGAGTGTGTCTGTGTGGGAGGCTTTTGAGTTGAGTGACATCTCTCTTTCTCAATTGCTCTTCACCTTACTGATTGAGGTAGATGCATTAGAGCTAGTATTTGGCCTTCCTGGTGGTCTGGCTATCCAGCTTGCTCTACTCTATTTGCTGGGCTTACAGATAGACTTCCATGCTCCTCTGTCCTCTGACGATTCTGTACTTGGTAGAATTACATTATTTCATACACAACAGTCATTTCATATAGTTCTCATTCAACCGACTCCACACTGCTCTTCCCTACTCGTCCTTTCCTTTCATGTCTTAGGCATTACATTACTCTCCTGTTTATCAATTCCATTGAGATTTTCTCTTCTCAGGATACCCATTTTTTTATTTTAATTTTATTAATTTATTCAGATTACAACTCAATTGTTATCCCATGACTTGTATCCTCCCATTCCTACCTCCTTCCTGCTTTCACCCTATTCCCTTCCCCTAGGTCTAAGACCGAGGGGGACCTCCTCCCCCACTATATGGTCATAGGCTATCAAGTCTCATCTTGGTAGCCTGCTTATTCTTTCTTTGAGTGCCATCAGGCATCCCCACAACGGGGAGGTGGTCAAATACGGAGCACCAGAGTTCATGTCAGAGTCAGTCCTCGCACTCCAAAAGTCTTCACTTACCAGGAGAGTGGGATAGATGTGAGGGCATCCTACTGAGACTCTAGGTAAGAGAAACATAGAAGATAAAGAAATAGATGGGCCCAGAGGGTCCCTGAAACCTACAAGAAGAACATCGTGACAGGTAGATCTGAGCCCAGGAGGGTCTGCTCAAACTATTCCACTAACCAAGGGCAATACAAGTAGTAAACATTGAACCCCTACTCTGATCTACCCAATGGACAGGACATTGTCCACAGTTATATGGAGAGCAGGGACTGACTCTGACAGGATAACCATTCTTAATTTCATGACTTATTATGCTAACTCAGACACACACACACACACATTAAGTGTTTATTGTGAGTATGACATAAGCCTTAAAGTATTTGTCTTTTAAATTTTTTTAACCACAGAAAACAGAAGTAGGGCTTCATATGTTTCTTAAATGAAAATTCCTCCAGATAGAATTATTCTAGAATAACACAGAAAACAAAAGAAAAGAAAACATAAAGGCCTCTTACCTATGGAGTGTTACAAAACAAACAGACATAAAAAAGAAGAGCCATTTCAATAATTTGTATTGTGTCATAAAATAGTTTCATAAGTTTGTTTGTGTTGTCATTGTTATTGTTTTGGTTTTGATTTTTTTTAAACAGGGTTTCTCTATGTGGCCTTGGCTGACCTGGAACTAGATCTGTAGACCAGGTTGGCCTCAAACTCAGAGATCTACCTGCCCCTGCCTCCCAAGTGCTAGGATTAAAGGAATGCACCACCACCACCTGGCTGAGTTTCATAAGTATTAAATAAACTAAATACTGAATTAGGCAATGTCTTGAAAACAGTATCAGAATTTCACATTAAAGTCTCATGGTTTGATCATGGGATCCTGATATATGAGCACAATTATCTCAAGTTATGCAGCTGTGTTTGGCCAGTAAACCTTGGCATGCTGATGTTTTCTAAAGCATGGTAGAGACATGTGTGATATTATAATGCATGTGGCTTTCTCCACCAAACTCCCAGGTGTATAAAAGGCCCTTGGCAGTTAATGGCATCCAGTCTCAAAGATCCTACTATTATTTTTTTTCTCTGAACAGTCAAGTCCTTCCACAATGTGTTATTACAGCAGCTACTATGGAGGCCTGGGCTATGGCTATGGTGACCTAGGCTATAGCTATGGCTGTGGCTGTGGTGGCTATGGTGGTTATGGTTGCTATGGTGGCTAAGGTGGCTATGGTGGCTATGGCTGTGGCTATGGCTATGGTGGCTATGGTGGCTATGGCTGTGGCTATGGTGGCTATGGTGGCTATGGCTGTGGCTATGGCTGTGGCTATGGCTGTGGCTATGGTGGCTATGGTGGCTATGGCTATGGTGGCTATGGTGGCTATGGTGGCTATGGTGGCTATGGTGGCTATGGTGGCTATGGTGGCTATGGTTATGGCTGCTGCTACCCACTGTGCTGTAGAAGGTACTGGTCCTATGGCTTCTATTGAGGAGTTTCTATGGATGCCCAGCCTGTTATCTGATATCTGATGTCTTACTGCAAGCATATTCAAGATTTTTCACATGAGGAATTCTTATATATCTTCATAATTTCCAACTTTATGCTAAACTATCTGAGAAAAATCAACAATGCCTGACCATCTTTCTAATTTTTATTCGGTCTCTGTGACAGCTTGCAGATAATTGTACTGGTATCTTTGTAAGGATCTATAAAATGTGATCAACTGTGAACTCTTCAATTTTTATCAAACTGTATTATTATTAGTGCATTTCATTGTAGATGTTTCTTTCTTATAGTTTTATTCAATGGCCTCTCAATTTGATACATGTATTTATAAATTTGTGTGTGATTATTCATGTTTGTGTTTTTTAAGTGAAAGATGGAAAGAGGGAAGGAAGGTGAGAAAGATGAAAAAAGAAATATTTTATTATGTTTAGTTGCCTAAAATTAAAAGAGGAATATATCATTTCTTACTAACAGTTCATCAAATTATTTTCACTCTCAGCATTCCTTATTTGCCTGCAGTTCTGTATGAGACTGAGGCCCCATGGGTTTCCTCTCCCACATTAGCATGTTTATTGTCCTTGTTCAACTTATATTAGACAGTCATGTTGGCAAGGGTTTATGGATGTGGATTCTGACACCCTTAGGCAACATAACTTCACAATGAAGTCCCTGTTCCTTTGGCTTTTATAATTTCTCCACTCCACCTTTTGCAAGGACCCCTGAGCCCTGGGTGCAGGAGTTGTTAGGTATAGATAGATGATAGATAGATAGATAGATAGATAGATAGATAGATAGATAGATAGATACAGATATACATGTGTGTATGTCAGTATACACTAATTTTGTACAAAATTAAATTATTTCTATTCTTAATGTATCTGCACCCCACAGTTAAGATAAGACTAGAGGTAATGAGATGTTATGAGAAACTTAGGGACCAATGTTCTGGAGAATAGTTTGGGGGGAGAACAAGTTTTCTCTGAGCTTTATTCTAGCTGTGTTGTGGTTAATTTTTTATTTATTTTTCTCTCATATATTACATCCAAACCACAGTTTACCTTCCCTGTTTCCTTCCAGTTCCTCCCTTACCACTCCCTGTCCCCCTCCCCCACATCCACTCCTCCTCCATGTCCCTTCTGAAAATGGGCAGGCCTCCCAGGGATGTCAACCACATATGGCATAACAAACCACCATAAGACCAGGCACCTCCCCTCATATTAAGGCTGGACAAGGCAACCCAGTATGATGAAAATGGTCCTAAAAGCAAGAAAAGAGTCATAGACTGCTATTCTCTCACTGTTGGGAGTGGCACAAGAAGACCAAGCTACACAACTACGACATAAATCCAAAGGACCTAGATCAGTCCCATGCATGCTCCGTGATTGCTTCACTCTCTGTGCTCCCTTATGATCCCAAGATAGTTGATTCTGTGGGGTTTCTTATGCTGCCCTTGACCCCTCTGCCTCCTACACTCCCATCTCCCTTTCTTCCTTGGGACTCCCCTAGCTCTGCCTAATATGTGTCTCTAACTCTGCTCCCATTAGTTGTTGAGTGAAGCCTCAGTTGCTGGATGAAGCCTCTCTGATAACAATTATGCTAGGCTCAAATGCATAGGATAGCAGGGTATCGTTTTTTTATTGATGTTGATGTTGTCGTTGTTGCTGCTGGTCCTGTTTGGTTCTATCCTAGGTGTCTGGGCTATCCAACACCTGGTTTCTGGTCTTTCAGGCAATGTTAGAGGTGGATTCCTGTTGTCTGACATGGACTCTGTTGTCTGCTTTTCAATCACTTCCCCGTGGCAGGACTACCTTGCCAGGCTGCAGGAAAAGTACACATCAATTCTAATGTGTACTTATGAGTTGATGTGGGTGATAGGGGATTCCCCTTTTCTGAGGAATAGGGAGGAGAAGAAGGCTGTGACCAGGGCATAAAGTGAATAAATTAATTAATTAAAAATTTTCAAAACCCTTAGCCATCAGGGACTGCATATTCCATCTTGCACCTGTCAGAATGGCTAAAATAAAAATCACAAGTGAGGGCTGGGTGTGGGGAAATGTGTCTTTAATCCCAGTACTCAGGAGACAGAAGCAGGCAAACATCTGTGAATTTGAGGCTAGGCCTGGTCTACAAAGTGAGTCCAGGACTGCCAGAGCTACACAGAGAAACCCTGTTTCAAGAAAACAAAAACAAACAAGCATAACAAACAAACAAAAAGCCCACAACTAACAGTTCATTCTGGTAAGGATGTAGAGCAAGGAAACACTCCTCCATTGCTAGTGTGAGTGCGAATTTATACAGCCACTTTAAAATCAATATGGCAATTTCTCAGAAAATTGGCACTCAATCTTCCTCAACACCCAGCTATATCACTTCTGGGCATATACTCAAAGGATGTTCCTTCCTACCACAAGGATACTTGCTGAACTCTGTTCATACTGCTTTATTCATAATTCACAGAAACTGGAAACAACCTAGATGTCTCTCATCTAAAGAGTTGTTAAAGAAACTGTGGTACTTTTAAACAATGGAGTGTCAGCTGCTTAAAAAAAATAGCATCTTGAAATTTGCAGGCAAATGGATGGAACTAGCGAAAATCATCCTGAGTGAAATAACCTGGACACAGAAAGATACATGATATATACTCACTTATTATAAGTGGATACTAGCTGTGAAGTAAAGGATAAGCATGCTATAATCCACAGACCGAGAGAGGCTAAACAACAAGGAGGGTTCAAAGGAACACATGAGTCTCCCTAAGCAGGAATAATAGAATAGATACAGAGGTAGACTAGTGGGGGTGGGGACAGGAACAAGAGAGATCAGACTGGGGGAAGGTGGAAGGAAAGAGTACTGGGAGAGACAACTTCAATTGGGGGCACTTTGAGGGTGAGGTAGATCTAGAAGTCTTTGTCCTCTCTGTGTCTGTGTGTGTGTGTGTGTGTGTGTGTGTGTGTGTGTGTGTGTGTGTGTGTTTGTGTGTGTGTGTGTGTGTGAGAGAGAGAGAGAGAGAGAGAGACAGAGAGAGAGACAGAGAGAGACAGAGACAGAGACAGAGACAGAGAGACAGAGAAACAGACAGAGACAGAGAGACAGAGACAAAGAGGTTGATTGGTTGATTGATTCTTCTGGATCATTCATAATTTAAATTGAAAATGTTGAGCTCCTAAAACCCTACAGAAGGTACAAAGATAGAACAGATTTTTAAAACTAAGAGAAATATCAGCCACAGATTGGAGATTTCAGGTTAGACATTTCAAATTAGTCTTGCATAGACTGTGAAACTTTTCACAGTCATGTGAAAGCTGTGGGAAATCATAAAATCAAAGTTAGGTTCAAAATCATTAAAGCAAGTGAATTGTAGAGTTAGCAACTCAATAGACTGGGCTATGTTATTAAACTTAAACTTGAGCAGATTAATTAATTTGAAGCAAAATGATTTCAAAATGGAATGTAAAACACTGAAGAGAGCATAAAAAAAATTCTCAGAGTTCACGGAAAAGAAACACGTGTGCAATCACAATTCATCTGAGCACAAAGGCGTGCAGTGGAGCCATTTGCTTAAATACTTTTTGTTTTTCCAAAATTGTTAAAAGATTGTCTATGCACTGCCCTGGGAGAGAAAAATCCAATTAAAAACGTATTCAAGCATAATATAATCACTGAAGATTAAATTCAAACCCCAAATCTTAATTTAGCCAGACAAAACAAATGAGTTATCTGGAAAGAGCAAGGAGAAAGGTGATGGAAATCCTGCAGTGGAAATGAAGCGAGCTGGAAGAAGATAATATGATGTTTTAAGGATGGATTATAAATAAATGTCAGTCTATAATGTCTTACAATCAAAACTGCCCATATAATAAAAATAAATAAGTGTGTTAATAAAATATAACAAAGAAATAATAAAGATAAAAATAAAAACGTACAACATTTTGTATAAAAAATGATTTCACCAAGATTTTTGTAAGATAATGGAATAGTCTTCCCCCCCCCCGAGGTAAGCAAAATGAATCTATTGAAGAACATGAAGAGTAACAAAATAAATTAGTTTTTAAATATATGTAAATATTGATTATACAAAAATAGTAATGAAAACTTTTCTGAGAAAAGTACTTGGAAATGATGTATGTGACAAGTGTGCAAGAAAGAATAGAGCATAACAGTAGCATATGTAAAGGTCATAAACTTACTAGAGAAAGTGACATATCATACGTTGCATTCGATTACAACAAGTCAGTAATCCCTGAGAAGCAGAAAATACAAAACATAAAATTCAGTAATTGTGGGAAACTGAACTCAGGAAAGCCTGCCCTCTCATTTGTTACCTAAGAGGTTGGTTCTGGGTTTATATCACATGCTTATTTTGATAGACCACTGAGAACACATACTTTCCATAGTGACACAGAGGCATATACGGATTCGGTCCGCCTTCTAGTTTGATTTTGTTATTTAACTCCACTACCATAGTGTGGATGCCATATAGAGCATAGAAATAAATAGCTGTGGATATTTTCTCATACAGTGCTCTCTGTATAAGTGTTCATTAAAAATAGCCTATTGGGGCTAGAGAGATGGCTCAGAGGTTAAGAGCACTGTTTACTCTTCCAGAGGTCCTGAGTTCAATTCCCAGCAACCACATGGCAGCTCACAACCATCTATAATGTGATCTGATGACCTCTTCTGGCATGTTGGCATACACTCAGGGAGAGCACTCTATTCTTAATAATAAATAAATAAAATCTTTAAAAAATAGTCCATTGATTTTCAGTTACTTTTGTGTATTTACTTTGATTATAAACAAAAAATTAAAGCCTTAGTTTACCATTCTTTTTAACAATTGCATTAAAATAAGCATTAGCAAGTGTCTATTTAAATCTCCCACTGGCTTTAAGTTGGCAATTTAATGGCATTTTTCATCCCCATCACCCTCTCTCCCTTTCACGCTCCACTGACTTCCTTCTTTCCAACACTCTTCTATTGCCAAGTGTCTCTTTTTCTTTACCCCACAGAGGCTAATTAGGGTTGATGGCACCATGTGTGGTGGGAGTTTATTTACTAGAGGATACACAGCATTTCAGCTGCTACACCATGGAAGAAAATGACAACCCCTTTCTATCACAGTAACTTATGGCGGGATGGGTTCTTATAAGCTAC
The DNA here is from genome assembly GCF_964271855.1 of Acomys minous. Taxonomy (NCBI): domain Eukaryota; kingdom Metazoa; phylum Chordata; class Mammalia; order Rodentia; family Muridae; genus Acomys; species Acomys minous. The sequence goes on along the minus strand of NC_140492.1, from coordinate 9,166,316 downwards.
ACCCACATCTGTGGGCTGGATCTCGTGCAGGTGGTGTGCAGGCAACCACAGCCACTTCGTATTTGTTAGTGCAGTAGCTATGTCACATGTCATTGCTCCCCTTCCCATCCTCTGGCTCTCTTTCCAGTCTCTCTTTAGCAATGTTCCCAGGGCTCTGCACATAATGACGTTAGGATCGATCATTTAGTATTGATCCCCCAACAGTTATTTTCAGCACATTGACCGATAATGAGTCTGCACTAACTGCTGCTCAGTGGAAGAAAAACTTCCCTGAGGAAGGCTGGAGGCAGTGCACATGTTCATTTAACAAAATACCAACAATATCTAGGGCAGTGGTTCTCAGCCTCCCTAATGTTTCGACCCTTTAATGCAGTTCTTTATATTGTGGTGACCTCAACTATAAAACTATTTTCATTGCTACTTCATAACTGTAACTTTGATACAGCTATGAATCATAACATAAGCATCTGACATGTAGGATACCTGATTTGCAAATCCTGTGAAAGGGTCATTTCACTCCTAAAGGGCTTGTGAGTGGCAAATTGAGAGCAATTGAT